>NC_061112.1:61175105-61394656 GCF_002878395.1 Capsicum annuum
TGATTTATACTATTATTCTATTATTTCCTTGTTATGACTTGATAATTGTTATTGGGAATTATATATCCCTACTATTGATTGATATGTCAAATATTTTCTAAATGTGAGTTGGATTGTGAATTGAGAAATGTGGATGTTGAAGTTGAAGGATGATGGTGTTGTGGTGCATGAAATTGAGCATTAAACCTATGCCCTAAATGGTGCATGTAATATGATTGCTAACATGCCTATGTGAAGAAGAATTTAAGTATTTGACATGTTTGTTATCCAAATTATGATTTCATGTCATATCTATATGCTTAATTTATGTCTACCATATGTTTGACAAAATATTTACGAGAATAGGAAACTATGCATTGTGGTTCATTAGGTCTTAAAAGATAAATTCATGCTTTGTTCCTATGGATAGTTGATTTCCTTGAATTTGTGGTGCGTTGTGGGTGTATGATGGAATGCCATCATGTATTGTTGAGGTAACTATGTTGTTTGTGCATAGTATTTGCTATGGACCCAAAGCATGCTCCCCACGTGTTCGATTAGATGCTTATATGGAGAAATGAGGTTATTTGATTTGCAAAGTGTGAAGTCCTCAATTATGTGTTGTATATGATGGCCTATGGGCATGTTGTGTATGGGTTATCTATCTTGTGTTAGTTTATGCTATTGTGTGCTGGGGGTACGTATGCCTGAAATAGTCTGCTGGTCTAGAGCTCAGTCAGTTTCACGGTAATCTCAATCGAGCGATGAATAATGAACTCCCGATTAGTTTTAAAACTTAGGGAAAACTTAGTAATCTCAGAAATCATTCTTGATCGAATAATCGGGCTATGAAGCTCTGAAATCTTATATATCAATTCACTCCATTACATACCTCTGTACATTTTGTGAGATAGTAAGCTTATCTTAAAAGTAAGTGGCAATTAGAAATACTTCGTCAGAGAACGAAATAAAAAAAACTCTGTCACATTGATAAAGTATCATAATGTGAGAAAAGATTTAGTTCAGTTGAATATAGTTAAGAACCAATTAAATGTCTTTCATTTAGGAGTAGGATTCAGCACTGAGCAAGCTAAGGATGGGAATATTCCTGCGATAGAGAGTTTGATTCCTGGTAGCAGTCCTTATGATCCAGAACTATGTCGCCAGCGTAAGTTGAGACATCTATCCTATGAGTAGAGGGTTAGATGAGGTGGTTGTCCTGCGAGTAGAGGGTCCCACCATTCTCGTTTGAGGTCCTGATAGTAGAGATTCCTATGCTGTTGTCTTTACTGGTGGCGCAGTATTGACACCCTCTAGCTGGGGTACAGGTTGGATCCCACTTGTGCTAAGTGGGGCATGTCGGTTAAATGATCACTCCCACAATTTTAGTAATAGTTTCAGAAAAGAGCTCAGTTAATGTGCAGAAGTTGAGCCTGTAAGATACAGGCCTCCCAGTATTGCTATCATTATCATTGAGTAGAGAGACTTCCTGCGAGATGAGGGTTGATCTCAGATTCAGTTGTTCAGTGTTCTAGAGACTTCCTGCTAGATGAGGGTTGATATCAGATTCAGTTGTTCAGTGTCTTATAGACTTCCTACTAGATGAGGGTTGATCTCAAATTCAGTTGTTCAGTGTTCTAGAGACTTTCTGCTAGATGAGGGTTGATCTCAGATTCAGTTGTTCAGTGTTCTAGAGACTTCCTGCTAGATGAGGGTTGATCTCAGATTCAGTTGTTCAGTATTCCAGAGTTGGTGAATTTGAATATCAAATATTAGTAATATCAGTTATCCGATTTCTCAATATGGATAAGTAAAGATGTCAGCTCCAGTAGCTTCAAATACTTAGTATCTTATTGTCAATATTATTATTTTCGGGTGTCATCGTTCAAAATGTAACATTTGGTGTCATGATGATTTCAGTTGTACTTTATGCATCCATGTGTGTATTGTTGATCAGACATGTTTCAAAATTGGTAACTGCAGAGTTTCTATATATGTTTATTCTAGCGAATACATATTATTAAGATTGTTATTTTTATGCATAAGCCTTATATTTTACCTTACCCTATCCTTGCATACTCGGTACATTCTTTGTACTGACGCATTCACGCTATGGTCTTTCCCCACCATAGGTTCAGAAGAGCGAGATTCAGAGTATATTTAGTTATCAGATCTTATAGTAGTGGGTGCAGCAGTGAGTCCTCATCATTCAAGGATATTCTATTTTAGTGTTTTGGTGATTTTAGTAGACGGAGTTAGTGGGGAATTGTCCCTTCAACTCCACAGTTCAGACAGTGTAGAGGCTTTTCAGACAGATGTATTGATATTTGGTTTTCAGTACTGTATATTTAGATGTTTGAATCTTATGGCCAGATTTAGGTAGTTTTTGCATTTATCGTATTATATTATGCAGTGAACAGATATCAATAAAGGGTTAGCTTGTGGTCCCTCGGGGTCACGAGCACTGTGTGGCATTTTGATTCATGGGAACCGTGGCATTACAAACTTGGTATCAGAGCCTAAGGTTCAACAGTGTCCTAGGGAGTCTGGAAAGCTGCATCTAGTAGAGTCTTGTACAAGAGTGTGTTGCGCGCCACATTTATGTACGGGAGGCTATGGGATATTTAGAAGAGTTTCCATTCGTTCATGATCCAGATCGTGCTATAGCAAGATTTTCTACGAGAGTTATGTAGACTCTTGTAATGATCTACTTATGTCAGATTTACCTTACTCTTAAGGTAACAGAAGTAGTGAAGCCAAAGTCTTTCAGATAGAACTTTCTCTGACGGTCCCCATAGATAATTTTGAGACAGTGTTCTCTAAAGTGAGCAGAGTATGCCTTATGGGGTTAGCTGTTTATATGGTGAATGAATAGGCTTGAAATTATATATGTAAGAATCTAAGTATGGAAGTTGGGAATTATATGTGTTGATTGATAGAGATATAGCTGTGATTCTCATGGTGTGGAGAAGTATAAGTTTAAGAGACGTGATGTTTGAAGGCTAGAATGAGAATAGTATGTTTATTAAAGATTTGTGGATATTCATGTTATGTTTTAGAAGCTAAGCTTAAATCTTTGAAGAATGTAAGTTTGTGGACTCCAAACTAAGTATTAAGATGTGAATGTGGTATTAGTAGCTTATGAAGAAATCGAAGCAGATAATGTGTTTAGTGAGACAAGTAGGTGTTGAAAAGAGTGTACGTATATGATGATGATTATAGAAACTAAGGAAAGATAAGAGTTGTATTCCAAGAAGTAGCATTGGTATTGAATTTATGTTTTCAGGTATAGTCTTTCTGGATGAATTAAGTTATCATTTTGTGCACCGTTGTGCCTCAAACTCTAGAGTACATTGGTTGTAGTTCATTTCGGGTTTAGCCAAGTGTTCAAAAGTATCTGACGATGACTTAAAGCTGAGAGGAGGATGATAGCGAAAGTGACAAGTCAGGCCCTCAGAATCTGGTAGTGGTGCCAGTAGGTATGGAAAAGCAGTAAAGGGAGACAGTTCCCAACCCATTCTTATTTCAGTGAAATATGTCTAGAGGGACCTTTGGTCTCAATGGGGAGATATCCCATAATGTTATAATAATTGCATGTCCATTCTCTTTCTATGATTTTAACCTCATCGTTCGTTGCATTTCTAGTTATGCTTTCGAGACTTTGGTATATTAGGTATATTCGTATTTAATATGCATATTCAATAGAAAAGAACTCGAATTCTGGGCATTTTGAACATGTATTGAAGAGATTGGTTGGGTTATGATTCTGTACATTTGAGATGCATGTGTATTGTGAAAATTTACCCATGAGTGGGTTGTTGAATGTTTTATGCGATAGATGTGCATGACTAGTGAACGTACGCAGAGTATTGGTTGCTTCAGTCGTGTGGTTATGTTTTGAGATGTGTTGCTGTCTTGAATAAACCTAGTCGATTAGTGTTCTTGATCTGTCCTTAACATTCGAGGATGAATGTTTCCAAGGGGGAGATGATGTAATACCCAAAAAAAATTTTTCGTCGAAATTTTATGCGTAAATGTATCGGGATCCTATCTTCGAGAATGATTTATAATTTTTCTGTGTCATTTACTGGATTTCAACCCACCATTTCTTAGTGCATCGAATAATCTTTCCAATTATATGTGGATCACCCAAAACGGACACTTGACCGATGAGTTACGACCATTCTGATCAAATTACGACCATTTCGATTGAACTGTGAACAGTAAACTGTACAGGAAAAAAAAATCCTGCAGCCAGGCAATTTTTTTGGTCAACTTCAAATGATCATAACTCATTGTACATAATGAACTGTGTGAGTTTCTATATATCAACGGAAATCCCTGAGAGTCTTATTTCCAATAAAATTGGTTTCATCCAATTTGGACATCGAAGTAAAAAGTTACGGCCAATTTACTTCAGCCTAATGGATAGATCACTGAAGGGCAGATTTGACATTAATTGATTTTTAAAGGTATTTTGGTCATTTTCCATTATGGTTACCCTCTATATATACCCCCCTTTGAGCTGAGAATTATCATTCATTTTCTCTCATTTCTCTTATATCTCTCTCTCAAAATATATGCATATATATATATATATATATATATATATATATATATATAGATGTATATGTATATATAAGAAGAGGAGTTAGGGTTAGGGTTCTAATTGGAGGAAAATCGATTCAAGGCTTCGCTTCACGAATTGCTTTTGTCAATCTCTTCGGCTACGAAATATAAGGTATGCAAATGTTTATCTATGGGCTCTTTTCGTCCATAGAGCCCACAAATCCTTTTTCAAAGGCTCAAGATACATGTGTACATATATATATATGACTATACTTTCTAAATTTTCATTGTGTATGTGTGTAGTACTCACATGATGGTTGAGATATATGTGTGGGATGATTATGTGTGTTGGTTGAAATATATGTGTGTAGTATTTGTGTGATGGTTGGTGATTATGTTGTTGAAGCTGATGATATCCAAGAAGGGATCTTTGTATGTTTGTGGAAACTATGGTGGTGTGTGATGTATAAATATATGAAATGCGTGATTGAATACTTGTAATTTTAATGAATCCACCTATGCCTAAGAAGTGCATGTAAGGTGTTTGTGAAAATACCTAAGAGACTAGAGATTTTATTTTTATAACATAGTGGTCCAAAATTAATTGATTATGAATATATGATGATTTAAATTGTTAAGCCTTGATTTATACTATTGTTCCATTATTTCCTTGTTATGACTTGATAATTGTTATTGGGAATTATATATCCCTACTATTGATTGATATGTCAAATATTTTCTAAATGTGAGTTGGATTGTGAATTGAGAAATGTGGATGTTGAAGTTGAAGGATGATGTTGTTGTGGTGCATGAAATTGAGCATTAAACCTATGCCCTAAATGGTGCATGTAAGATGGTTGCTAAAATGCCTATGTGAAGAAGAATTTAAGTATTTGACATGTTTGTTATCCAAATTATGATTTCATGCCATATCCATATGCTTAACTTATGTCAACCATATGTTTGACAAAATATTTAAGAGAATAGGAAACTATGCATTGTGGTTCATTAGGTCTTAAAAGATAAATTCATGCTTTGTTCCTATGGATAGTTGATTTCCTTGAATTTGTGGTGCGTTGTGGGTGTATGATGGAATGCCATGATGAATTGTTGAGGTAACTATGATGTTTGTGTGTAGTATTTGCTGTGGACCCAAAGCACGCTCCCCACGTGTTCGATTGGATGCTTATATGGAGAAATGAGGCCATTTGATTTGCTAAGTGTGAAGTCCTCAATTATGTGTTGCGTATGATGGCCTATAGGCATGTTGTGTATGAGTTATCTATCTTGTGTTACTTTATACTATTGTGTGCTGGGGGTACGTATGCCCGAAATAGTCTGCTGGTCTAGAGCCGAGTTAGCTTCACGGTAATCTCAATCAAGCAATGAACAATGAACTCCCGGTTAGTTTCAAAACTTGGGGAAAACTCAGTAATCTTGGAAATCATTCTTTATCGAATAATCAGGCCATGAAGCTCTGAAATCTTATATATCAATTCACTCCATTACAGACCTCTGTATATTTTGTGAGATAGTAAGCTAATCTTTAAAGTAAGTGGCAATTAGAAATACTCCGTCAGAGAATGGAATCAAGGAAACTATGTCCTATTGATAAAGTATCATAATGTGAGAACAGATTCAATTCTGTTGAATATAGTTAAGAACCGGTTAAATGTCTTTCAGTTGGGAGTAGGATTCAGCACCGAGCGAGCTAAGGATGGGAACATTCCTACGAGTAGAGAGTTTGATTCCTGGTAGCAATCCTTATGATCCATAACTACGTCGCCAAAGTAGGTTGAGACATCTATCCTGTGAGTAGAGGGTTAGATGAGGTGGTTGTCCTACGAGTAGAGGGTCCCACCGTTCTCGTTTGAGGTCCTGATAGTAGAGGTTCCTATGCAGTTGTCTTTACTGGTGGTGCAATATTGACACCCTTTCAGTTGGGGTACAGGTTGGATCCTACTTGTGGTAAGTGGGTCATGTCGGTTAAATGATCACTCCCACAATTTTAGTAGCAGTCTCAGAAAAGAACTCAGTTAATGTGCAGAAGTTGAGGCTCTCAGATACAGGCCTCCTAGTATTGCTATCATTATCATTGAGTAGAGATACTTCCTGTGAGATGAGGATTGATCTCAAATTCAGTTGTTCAGTGTTCTAGAGACCTTCTGCTAGATGAGGGTTGATCTCAGATTCAGTTGTTCAGTGTTCTAGAGACTTCCTGCTAGATGAGGGTTGATCTCAGATTCAGTTGTTTAGTGTTCTAGATACTTCCTGCTAGATGAGGGTTGATCTCAGATTCAGTTGTTCAGTGTTCCAGAGTTGGTGAATTTGAATATCAAATATCAGTATTATCAGTTATCCAATTTCTAAGTATGGATAAGTACAGATGTCAGCTCTAGTAGCTTTAGATACTCATTATCTTATTGTCAGTATTATTATTTTTGGGTATCAGTGTTCAAAATGTAACATTTAGTGTCATGATGATTTCAGCTGTACTTTATGCATCCATGTATGTATTGTTGATCAGACATGTTTCAAAATTGGTAACTGCAGAGTTTCTATATATGTTTATTTCAGCGAATACATATTATTCAGATTGTTGTGTTTATGAATAAGCCTTATATTTTACCAAGCCTTATATTTTACCCTATCCTTGCATACTCGGTACATTCTTTGTACTGACGCATTCACGCTATGGTGCTTTCCCCATCATAGGTTCAGAAGAGTGAGATTCAGAGTATATTTAGCTATCAGATCTTGTAGCAGTGGGTGCACAGTGAGTCCTCATCATTCGAGGATATTCTATTTTAGTGTTTTGGTGATTTTACTGGACGGAGTTAGTTGGGGAATTGTTCCTTCAACTCCACAGTTTAGACAGTCTAGAGGCTTTTCAGACAGATGTATCGATATTTGGTTTTCAGTACTGTATATTTAGATGTTTGAATCTTATGGCCAGATTTAGCTACTTTTTGCATTTATCATATTATATTATGCAGTGAACAGATACGGATATCTGTGAAGGGTTAGCTTGTGGTCCCTCGGGGTCACGAGCACTGTGTGGCATTTCGGTTCATGAGAACCGGGGAATTACAACTGGTAAACTAAATTGGAACCAAATAAATTATTTTCACTAACTTTATACCACCCAATAAGAGACTTACACCTCCTAAAATACAATGCCTCAAAAGGAGCCATACCAATGCTAGAGTGATAACTATTATTATATGCAAACTCTGTAAGAGAAAAATGATCGATTGAACTACCACCATAGTCAATAACACAAGCTTGAAGCATATCTTCCAGTGTGAATCAAACTTTTCGCTTGCCCATCCATCTGCAGGTGAAAAGGAGTACTAAGGCTCACCTTAGTTCCCAAACCTCTCTAAAATGATCTCCAATAGTGAGATAAGAACTGAGTACTATGATCCAAAATGATAGAAATTAGAGCACCATGCAACTTTAAGATCTCCTTAAGAAACAATTGGCATAATCCTCAGTCGAATAATTAGTCCTCACTGGCAAAAAGTGAGCAGACTTAGTCATCCTATCCATGATGACCCAAATCGAATCAAACTAATTACGAGATTGAGGAAGGATGGTAATAAAACACATATTGATTATATCCCATTTCCATATAGGAAACTCAATCTCCTGAGATAACTCACCGAGTCTCAAGTAATTGACCTTTACTTGTTGACACCACATGCATTTTGCCACAAAATGGGTCACATCTCACCTTTATTGTTACACCAATAAATCTTCTTAAGATTATGATATGTCTTCATCAAACTAGGATAAATGACGTAACATGACTGATGAATGGTGATTTTATCACTTATTGTATTCAACATTCATGCATATTACCATGATTTAAAGGAATAAATGCGACATAATTATGATTGAATTCACTAATATCCATATTTTATGGGCACATAGTTCATGAGAGGGAAATATATGGATTGGAGGTAAAATGATCAAAAAAAAGCAAGAAAAGTGCAGCTGAAGACCAGGAGAAGAATAGCCTCAGTTACCGTGGTCATGGTCTGAGGACTACGATCATGGTTAAGTTAATAAGGTAAACAGGCTACAGTTGCATAAGAAAATCATGGTTGCAGCAGCCGTGGTCTTGGCCAAGCTAGTGGGATCATGGCTTAGCAGAAAATGGTAGCCCAAGGGCAAAACTAGAAATGCACGTGGTTGATCCTAAATTTTGACAAAAGCAGACTCAAAACCTAAGCATCAAGGATCATTCAACATATTCCATCTTCCCTAATTTTTGAGGCATTATTCTAGGGTTTGTAGCCTTCATATTTGGAGAAGAAAAATTTATATAAATTTTGGGTGAAGAATACAAAGGAGTAGCCTCTAAGTGGAGAAATAGCTCATTTCCATTAGAGATTTATGGGAGTCAAAAGTTTGAAGAAACATTTACTTGGTCTTTGATAAAACCTTTTAATGGAGATAATGTGTATATCTTTGCTTATTTATCTTATGTGTAGCTAGATCTCTCTTTTGGGATTATGTGTTAATAAAGATGAAAGTGTGTGTTGTTTGTTATTTTTAGATTCTATTAAATAGTTCATGTTGATGAGTTTTACTATTTCTTGACCAAGTTGGCTGGGATTTATGGGTGAAAGACCCCAATACCCGTATGGGTTTGATAGGTGAAAGCTCCAAACTCTAGAAAGCTCTAAGCCATCTTCGAAAGAAGGGTTTTAGGTGAACTTTATGAATCCATATCATCCTTGAAAGAGGGATCTGGAGATCAAAGCCATGGTAGAAAATTATATGTATAGTTTGATAATCTATCACTATCTTAGACATAAGGGTGGTTGTGAAGTTAGCTTTACCATGGGTATTATCCTAGAAATAAGGATGCCTAAATTGAGGGTTGGTTACAAATTGTTAAAAACACCTATTAGGTTTTCGAAAGAGTCAATGGATGAAAGTTTGGTATTTGGTTGAAAGGATAGCATCAAAACCTATAACCAAACCTACCCATACTTGATCTAATAAAATGATGTTAACTATTAGCATCCACATGTCACTTCCTTTAGTAATACATAATCACAAGATTCGTGCCTAATTGATAAATTTCTAATTATTCGTTACCCCGAATTTATACTAGAAAAATTAAAAAAGAAACATTAGTGTTAATATGTTTCTCCCCTATTTTTACCTTTTTGTACTATTGGTTTGGATTTAACAAGTATCCATTAATTTGAACTAACTTGATGACCACTCACATTGTTCCTCGTGGATTCGAACCCGGCTCAAAAGTTGGATAAATATATTGACAACGACCGCCTTGCACTTATATTTACATGTAAGTTGAGCGTTATAAAAAATGCCGCCATTGCAGGGGAACAATTTAGCGTGTTAAGTTAGTTTGAAATTTTAGCTTACTTGCTTGAATTCAATCTTGTAAATATTTATTTGTGATTTTATTTTGTTTCCTGCGTTAGGTAAATTTTTATTTTCCTTTACTTTTCTCTATGGCATCTTTCGAAAAATTTGATTTTGGTAGTTGGAAGTCCTATCTTGATGACTAGTGTATATATTATGACGGACCCTACTTTAGTAGAGATTGCAACTATGATCCTCGGAGAGAGATGGAATCACCATCTCGACCCTATCGAGAGTATAGTTATTCTTTGTGTAGTAGTCGAGATGGACATTAGGGTGATTACCTAAATGCCCCCTCTCCCTATTATACTAACCGAGTGGCTAGTTATTCTTATAAGTTTGATAGGTGTTATCATGAAGAGGATAAAGAGCAACATATCAGATCTACTAGTCTTAAAGCAATGCTTCAAACTATTTTTGATTAGGTGACTACAAAGGGGAGAACGTGCAACAAATACATCAATCCCTTGAGGTAGTTGGAAGGGAAATTGTCAAGATAGAGGAAATGGGAAATGAAACAAATCTTTCAAATACCTCTACCTTACCCACTTTCCAAGAGGAGGTTGATTAAGAAGAGAAACCAAGCTATGATGCTGATCTTGGTAGCGAAGATTCCTCGATGATTTTCCAATCAACTGAATCAAATGAGGAAGAAGATCCCAAATTAAAAGAAATGGTACTAGAGTCAAAAAAGAATTAAGGCAAATCTCTTATGACAACTCTAGTTCATTTTGGGGTGAAAATGCTTTGGAGGGGGAAATTTTGGAATTAGGGGTTGGACCTTATTCAACCCATTTTTCAAAATTATACCTAGATGATGTGATGAGAATACATTAACCTACACAAATGATGGATTGTGGGAGGACGGAGTACAATTCCTATATTTTGGAATTTGATATTCCAAAGGAGCATATGGAACCCCATCCATCAATGGACAAGAAACTTAACACCCGATGTGCAACTAGTGGCCTATTGATGTGATCGCTTTTACCCAAGGAGATGAACCAAAAAAATTTGATGTGAAGTTGGATAAAAGATTAAATCTTTAAAATAGCGAGATCTTAGCTTGCTCGCCATGTCCTCATATCTTTCAAGATTTACCTTAGAAGATTTGAATCTTTTGTCCCTCTGTTATTCAATGCATATTAAATGAAAGTTGGGACAGAGATTTAAATCTTCTGAGTGGAAGCACAAAATAAAATTATGGAATCGTCGTGCTACGATGTTAAACTAAGCACTCGATGGGAGGCACCCCATCACACCACAAAAATTGGCCCGTATCATTTTATTTATGCATAATAGAGTAGATTTTATTTTTGCATTTGTTTATGCATAATTCATGATAAAGTGATGCTAGGAGAAATTTTGGTTGAAATTGAAAAAAGGAGTTGTGAAATTGGCATGTTGGACTAAACAGAAAAGTGTAGAGACCTAGATTTTGGTCTCAATTACTGCAACCATGGCCCGTTCCTCTACGATTGCAGACGCTGCGTGTTCATGATCGCGGAACTAGGACCGCAATCGCCGTCAAATAAGTTTAAATGACCATCTGACTGCCATTTTATCACATGCCAATTCTCAAAACTCTCTCAAATTGTGGCATTGTGTAGAGTATCCAAGTTTTCATTTCAATCCTTTTTCACCATCAACCCGGTATGTAGTCTCAAACTCCCTTACTTTTATTATTATTGTAGGCTTAGGGATGGTAGCTCTTAAAAAAGCCTGAAATAGTCTTTATAATGCCAAACTATGCTTGTTTATATTGATTGTTGTGGGCAGCTATTATAGGGTGTGTACGCATCATTTGGGGAAGTCTTAGAGTACCCATATTTTAGACTAAAGCTGTTGAAATTGATGTGTATACTATCTGTTAGATTTAATGCCCTAATGGGTTCAATGTGAATTCATTCCAGTTGGGGCTATAATCACTCAATATTGGCTTAAGTTATTTGATAACGATGTATATGTTCCTGGTTGGAACACAAATTTGGGGTTAAACTTGTGTATTTTGAGTAATGTATAGAATTGTCAATTGTAATCTCAGGTACTGAGTTTGCGGTCTCGATGAAAGCAATTGCAACACCATAATTGAAGTCATTATTCTGCAATTACGACACTATGATCATAGTCATTGTGCTATGATCGCTGTACCTGAGTGTAGTTGCCTGCAGAGACCAAAATTTCTGTACCCCTATTTCTCACCCCTAATTATTCTACAGTACTACTACATGAGTATATCCCAGAAATCTAGCATGTGTTTGGTACGATAATGTTAAAGATAGTGTGAAATATATTGCTTACATGTACCAAGACATAAAAATGGGAGATTTTGACAACACCAGGTTCATAGCTGCTGAATGCGAAGACCTCTACTTCGATGATCTGCCAAGCATGAAATTTTTCTCGAAAAGGGGTATTTTCCTTGATAAAGTGGAGGAGAAGCTCCCAGCATTCCATGCCCAACTCAATGCTACCTAGTGTATGTGTTTTAACCTGGACCCCTTCTATGCAAATAAGCATTGGGTACATGAGTTCTACATAAACCTTAGCATGGTTTCTCTCACAAACCGAGTGATGACAATTTGGGGAAAGAAAGTGAATTTCAGAGCAGAGCCAATTAATGAGGTATATGGGCTACCGAATACTGACATGAAGCTATTCCAAGAAAAAGGATATGAGTTAGGAACTTGGATGGAACACATATTATATCTAGGAAAAGAAGTACACTGGGCCATCACCAAGAAAGATATTTTGTTGAATGACTTCACAGCTGAAGCTAGACTATGGATGAATATCATCTGTAGCAGAGTATCAGCATGTACTTACATGACTATGATTACAGACATGCGAGCTAGGATGGTGGCTTGTATCTTATCTAGCATTTCTTTGAACATAGGCGAGATTTCGATCTTAGAGTGGAGGTACTTTAAGAATCGGGGAGGTACACTGCTTTATTTTCCATCCTTTATTGCTGAGCTTTGCAAAAAAATAGAGACAGAGGAGTATGTTGAAGATACCAGGGTACACCTAGGTCCCCACATCTTCCCACTCAAATTTTGGGGTGAGGGTGCCCCTGGCCAGACCAAGAAAAGAAAGGTGGACTCAGGCAAATCAACCCAGAAGGACACGACCTCTTGTAGGCCGTGATCAGTCAACCCCTTTAATGACATCTCAGGATAGATATGGGTGGTTTGGGAGCTATTGTCTATATTGCCTCAGGGATAAGGGGAGTCCTCCACTGCTCGTCATTCTTATGTGGCTCAGTCAGATTATGAGATATATCGAGCAGAGCAAAAGAAGCAAGGAGCCATAGTTGCCAGCTTGGAGAGAGCCTATTAAGCCTTAGTAACATCTCACAGGGACCTCAAGGAGTCGCATGAGAATATGGTAAAGAGAGAGAAGAGAGATAAATTTCTTAGAAAGTTATGGAAAATGGTGAATGGTATTTTCAAGCTGCTCAAACCAATTAATAGTCCACCTTCACCTAGGTTGGATAGTGATGATGAGGCCCCCGCTAATTGGTCTATTGATGATGTTGGGGGTGACAGTGCAGAGTCAGCAGGAGAGAGTAGCTTCTGATACAGATTCAGGGAGGACCCCTATCCTTTTTAGTTAGGGGTGTTTTCCTCATATTTGTATGGTTTTTATGCGTTGCTGGATATTTCATTTCGCTATGATGGCATTTTGGATGCTGTTTTGATTTTTTTCTTGGGATATATATTCAGGCACTCTGAGGGTGCCCATGTTCTCATGGATTATTATGTGGTTTTATTTTTCTATTTTCTTTTTTCTTTTATCTTATTTTATTTCTGGTGATGCATTACTAGCTTTGCCCTATGATAGATTAAGTGATGACATTCTTAGGGGTAAAGCATCATCTTTGGGTTTTGAGAAGTAGATGCAGGGGAAGTCTGAGTACCCATAGCATTAATGTCATGAATGCAACGGAAGTGTGAGTACCTACGGCATTATAAATTATAAATTTTAGATCGCATTATACACTATTGGCAAAGTCTGAGTAGCCATATAGTTGGTTTGCCCGACCTGAGCCAATATGTGAGACTAAGGCCTTGGTTTTAGCCATAACCTAGCAAATTAAGCATGGTGCAAATGCTAAATAAACAGAGCCCCTCAGTCCAAAATTTTTAAAAAATCAAGGGCATGGACGTGAGAAACTTTGTAACAACACTTCTTCTCTTTTTCTGATTCCATAAGTTTTTGGCTTGTAAATAATGATATATACTCCAATTTTGTCTCTCACGGGAGAGAAAATTGAGCCTCCTTGTAAAGTTTTTGAATGTCATATGTGGTGAGCATTTTGCATTCATCTCTTTTATACTTGTGTTATCTAGAACTTGCCTCATTGGTCTCTAAAGGCTAGTTTTGGTTAAGTGTGGTTGGAGAAATGATCTTAGGCCATCCTTGTGATTTTGGAAGCCACTTTATCCTAAAAAGCCTACCCAAGCATAATTGTTATCCCTAGTTACCCACTCTGAGCCTTTGGACTTTTATTGGAAAACATATTACAAGCGGTGAACCATTCTTTTTATCCCTCTTTTGAACCATACTCTTCTTGAATTTAAAAATGCAACTTGAGGCTAAAATCCTAAGTTGGGGGTGGTGAAGATCGATGTAAGTAAGTTTGGGGGCACAAAATCATAAGTAATATGCCTAAGTGCCTGAGCATTGAAAACAATTGACTAGAAAAAGAGAGGATCCAATAAAGGAAAGAATTTCAGGAAAGTTGCAAGAAGAATAAATAAAAGAAATTGGGTAAACAAAGGAAGTGAAAAGTAGACATAAGAAAAGATAGAAAACGAAGAGGAGTGTCCTCTAGTCAAAAAGACGGATGTAATAGTGTGATGTAGATGTTCAAGGAAGGGTGTAGCCATGTTGTTCCCAAATTATATCTCACCTTAGCCCAAACCTATGTTACAAGCTCAAAAATTCCTTTGAGATCTTCAAACATTTAATTTTATTGTAGTGGAGAGTGAAAATAGGGGCAAGCCTATGGTATGACACTTATGGCATAGAGATTTCTTTTGTAAGGGAGAGAGTTCTTGATCTTAAAAATTCCTTGTTGCATATTAGGTAGCTTGGTATATGGAATATTCTTTCTTGTGAGGAGTCATGTGTACAAGTTGAGGTGGGTGATTTTGTCACCTTTTGAGCAATGAGGAAAATGGAATATAGCTATAATGCCTCAAATCTGGTACTCAAAATGCTACACGATGCTCATGACCCCGATCACAAGCTAACCCATGACTGATATCTGTATTTGTATACTGCATAATATACTAAATAATGTGGAAACATGAATTGAAAGGCCATAAGGTTCACATAACTGAAGTAAATCATAACATCTAAATGGGGTATGAAATACCCAAAACAATTGAAATAACTGTCTAAACATTATAGTCTGGAAAGCCTATAACTGACTGAACTGTCTGAGTAAGGAGTTGAAGGGACATGTCCCCAACTAACTCCAACTAATAAACTAAATAATGAGATAATAGAGAAATAATCATGTCCCCAAAGGATGAGGACTCATTGCTAACTCTGGCTGCTGATAGCTGGAATCTACTGATGCTTGGAACTCGTGTCTATGAACCTATGGTATAAGACACCATAGCACAAATACGTCAGTACTTTGAATGTACTGGTATGCATGTGAGGTAGGAAGAATGCATTGGGTTGATATGTATGAACAATACTGGCTAACTGACTAATATGAATGTGAGAATACATGCATGCATATATAGTAACTATATCTGAAATTGTGATAACATTAGTATGCTGATGACTAACATGACTAATAACTGAATTATGATAACTGATAACATGAGTGACTGTATCTGATAGTCCTGAATCTGATGGAACTAGCTGAGTTCCATACTATATCTGAGTTGGCTGTATCTGACAATCCTGAATTCTGAAGAACTATCTGAGTTCTTTTACTGAGACTAATACTGAGACTGTGGGAGGTAGTCATCTAACCGACATGCCCCTAATGACGCATTATAGCTGAATTGGGTTCCAATCTGTGCCCTAATTGGAAGGGTGTCAATACCGTGCCACTGGTAAGGACAACATGTAAGTGACCCTAACATAATAGGTAACTCTAGAGAGAACGGTAGGAACCCTCATATAGTAGGTTAAGCCACCACATCTACCCTCATATAGCAGGCTACAATATCTCAACCTATGTTGGTTACATAGTTCTGGAATACAAGGATTGCTTCTAAGAATCACACCCTCATCTAACAGTGTATGTTCCCATTCTTGTGTTCACTCGGTGCTAATTCCTACTCCCACCCGAATACACTCTGAACATGATTTTTCTAAAAATGAACATGGATTGAGCTACTAACTTCTGTCTGCTAACGGAATACTACTAATATCTGACAACTGACTGAGTTCATGAGATCATGGAGATTTCCTGATTCATAAGACTATCTAAAGTCTAAGGATCATATCTTGAATGAGAGTATCATGAAAACATGACATGGCTCTAGGCACACAACTAATATTTTGGGTATAAGTACCCCCAGGAATCGATAGAAGGAAACTGACAAAGCATGACCTACTTGAGCACATCACTAACATCATAATCCATAATACATTTATTGAAGCATTTTATCAAACATGTGATCTGCATAAACTTGTACATACATGTGGATTTCATGATATCATGCTAGTTGGGCATTTTCCTTCATCTAGGCATTTAGTCAAACACATGGTAGGCTTAGTATGTGTAAACAACATTATACAAAAATTAAACATCATAATTCAATTCTAATTTCATAATTCAAGGGTTTAATTATAGGTTTACATGAATCTACGTCTATACTAATCAAATCCACATAAAATTTATCCCCCAAAACGAAATATAATTCAATTACTCATTATCAACATGAACATGAGCAGCCCAATCATAAAATTCATAAACTTAAACTTTCAAAAGAGATTCTTAGGCTTCATGGATAAAAGGAGTGTATGAATGAATACTATGTATACCTGGGTTGAGCTTCTTAAAGTTCCTAAACTTGAAGAATTTGAATCTCTTAGTTCTTGAGGAAGACTTGGATTTTGTTCTTGGAGATTAACGTTAGAGAGAAAACCCTAATTTTGTTGTTGTTGAAGAATAATGAATTCCTAAGATTTGGTCGGATATAATTGGGATATAAACGGGTGGTAAAAGACCAAAAACGCCCTTTTAAAAAATGACTTAAGATAACTGAACGGGACCTGCGATGGCTCGTGCAACGGTCTGTCGCTGACTCAACGGTCCATTGTTCCGACCGTCGCACATGGACCTAAATAGGGTATCACTGCCTTGGCTTCAATTTCTTGGACAACAGTCTGTTGAAAGTTCGACGGTCTGTCAACCTGCCCATTGAACCTTATCCAGAAGGTGGCCTCACTGTTTCACTTGCGACAGCCTGAGCGATGGTCCATCGCTAGTCCGATGGTCATTTATCCTGGGCCGTCACTCCTAGGTAGAAGGTAGTCATACTATCTCACTGTAACGGTCTTGGCCGACGGTCCATCTCTAGTTCGACTTTCCACTAGCCTCATTGTCGTACCTGGGCGGTTTTACAGCCTTTTGTATTTTGGCCATAACTTTCTCCTCTGATGTCGGATTTTGATGAAATTGGTATCGTTGGAAAGCTAATTCAATTTTCCACATAAAAAGTGAAAATATTAAAAAAAACCACATTTACAAAAGTGGATTTATCTTTCAAAGTAAGTTTCTAATATTCTTGAGATGATTTCAAGTTAGGAAAATGTACGGGGTATTACAATATCTCCCCCTTGAGAACATTTTTCCTCGAATGAGACTGAGAGTGAGGGGAGAATATAACTGGCGTATATACTAAACATGAACAACTGAAACATGATCTCATGATTGACATGACTGATAACTGAACATATCATACTGAATATGCATATCTGATGCATGTATAACTGATTTATGAATGTATGACTGGGTGTTCTGATGAACTAAGTTTCTCACAATGAGAATGCATGTTTGATTAATAATTATATAATTGTGATAATACATGAATGCATGACTGAATATGCAATGGTATTTAATACTAAGTTTGTGACGAACACTGAATAAGAAACTGAGTAAGCTTAAGGAAAACTGTTACCTTGAGCTTGATCTGAGTTGGCAGAGAAGAGGTGAGGGTACTTGGTGTGAATGTATGCTTCTACTTCCCAATTAGCTCCCTCGACAGACTAATTTTTCCAAAGAACCTTAACTAGAGGGACTTCTTTGTTCCTCAATCTACGAGTTTGATAGTCTAGGATTTCAACTGGAATCTCTTCATAAGAGATGTTGTTCTGAACATCGATACTCTAAAAAGGGACTACGACTGTTGGGTCATCTATATATTTCTTGAGCAAAGAGACATGGAAGATTGTATGAACTGAGGTTAGATCTAAAGGAAAATCAAGCTCATAAGATACCTTGCCAAAGCGACTGAGAATCTTGAAGGAACCGACATATCAAGGACTAAGCTTTCCCTTCTTGCCGAACCTCTTCACTCCCTTCATAGAAGAGATCTTTAGATAGAAATATTCACTAATCTCGAACTCAAGATCTTTTCTATGAAATTTTCATAAGACTTCTGTCGACTCTGAGCAGCCCAGAGTCTTTTCTCTGATAACTGGACTTTCTCTAAGGAATTGAATAGCAAGTTAGGCCTTATAACTGAGGTGTCTCTAACTTCAAACCAACCAATTGGAGATCTACATCTCCTACCATAAAGAGCTTCAAATGGAGCCATATAAATACTGGAGTGATAGTTGTTGTTGTATACAAATTCAATCAAAGGCAAGTGGTCATCCTAACTTTCCTTGACATCAATTGTACAGACACGTAATATATCTTCTAAAGTCTAAATAGTCCTTTCTGCTTGACCATCCATCTGAGGATGGAGGGTTGTACTGATATGAACTTGCGTACCAATGCCTTTTTACAATGCTTTCCAGAAATAAGAGGTGAACTGTGTACCTCTGTCTGAGATAATACATAGCAGAACACCATGAAATCTGACCAACTTCCTGATGTAGGGTTTGGCATAATCCTCGGCTAAATAAGAGGTATGGACTAGAAGAAAATGGGCTGATTTGGTCATTCTATCTATAATGACCTAGACTGAATTATGCTGAAGACGAGTTTGATGCAAAACCGTCACGAAGTCCATGCTCAGTTCTTCCGACTTCCAAGTAGGAATACTAAACTCCTGCATGGACCCACTAGGCTTTTGATGCTTTACTTAACCTGCTAATATGTAGAGCACTTAGCCACAAACTCTGTAATGTCTCTCTTCATCCCACTCCACCAATGGATTTCCTACAAATTGCGGTACATCTTTGTGGCCCCTAGATGAATACAGTAGCGCGCATCATGCGCTTATGTAAGAATTCGCTGCCTTAAGTCATCTACAACTAGAACACACGAATGACCCTGACAACGCAGAACACCATCTCCCCCTTGGGAGAAAACCTCTACTTTCTAATCCTTGATTGACTCTTTTAACTTGACAAGGCTAGGATCCCTATCTTGGTTTTCTTTCACCTCAGAAACTAGAGATGATTCTGAACTACTCTAAACCCATGTATCACCCTCCTATGGATCGACTAAGCGAACTCCTAGTCTGGCAAGCTGATGAACTTCTTGAGTTAACTTTTTCTTACTATCTTCAAAATGAGTAACTCTACCCATAAACAGTCTACTGAGAGCATCGGTCACTATGTTGGCCTTGCCCGAATGATAAAAAACACTCATGTTGTAGTCTTTCAAGAGCTCTAACCACCTTCTCTGATAAAGATTAAGATCTTTCTAAGAAAAGACATACTTAAGGCTCTTATGATCCATGAACACATCTACATGAACACCGTATAGGTAATGCCTCCAAATCTTCAAGGCAAATACTATGGACGCTAACTCAAGATCATGAGTAGGATAATTCTTCTCATAGGGTTTAAGCTGTCTGGAGGCATAGGCTATGACCTTACCATGATGCATGAGGACACAACCCAAACCTACTCTGGATGCATCACAATACACTACAAATCCATCTGAACCATCTAGAAGAGCTAGAATTGGAGCTGAGGTGAATCGAGTCTTCAACTCTTGAAAACTCTTTTCACAAGGATTTGACCACTGAAACTTGACTTTCTTCTGATTCAATCTTGACATAGGGGATGCAATAGAAGAAAATCTCTCAACAAAATGTCTATAATAACCAGCCAAACCCAGGAAACTCCTGATATCTGATAGAGAGATAGGGCGAGGTCAGTTTCTTATTACTTTGGTCTTTTGAGGATCTACTCTAACGCTATCATCAGAAATAATATGGATAAAGAATGCTACTGACCTTAGCTAAAATTCAAACTTACTAAATTTGGCAAATAGCCGATGATCTCTGAGAGTTTGAAGTACTATTCTCAGATGATCTGCATGATCTCACTCACTGCGGGAATAGACCAGAATATCATCTATGAAAACTATGACGAACATGTCCAAGTACTTCTTGAACACAAGGTTCATCAAGTCCATAAAAGTTATTGAGGCATTAGTGAGACCAAAGGACATGAATAGGAATTCAAAGTGACCATATCGAGTATGAAAAACTATTTTTGAAATGTCACATTCTCTGACTCTGAGCTGATGATAGCCAGATCTGTGGCCTATCTTAGAGAAATAGCTAGCACCCTGAAGTTGGTCAAATAAGTTATCAATTTTGGGAAGAGGATACTTGTTCTTAACCATGACCCTATTAAGTTGACGGTAGTCTATACATATTCTGAGAGAACCATCTTTCTTGCACACAAATAATACTGGAGCACCCACGGAGACACATTGGGCCTGATGAATCCCTTATCTAAGAAATCCTTCAACTATTTTTTCAATTCTCTGAGTTCTGCTAGTGCCATTCTGTATGGAAGAATAGATATAGGCTGAGTATCTAGAAGAAGATCAATGCCAAAGTCTATTTCCCTTTCGGGAGAAATTCCTGGAAGATCTTTGGGTAAGACCTTTGAATATTCGTTCACGTCTGGGACTGGTTTAACATTGGTAGTTTCGGAACTAGTGTCCTTAACATGAACAAGATGATAGACATATCCCTTAGATATCATTTTCCATGCCAGAAGGTAGAAAATAAGCTGACCTCTGAAAGCAGATACACTACCCTTCCACTCTAGGATGGGTTCATTTAAAAACTGGAACTGTACTATTTTATTTTTGCAGTCGACAGTGGTATAGCAGGAATGAAGCCAATCCATGCTGAGAATAATATCAAAATCAGTCATCTCTAATTCGACTAAGTCTGCTGAAGTGACTTTTTGAGATATCATAACCAGGCAGTTCCTGTATACCCGCTGAGCTATGATGGTTTTACCCACTGGGGTAGAAACTGAAAAGAGCTCTGCTAGAATTTAGGGAATGACTCCGAAATCAACTGCTATGAAGGAAGTAACAAAAGAAAAAGAAGCACCTGGATCTAGTAAAGTGTAAACGTGCATATGAAAGATCTATAACATACCAACAACCATATTAAGAGAATTTTCCTAATCCTATCAGGACTGAAGAGCATAGAGACGATTTGGGCATTTTCCACTAGTAGCATTAGAGGTTGCACCCTGCTAATTTAGGCAACTGAACTGAGCTGAGGAGCGACTTTGTTGACCCTGAGGACCTGGATGAGGACAATCTCTAACTCTATGTCCTGGCTTGCCACATCTAAAAAAAATACCCCTGCCAGCTCTGCAAATACCTTGATGGTGCTTCCCTTAAGTCTGGTAAAGAGGATAGGTGTGGGCACTGCTAACACTATCGTAGGACTTAAAGCGTGGCACTCTATCTTTTTTACCCTCTCTTAACTTAGAAAGTGGATCACTGGCTGAAGAAGAAGCTAGAACTGATGACTTAGGATGACATTGAGAACGGTTTCCTCCTTCTGACTTAGGCTGAGAAAAGTTGAAACTACCTGTCTTCGCTCTCTTATTCTGCTTCTCCCTCATCTTAATCTTTTGCTCCTCAATCTGCTGAGCATGACTCATGAGCCTGGCTAAAGTCATGTCACTATTCAGCATGGCGGATCTACACTAACTAACCATGCTATCATTCACCCCTGAAATAACTTACTCATCCTTGCCCTACTATCTGTAATAACATGAGGGACATATCTTGATAATTAAGTAAACTTAAGAAAATACTCTTTCCCTGTCATATTGCGCTGCCTGAGGTTGATGAATTCTAGCACCTTAGCTTCTCTAAGCTCTAGGGGAATGATCTATCAAGGAAAACAGAAGCAAACTCCTCCCACTCAACTGGCCTTGTATTATCTGCCCTCTCTGACTTCCACTGCTTGAACTAAGAGTGACCAACATCCTGTAACTGATATGTAGCTATCTCAACACTCTCACTAGGAGTAACACCCATTATGTCTATAACCTTTTACACCTGATCTAGGGATTTTTGAGGGTCCTCGTCTGTCTTAGACCCAAGAAAGGATAGAGGATTCATTCGGGTGAAGTCTCAAATCCTGGCTGCAGCTAATTGGCTACTGGATTGGCCAGAATGACAGCTGGTATTTTATTCTGAGCAGCAACTGACTGAGCAAGAGTAGTGAATGTGGCCCTGAACTCCTCATGATAAATAATTTGATCTAAGAGATCTTCTTGGACAGGATGGGTTCGTCTCTTGGGAGGCATGTTCTGAAATAAGGAGAAGAAACAGATTAGACTGAGAGATTAGATTGAGATTATGCTCACTGGCAAGACATAAATACTGAAAGAAGGGAAACTATTCCTAAAACATCTTATAGCATCCTACAGATAAATGTGGTGCACAATACACCCAAGCACAAGACTCTACTAGATGTGGCTTTCAGACTTTCTAGGACTCTATTGAACCTTAGGCTCTGATACCAAGTTTGTAACGCCCCAAATCTGGTACCTGAAATGCTACACGGTGCTCATGACCCCGAAGGATCACAAGCTAACCCATGACTGATATCTATACTTGTATACAACATAATATACTAAATAATGTGGAAACATGAACTGAAAGGCCATAAGGTTCACATAACTGAAGTAAAACATAACATCTAAATGGGGAATGAAATACCCAAAACAACTGAAATAACTGTCTGAACATAATAGTCTATAAAGCCTCTAACTGACTAAACTATTTGAGTAAGGTGTTGATGGGATATGTCCTTAACTAACTCCAACTAATAAACTAATTAATGAGATAATAGAGAAATAATCATGTCCTCAAAGGATGAGGACTCACTACTAATTCTGACTACTGATATTTGAAATATACTGATGCTCTGGAGCTCGTGTATCTGAACCTATGGTATAAGACACCATAGCACAAATACGTTAGTACTTTGAATATAATGGTATGCACGTGAGGTAGGTGGAATGCATGGGGTTCATAATCATAAACTGTACTGGATAACTAACTAATATGAATATGAGAATACATGCATGCATACATAGTAACTAAATCTGAAATTGTGATAACATAAGTATGCTGATGACTAAATTGACTAATGACTAAATT
Organism: Capsicum annuum; assembly: GCF_002878395.1. NCBI lineage: Eukaryota > Viridiplantae > Streptophyta > Magnoliopsida > Solanales > Solanaceae > Capsicum > Capsicum annuum. The sequence goes on from NC_061112.1 coordinate 61,198,651, forward strand.
TTGATAACTGATAACATGAGTGACTATATTTGAAAGTTCTGAATCTGATGGAACTAGCTGAGTTCCGTACTGTATCTGAGTTGACTGTATTTGACAGTCCTAAATTCTGAAGAACTATCTGAGTTCTTTTACTGAGACTGATACTGAGTATGTGGGAGGTAGTCATCTAATCGACATGCCCTAAATAATGTATTATAGCTGAATTGGGGTCCAATCTATGTCCTGATTGGAAGGGTGTCATACCGCACCACTGGTAAGGACAACATGTGAGTGACCCTAATATAATAGGTAACTCTAGAGAGAATGGTAGGAACCCTCATATAGCAGGTTAAGCCACCTCATCTACCCTCATATAGCAGGCTACGATGTCTCAACCTATGCTGGTTACATAGTTCTAGAATGCAAGGATTGCTTCTAAGAATCACACCCTCATCTAACAGTGTATGTTCCCATTCTTGTGTTTACTCCGTGCTAATTCCTACTCCCACCCGAATACACTCTGAACATGATTTTTCTAAAAATGAACATGGATTGAGCTACTGACTTCTGTCTACTGATGGAATACTACTAATATCTAACGACTAACTGAGTTCATGAGATCATGGAGATTTCCTGAGTCATAAGACTGTATGAAGTCTAAGGATCATATCTTGACTGAGAGTATCATAAAAAAATGACATGGCTCTAGGCGCACAACTATTATTTCAGGTATAAGTACCCCCAAGACTCGATAGAAGGAAACTGACAAAGCATACCTACTTGAACACATCACTAACATCATAATCCATAATACATTTATTAAAGTATTTCATCAAACATGTGATCAACATAAACTTGTACATACATGGGGATTTCATGATATCATGCTAGTTGGGCATTTTCCTTTATCTAGGCATTTAATCAAATACATGGTAGGCATAGTATGTGTAAAAAACAATATACAACAGTGAAACATCATGATTCAATTTTAATTTCATTATTCAAGGGTTTAATCATAGGTTTACATGAATCTACTTCTATACTAATCAAATCCACATAAAATTTATGCCCCAGCATGGAATAGAATTCAATTACTCATTATCAGCATGAACAAGAGCAACCCATTCATGAAATTCATAAAGGGAATCCATAAAATTAAACTTTGAAAAGAGATTCTTGGGCTTCATGGATGAAAGTATTCCATGAATGAACACTATGCACACCTGGGTTGAGCTTCTTCAAGTTCCTGAACTTGAAGAATTTGAATCTCTTAGTTCTTGAAGATGATTTGGATTTTGTTCTTGGAGATTAATGTTAGAGAGAAAACCCTAATTTTGTTGTTGTAGAAAAATAATGAATTTCTGAGCTTTGGTAGGATATAATTGGGTATACAACGGGTGGTAAAATACCAAAAATGCCTCTTTAAAAATATGACTTAAGATAACTGAACAGGACCTGCAACGGCTCGTGGGATGATCTATCGCTGGCTCGTCGGTCCATTGTTTCGACAGTCGCACATGGACCTAAATAGGGTCTCACTACCTTGGCTGCAATGGCTTGGCCGAAGGTCCATCTAAAGTTTGACGATCCGTCCACCTGGTTGTTGTACCTTATCCAAAAGGTGGCCTCACTATTTCCCTTGCGACGTCCTAAGCGACGATCCATCGCTAGTCCGACTGTCCATCGACCTGGGACGTCTCTCCTAGGATGTAGGTAGTCATACTGCCTCGCTGCAATGGTCATAGGCGATGGTTCATCTCTATTTCAACGGTCCATCGGCCTCACTGTCGCAGCTGGACGGTTTTACTGTCTTCTGCATTTTGGCCATAACTTACTCCTCCAATGTCAGATTTTGATGAAATTGGTATTATTGGAAAGCTAATTCAATTTTCCATATGACAAAAGTGAAAATCATAAAAAATATCATATGTAAAAAAGTGGATTCATCTTTAAAAGTAAGTTTCTAATATTCTTGAGACAATTTCAAGCTATGAAAAAGTATGAAGTATTACAATAGCTTAGTTGTGGTCAAAAGGGAGTCATTTCTAGAGTATTGGTTTTTCTTGCTTAGTTTCTCTTTGAAGTCCTATGTATCCTTGGGTATTGCATCTTACGATGAGGGGTGTAGAGGAAAATAACTTAGCGTATGTGTAATGAGCTACTTATGCTAGTGACTAAGGTTGAAGTCATTGTGATCTTTAAGGCATAATGTTTGGACATTGATAATTCCTTCTCATGATATGAGGTAGTGTTTCTTGAGAACAAGCAAAATCTCTAAGTTGGGGATATTGATGATTGGTGATTTTACCACTCATTTGCATTTAACATTCGTGCACATTACCATGATTTGAAGGAATAAATAAGACATAATTATGATTCAATGCACTAATATCCACATTTTGTAGGCGCAGTTCATGAGAGGAAAAGATGTGGATTGGAGCTAAAACTGATCAAAAAAAAGCAAAAAAGTGCAGCTGAAGACCTGGAGCAGAATAGCCTTGATTACCGCGGTCGTGGTCTGAAGACCGTAATCGCGGTTAAGTCAACAAGGTGAACTGGCTATGGTCGCATAAGCAAATCACGATCGCGGTAGCAGCGGTCGTGGCCAAGCCAGTGTGATCGCAGCTTAGCGAAAGATGGTAGCCCAAGGGCAAAACTGAAATTGCACGTTGCTGATCCTAAATTTGACAAAAGAGGACTCAAACCCTAAGCATCAAGGATCATTCATCATATTCCATATTCCCTAATTTTTGAGACATTGTTTTAGGGTTTGTAGCTCCATATTTGAAGAAGAAAAAATTGTATAAATTTTGGGTGAAGAATACATTAGAGTATTCTATAAGTGGAGAAATAGCTCATTTCCATTGGAGATTTATGGGAGTCTAAAGTTTGAAGTAACATTCACTAAGTCTTCAATAAATTATTTCAATGGAGATTATGTGTATATATTTGCTTATTTATCTTATGTGTATCTAGATCACCCTCTTGGGGTTATGTGTGAATAGGGATTAATGTGTGTGTGGTTTGTAATTGTTAGATTCTACTTAGTAGTTCATGTTGATGGGTTTTACCATTTCTTGACCAAGTTGGTTGGGATTTGTGGCTGAAATACCCAAATACTCATATGGGTTTGATGGTTGAAAGCTCCAAACTTTTGAAAGATCTAAGCCATCTTTCAAAGAAGGGTTTTGGGTGAGCTTTAGGAATCCATATCATCCTTGAAAAAGGAATGTGGAGATCAAAGCAATGGTAGAAAACTATGTGTGTTAGTTTGCTAATCTATCACTATCTTAGACATAAGGGTGGCCATGAAGTTAACTATACCATGAGTATTATCCTAGAAATAGGGGTGCCTAAATTGAGGGTTGGTTACCAGTTGTTAAACCCACCCATTAGGTATTCGAAAGAATCAATGGGTGAAAGTTTGGTGTTTGGTTGAAAGGCTAGCATCAAAACCTATAACCGAACCTACCCATACTTGATCTACTAAAATGATGTTGACTATTAGCATCCAAATGTCACTTCCCTTAGTAAAACATAATACCAAGATCCGTGACTAATTGATAAATTTCTAATTATTCGTAGCCCCGAATTTATACTAGAAAAATTCTAAAGAAACAATAGTGTTAATATGTTTCTCTCCCATTTTTACCTTTTTGTACTATTGGTTTGGATTTAACAAGTATCCATCATTTTGAACTAACTCGACTTCCACTCAGATTGTTCCTCGTGGATTCGACCCCGACTCCAAAGTTGGGTAAATATATCGATGATGACTGCCTTGCACTTAAATTGATGTGTAAGTTGAGCATTATCAACGACTCATGATCTTCCGCCATGATCCTCTCTCTCAATCCATCTAATCGAAAACACATAATCTACCGTAGTACCTCAAGATACCATTGCCACCGATCTTAAAAGCTACAAACTTTAGCTGGACCACATCTTTCTCAATATTCACTAAGATAGGATCTGGTACCTGCTTCTCCTTTATTTTAGCAGCAAGGGATGACCTTACCACTTCTTGGACAAACACACCAACATCCTCAGAGTCCAAGAGACGAACTTTAAGGTTATCCAAATGGTGAATATATTTCACTAACTCTCTCTTATCCTTATCCACATGAGCTAAACTCCCCATGGATAACCCGCTAAGAGTATCAGCAACCATATTACCTTTACCTGGGTGATACTAGAGACTCATCCCATAATTTTTCAACAACTCAAGCCATCTCCTCTGCCTGAGATTCAACTCCTTTTGAGTGAACAGATATTTCGGGCTCTTATGATCAGAAAAGATATCTACATGGACTCTATATAAATAATGAAACCAGATCTTGAGTGCGTATACCAAATAGCTAACTCCAGTCATGAGTTGGGTAATTCATCTCATGAACTTTCAACTGCCTAGAAGCATAGGCCACTACCTCATCATGATGAATCAACACACAACTAAGTTCCACTCGAGATGAACCATAATATGAAACAAAACCATCAGTGCCTTTAGGAAAAATCAAAACTGGAGCTGAAGTCAACTTATCTTTCATCTTCTCAAAACTCCCTTCACAAGCCTCAGACCACAAAAACTTCACCTTCTTCTAGGTCAATTTAGTCAATGGGGCAGCTATAGTGGAAAAACTCTCCATAAATCTCCTATAGTAACCGGCTTAACCTAAAAAGCTTGTTGGAGTCATGGGCCAAGGCCACTTCTTAACCACTGCAACTTTCTATGGATCCACCATGATACCTTCATTAGAAATGACATTACCCAAAAAAGTAACAACATTCAATAAAAATTCGTACTTCAAATACATAGCATACAACTGTTGATCTTTCGAGGTTTGTAACACAATACGGAGGTGATCGGCATGATCCGCCTCACTCTTGGAATACACTAGAATATCATCTATAAACACGATGACATACAAATCCAAAAACTTATAGAAAACAATACGGAGGTGATCGGCATGATCCACCTCACTCTTGGAATACACTAGAATATCATCTATAAACACGATGACAAACAAATCTAAAACTTATAGAAGACCCTATTCATCAAGTCCATGAATGCCACCAGGAATTATTCAAAATAAAAGACATGACTAAGAACTCATAGTGACCATAAATGGTTCAGAAGGCAGTCTTAGGATATCCACCTCACTAATCATTAGCTGATGATAACCAGGCGTAATATCAATCTTAGATAAATATCTAGCACCTTAAAGCTAGTCAAACAAATCATCAATTCAAGGAAGAAGATATTTATTCTTCATCGTAACCTTATTAAAATGATGGTAATCGATGCACATTCGAAAGAAACCATCCTTCTTATGCACAAACAAAATAGGAGCACCCCATGGAGACACACTAATATGGATAAAACCCTTCTCAAAGAGGTCTTTCAACTGCTCTTTAAGCACCTTCAACACAGTCAAAGCCATTCTATATGAAGGGATAGAGATAGGATGATTGTCAAGAACAAAAACAATCCCAAAATCAATCTCCCTATCTAGAGGGACTCTAGGAAAATCATTAGGAAAAACCTTGGAAAATTCACTAACCATGGGAACAGATTGTAATGAAGTACTCTCTGAGTTAGAATCTTTAACTCAAACCAAACAATAGAGACATCCTTTGGAAATAAACTTTTGAGCTCTAAGATATCATATGACCCTTCCCTTAGGCACTAGAGAACCCCGTTCCCACTCAATGACCGATTCATTAAGAAAATTAAACATGATCTTATGGATTTGACAATCCAAGGAGGCATAGCATGAATGCAACCAGTCTATCCCTAATATGACATCAAAATCGATCCTATGTAACTCTATCATATCTACCAGAGTTTCTTTGCCACCAACAAATACCGCAGAAACCCTATAGACTTTTCACACAACCACAGAGTCACCCACTGGGGTTGTAAGACAAAAAGGGATCGGGGATACATTCATGACCAAAACTAAAATGCACAGCCATAAATGGGGTCATATAAGAAAGCATAGAACCTGGATCAAACAAGAAATAAACATCACAAGAAAAGAGTAGTAACATACCAGTAATGACATCGGGGGATGCCTTAGAGTCCTAGAGGGTATTAAGAGCATAAAGAGATTTTGGCCAGTACTAGTACCAGGAGTAGAAGAAGTATCCTTTGGCGTAGGAGCTGATAAAGCGGCAACCAGAATCTTCTTTGCCCCCAAACCAACCTTGGAAGGATAATCCCTCTTCAAATGATCAGTCTAACTATATTTAAAATACCTTTTCCTCTCCTCTACATAAAACCCATGATGCACCTGTCCGTAGAACCTACAAGGAGGATATGATGAAGCAGACTGAGCCCCACCAGCCTGAGATTGGGCCCCTTGTTTGCTAAACCCACTATTTTGCTAAGAACAATGATCACCGAATGATTTTGGATAAGGAATACTACCTGTAGAGCAGGAACCAGAACTGTCCCACTTTTTCTTATAAGACTTCCAATTATCTTTACCACTCTACTACAGGCCTCCACTCTGATCTGGAAATCTAAATTTCTTACTCTATCTCTCTCTTATCTCAGCCTACTTCATCTTTTCTTCTTCAACCTGCTGCATGTACACTACCAATTTGGAGATGTCCATATCCTTGTTCAACAATGCAACCTTACTTTCTAAGATCAAATCACGGGACAACCTAGAAGCAAATTTCCAAATTCTATCCCTCACGCTAAAAACTAACTCGGGAGCATATTGGGACAACTTGTGGAATTTCAAGGCATATTCCTTAACCGTCATCCTGCCTCTCTTTAGATCAACAAAATATCCTACTTTTGCCTCTCTCAACTCCTGAGGAAAGAAGTGGTCAAGAAAAGCTCTAGGGAACTCATCCTACAGTGTGAATTTGGTATCATCTCCCCTAGACTATTCCCACCCCTCATACCATTAGTAGGCTACATCCTTCAACTGATAGGCTGCGAATTCTGCACCCTTCACATTGGTAGAATGCATAACCCAGAAGATCTTCTCCATCTGATCGATGAAACCTTAAGGATCCTCCTCAACTTTAACACTAGTAAACACAAGAGGGATCAATCTCATAAATAGGCCAAGCCTTGTAGCCTCAAAAGATGTAGTAACTGAAGCTATATGCTCAGACTAAGAAGCTACAAATTGAGCAAATATATGAATAGATTGATAAAATTCTGCATTCGTCACATCAACCTGAGGAGTTCGAGGAGTAATAGAGGAGACCAACAAAACTTAAGGAGAGCAATTGAGAACTGGACCCCTAAACTAAGTTTGTACCCCATAAGCAGGGTGTGTCCCATCAGCATTATCCTAAAGTAAGACAGAGGAGTTTCTATGAGCTTCAGATCATGAGAGAGGTACAATCTAAAAAGCGAACAAATGGGAATTAGAGGGACTCAAGACCTTAGACTCTATCACTTGAAATAGAACAACAAGAAAGGGAAACATTCGTAATGCCTCGTAGCTTCTCCCTTATAATCGTGGAGCACTACACACCTATAAAAAAGACTCTATTCGACACCGATATGTAGACACACAACTAACCATAAACCTAGCACTTTGACAATGTATTTATTATGAACCAAACAAGGGACTGGCTATGATGGGTATCTCATGTCCTGCGTAGACCAGAGATCACCCCCATTACCTAACCAAACCAAACACACTACACCCTAAGGACAGATGAATTTCGAATCTATAACAAGAGAAGAGGTGATCAATTTAAACCAATTATCTGAGACAACCCAACCCCGAGCCTTATTATAATGGGCATCCCAAGTCCAACCAGGACTGGGACCACCACCTGTTACCCAACCCAACTACCTATGTCCAACTTTAGATGAGCAGAATTTCAAACATATAACAAGATAACATTATTATAGGATCACAACCACGACCAACCCAATCGAGTCTGACCGCACCACAAAAACCACTAAATTTACCAACAAAACCATAAATCATAAACCAAAAGAGAATACCAAAACATAGTATAAAAATCAATCCCAAAATGTAGAAGGATGGAACAACCAATAATATTGTCCAATAATGTCAGCCCACCGACTTCTTCCAATGCCAAGGCCGACACTAATATCGATCCCGCCCATACCAACCTCCAGAAGTACCACAAAGCCTCTATCCGAAAGAGTAAACAAAGTCAATTGGGACATGCCCCCAACCATGGACAAAACCAATATAAAAAATAAGAAATAAGTGTCTAAATAAATCCATAACATGAAATGATGCCTTTCGAATGGATAAAATCTCACCACTTCAGTCCAAATACTGACACCAAATTCGCATGCTAAATAGGAGTAAAATGGTCCATTCCTGCATAGCATGAGTAAACAAACACCAATAGACATGTTTAGCGATTGACTGCTAGTATGAATCTCAGGATAAGGATAAAATAATGCCAGTTATAAAACCAATTAAAACCATACACCCATACATATATAAGTGTTGGGAAAGGGAATCGGGTTTAGCATGCATTTAAAACCTTTACCTAGGCTGTGTAGCTTTGCCGTCCTTACCACCCACGGGACATAGGGGTTCATCCCCCCTTACTAAAAGGGACCCAATGCATGAAGCCATACAACCAAGAAATATCCTATGGGATGACTATTACATCCCTCTAATGTACAATGTGAGACTCCTACATGGTAATCGATGACCTCTCACATTAGCAAATATGAGTTTTTGGTGTTGGTCCCCTCGAGACCGCCACCTTCCACAGCTTAGCTACATTCCTCACTTTAATCCCCAATTAAAACCATATCCAAGCAATCCATTTACCATTTATTAACCAAGGCCAATATTGGTGGTATCGTTATACCGCCCCATTACTTGCAAGTAATATCCATTGCCAAACCATTTAGGTTAGGGGATCTTTGGTGCCTTTTTTTTACCATATTAAATTCACTAGGGAAACTTCAATGTTCTCCACAAGCATAACCATTTAGCCTTTAGCTTTTTCAAACAATTTAGACCATATATAAATCCTTTATCCAGTTTAAAACATGCAAAAGTTCCATTAAAAGAAGTCAACACAATGAACATATCTTTATAAGTATTTCATCAAATACCTTGGGGGCATAATATAACCAAAACCAATTGAAAGACCACTAAACCATTACTATGAAATACAATTGTACAAAACCACCATTAATGCATATAAAAGAATAATTAATAGCATAGAAAACTATAACCAAGCATTTAATAACAAAACCCCCAAATAATAGTTGAAAATCGTAATCATAAAATAGTAAAATCATGAAAACAATCATATAAACCATGAATTTAGATGAAATTACAATGAGGGAAGAGAATCATGCCTTATACCGAAGAATTGATGAAATGAAATCACCAAACAAGAACCAAAGCAATCCACGATATGAAACCCTTGCCTTCTTGCCCCAAAATCTCCTAAGAGAATTATGAGATGTTTTGGAATAGTTTCTAAGTGTTAATAAATAGAATAATAGGGTAAATAACCTTCTAAATGTATTAGAAGTAATGGATCCTAGTTATGTAAGTAGGTAAATGTCTAGAATACCCCCACTTAAATCCTTTAAAAACCCATCATAAGGATACAACTGACCTATACGAGTCGTACCCTGCTATACGATTGATATCCACTACTCGTATCCTATCCTTAACCCTTGGATCAATCACTATCCAATATACGACTGATCCAACCAAGTTGTAACCACAACATACGATCCGTACCCATGACTCGTATCCTTGGCAGAATAAAATACTAAGAGGATCAAAACTTCCCACTATACGAGTCCTTGATATGACTCGTATCAAACCCTTACGACTTATACCCCTAAGTCGTACCCATTCCAGTGACCAAAACCATCCCAACAAGTAACACTGTTCAACATATGATAGGACCATACCTCTCATACCCCAGCATATGGCTCGTACCTATGAGTCATATTTGGTCAGGAGAATGGATTTCTAGGAAATTCTCTAAGGGTTAAATCCAAGTATGTTTCAGTCTCCCCACTAGGAACATTCATCCACAAATGGAAGACAAGGTAGGGGTAACCACACACAGAGTCATTTGCATTATCAAAGACACCTTCAACAAAGTTTGGAAATAAAGACGCAAAGATTCTAATCTTTTCTTTCACAAACTCAAAAAATAACGATATGTTCAAGACACATACCTTCCACACAAATCCCAGGAGCAGAAAACAAATGCGGATACTTGGACTTTAGGTTCTCTTCCGCTTCCTAAGTAGCTTCTTCCACCTTATGGTTCCACCATAGAACCTTAACAGAAGCCATATCCTTGGTCTGCAACCAATGAACTTGCCTATCTAATATCTCAACAGGCACTTCTTCATTGGACAGAAAATCCAAAATACTTAATCCTTCCAAAGGAACGACCGCAGAAGGATCACCAAGAAACTTCCTCAACATAGAAATATGAAAGACCAAATGAACCAAACTTAATCTAGATGGAAACTTCAACTTATAAGAAACATTGCCAAATCTTCGTAAAATCAGATAAGGACCAACAAACCGAGGACTGAGTTTCCCCATTTTACCAAACAACACCACTCCCTTCATTGGAGACACTTTGAGAAACACCCTATCCCCGACCTCAAACTCCAGGTCTCTACGCCTAACATTTATATAGGACTTTTGGCGACTTTTGGAATCTTTAAGCCTATCCCGAATTACCTTAACCTTCTTTATCACCTGATAAACCAAATCCAAACCAAACATGTCTGCTTCTCTAAGCTCAAACCAACCAATAGGAGATCTATATATCCTACCATACAATGCCTTAAAAGGAGCCATACCAATACTCGAATGATAGCTATTATTAGAAGAAAGCTCCTCCAAAGATAGATGCTCAACCCAATTTCCACCATTGTCAATCACACAGGACCAAAGCATATCTTCCTATGTCTAAATAGTTCTCTCTGCTTGCCCATTCGACTTTGGATGAAAAGCAGTACTCAAACTAACTTTAGTCTCCAAAATTTTCTGAAAAGACTGCCAAAAATAAGACACAAATTGCATACCACGATCATAGATAATTGAAATAGGTACCCCATGCAACTTTACAATCTCCTAAAGATACAACTACGTATAGTCTTCCATCAAAAAGATAGTACGCATTAGCAAGAAATGTGCAGTCTTGGTCATCCTATCCACTATGACCCAAATTGAACCATACTGATTTTGAGACCGAGGAAGACTGGTAACGAAGTCCATATTGATCACTTCCTACTTCTACTTGGGTAATTAAACTTCTTGATACAACCCACCAGGTCACATGTGCTCAACCTTAACCTGTTAACACACCATGAACTTCTCAACAAAATTAGCTACATCCCTCTTCATGCCATTCCACCAATAGATCTCCTTGAGATCATGATACATCTTAGTCGAGAAGGGATGAACAACATAACGCGACTCATGCACCTCATCCAAAACCCTTTTCCATATCCCATCAATATTAGGAACGAAAAACCTCCCTTGGTATCATAAAGTACTATCACCACTGATCTCAAACCTCACTACCTTCTGCCTACCAACATCACTCTTAATTTTCATCAAAACAGGATCCAATAGTTGCTTCTCCTTAATCTATACACCAAGAGATGATTAAACCACTTCTTGCACCATCATACCACCATCTTGAGAGTCCAAGAGATGAACTCCAAGATTAGCCAGGCAGTGAATATCCTTAACCAATTCTCGCTTGCCTTCCTTCATGTGAGTCAAACTCTCCATGAATAACCCGCTAAGTGCGTCAATAACCATATTAGCCTTACCTGGGTGGCAGTGAAGACTCATATCATAATCTTTGAGAAGCTCAAGCCAGCTCCTCTGCCTAAGATTAATCTCTTTCTGAGTGAACATGTACTAGCGACTCTTGTGATTAGAAAAGATATCTCCATGAACACCATACAGATAATATTGCCATATTTTCAAAGTAAACATAATCGCCAACAACTCTAAATCAGGAGTAGGATAATTCCTCTCATGTAACTTCAAATGCCTGGAATCATAGGTAATCACCTTCCCACATTGTATCAAAATACAACTAAGCCCTACCCAAAATATATCACAATAAACCATAAACTCATCATTGCCTTCTGGCATAGTCAGGATTGGAGCCAAAGTCAACTTATCCTACAACTTCTCAAAAATCCCTTCATAAGTATCCGACTAAGAGAACTTAACCTTCTTCTGAGTCAATCTAGTCAAAGGAGCGGTTATCGAAGAAAAGCTTTCCACAAACTTTCGATAATAGCTGGCTAAACCCAAGAAGCTCTGACTATCGGATGGAGTCATGGATGTAGGCCACCTTTTAACCATAGGAACCTTCTGCAAATCCATCATGATCCCTTCACTAAAAATAACATGACCCAAGAAAGTCATAATGTTCAACCAAAACTTATACTTAGAGAACTCGGTATACAACTATTGTTCCTTTAAGGTCTACAACACCATACAGAGCTGATAGCATGGTCCACCTCACTCTTCATATAAAATAGAATGTCATTAATAAACACAATAATGAAGAGATCTAAATATTACCTGAACACTCTGTTTATCAACTCCATAAATATTACTGAAGAATTAGTCAACCTAAATGATATCACCAAGAACTCAAAATGCCCATATTGAGTATGAAAAGCCATCTTTGGGATATCTACCTCCGTAATCTTAAGATGATAGTACCCAAACCGAAGATATATCTTAGAGAAGAACTTGGCACCCTATAACTAGTGAAAAAATCATATATCCAAGAAAGAGAATACTTGTTCTTGACCGTCACCTTGTTCAACGGCCAGTAGTCAATGCACACACAAAGGGAGCCATCTTTCTTATGTACAAACAACACCGGTGCACCTCATAGAGAAATACTAGGATAAATAAACCCCTTATCTAAAAGATCTTTAAGTTTATCCTTGAGTTCCCTCAACTCAGTCGGAGCCATTCTATACTGATGAATAGAAATTGGACGAGCGTCCAGAAGCAAATCAATACCAAGTCTATTTCCCTATTCGGAGGAACACCAGGAAGATCATTCGGAAAAACCTCTAGAAACTCATTAACCATATGGAACAAAGACAAAGAATGACCTTTCGAGTTAGAATCTTTAACCTGGACCAAGTGATAAAGACAACCCTTAGATATTAGCCTCCAATCTCTAAGATAAGAAATAAACCTTCCCCAAGGAGCTAAGGAACTACCCTCCCATTTTATAACTGGTTCACCAGAAAACTGAAAGATAACCCTATGGGTTCAAAAATGTACGAATGTATAACAAGAATGAAACCAATCCATACCTAGAATTATATTAAAATATACCTTATCCAACTCAAATAGATCTGCCAAGGTCTACTTGCTGCCAAGAGATACCACATACCCCCTATAGACTCTCTTAACAATAACCAAGTCACCTACAGGGGTAGAAACAGACAAAGGATCCAAAATAACTTTTGAATCAAAACCAAAAAGAGACAACCACATATGGAGTCACATAAGAAAGAGTGGACCCTGGATGAAGCAAATAATATATGTCAAAAGAAAAAAGCTATAACGTACCAATAACAACATCAGGTGATGCCTTGAATTCCTGTTAGGACTCCAAAGTAGACAACCTGTTCTAACCAATAGTAGAACCAAGAGTAGTAACAAAAGCAGATGCCACCCTACTAGGTGTAGGAGTAAAAGATGAATCCATAGGAATCTTATTCGCCCCCATAGCATCCTTATTGATCGGACAATCCCTGAGCCGATGGCCCACCTGGCCACACTTAAAACCCTTGTCCCTTACTTCCTCGCAACAACCCCGATGAGGATAACCATAAAATTGACATAAAATACACGAAGAAATTGATTGACCTTCGCTTACCTGAGATTTGGCAACCTATGCTAGCGAATTGTCACCACCTTGATGACACCTGTCTCCCGACTGATAAGGAGCACTAGAAGAAAAGGAACCAGATTTCCCCCACTTTTTTTTCCACTTGCCACCATCTCTACCATTCTAAGACTAAGCACCTCCCTAATCAGAAAACCTGCTTCTCTTTCCCTGCCTATCCCTAAACTCCGCCTGCTTTCTTTTTTCATCTCAACTTGCTGCATATGAACTGTCAACCTCGAGATATCCCTATCATTATTCATCAAGGCAATCTTACTCTCCCAAATAAAATATCTATTCAACCCAGAAGTGAACTTCCTTATTCTCGACCTCATATTAGCCACCAAATCAGGAGCATACCTTGATAGCTGATAAAACTTTAAAGCATATTCCTTCACTGACATTCTCCCCTGCTCGAGGTTTATAAACTCCTCCATCTTAGCTTCCCTCAACTCTTAAGAAAAGAACAGATCCATAAAGGCATTAGAAAAGACCTCCCATAACTCATCCTCTTCTATATCACGTCTATCCCTTTCCCACTCCACATACCACTGATAAGAAATATCCTTGAGTTGATAAGATGCAAAGTTAACCCCCTCTACATTAGTAGCCAGCATCACCCAAAGATCTTTTCCATCTCATCTAAGAAGCCCGGTGGATCTTTTTCCACCTTCACTCAAGTAAAATTTAGAGGACCTATTTTCATAAATTATCCAACCCTTGTGGCCTCAACAAAGAAAGCACCAATTGCAATTTTCTTAGCCTGAGAAGCAACCAATTAGGCAATGACATGAATAGACTGGCAAAATTCTTTGTTTATCATGTTGCCCTAAGGGAACTGAGGAGAACTAGCCAGAATAGGAGAAACTCTAGCACCATTAGGAACAGGACCATGAGATTGAATATGTACACCAGAATTAGGACGTACCCTTTTAGCATTATCCCCAGATGGGATTGAAGAATTTTATCGTGTTTCTAAAGGAGGAGGCATGATCTAAAAGATGAATAAACAAGGATTAGTGGAGATTCTAGGATCGAGAACTCAATCTTGAAAATAAAATACCAATAAAGTGAAACAATCCTACATGTCTTGCAGCCTCTTTATTATGAGTGTGGCATGCTTCATACCCCTAAAAGAGACTCTACTCGACATTTCTTTGTGGACTTTACTATTGACCATGAATCTACGCTCTGATACCAACTTGACCCGACCCGACCCCAAGCCTTATTGTAATGGGAATCCCTAGTCCAACCAGGACAAGGGTCTACCCCTTATCACCCAACCCAACCCAACCACCTATGTCTAGCCTTAGATTAGCTAAATTTAAAACATATAACAAGATAGTGTTATTGTTCTTATTAAGACTCTAGGATAGGGTAACAATCATGGCTGACACAATCGAGTTAGAACATACCGCAACAACCGGCCAAACCATACCAACCAAACCATAAACCATAAATCAAAAAGGGATACCAAAATATAATATGAAAATCAATTCCAAAATATAGAAGGATGGAATAACCAATAATATCATCTAATGATGTCAGCCCACCAGATTATTCTAGTGCCAAGGCCAACACTAATACCGATCTCACCCATACCAACCCCCAAAAGTACCATAAAGATTCTATCTAAAAGAGTAAACAAATTCGATTGGACATGCCCCTAACCATGGTCAAAACCAATATCCAAAATAAGAGATAGGTGTCTAAATAAATCCATAACATGAAATGATGCCTTTTGAATAGATGGAAGCTAACCACTTCAATCCAAATACTGATACCAAATCTGTATGCTAAACAGAAGGAGTAAAATGGTCGGTTACTGTATAGCATGAGTATACAACCACCAGTAGATGGGCTTAGCGAATGACCACTACCAAGAATCTCAGGATAAGGATAAAATAATTCCAGTTATAAAACCATTTGAAACCATCCATAATGCGTACAACCATACATATATAGGTGTTGGAAAAAGGAATCAGGTTTAGCACGCATTTAAAACCTTTACTTGGGTTGTGTAGCTTTGACGTCCTAACAACCCACGGGCAATATGGATTCATCTCTCCTTGCTGAAAGGTCTCGAGTGTGTATAGCCGCACAACCAAGGAAAATCCCTTGGGGTGACTAGTACATCCCTCCAATAGAAACTATGGCAGTTGCACATGGTCATCGAAAACCCCTCATATCAGTAAATATAAGTTTCTGGTTTTGGTCCCCCTGGGATCGCCACCTACCATGGCTTAGCTACACTCCTCGCCATTAATGTCCAATTAAAACCATGTACAAATAATCTATTTACCATTTATTAACCAAGGACAATATTGGTGGTATCGTCATATCGCTCTATTACTTGCAAGTATTATCCATAGCCAAACTATTTAGGTTAGGAGACCTTAAGTGCCCTTCTTTTTACCATATTAAATCCACTTAGGACACTTTCATGTTCTTCACAATCATAACCATTTAGACTTTAGACTTTTCAAACCATTTAAACCATATATAAATTCTTTATCTAGTTTAAAACATGCAAGAGTTCCATTAAAAGAAGTTAATGCAATGAACATATCTTTATAAGCAATTCATCGAACTCCTTGGAGGCCTACTATAACCAAAACCAATTCCAAAGACTATTATACTATTACCATGCAATCAAATTTTCCAAAACCATCATTATGCATATAAAAACATAATTAAAAACATAGGATACCTTGACTAAGTATTTAATAGTAAAACCCCTAAATAATAGTTGAAAAGCATAATCATGAAATAGTAAAATCATGAAATCAATCATATAAACTATGCCTTTAGTTGAAATTACAATGAGGTAAGAGAATCATGCCTTATACTGAAGAATTGATGAAAAGAAATCACAAAAGTAAGCCCCAAAGCAATCCACAAGATGAAACCTTAGCCTTCTTTCCCCAAAAGCTCTTGAGAGAATTATGAGATATTTTAGAATAGTTTCTAAATGTTAATGAATAGAATAATAGGGTAAATAACCTCCTAAATATGTTAGAATTTATGGGTCCTAGTTAGGGCAAGTAGGGAAATATCCAGAATACCCCTACTTAAATCTCTTAAAAACCCATCACAGGAATTTGACTGACCCATATGAGTCATCCCCTCCTATACGATTAGTATCCACCACTCATATCCAAGACTCAACCCTTGGATCAAAAACTATACAGTAAATGACTCATCCAAGAAATCCATAACCATAACATACAATTTGTACCCATGACCCATATCCCTTACAGAATGAAATACTAAGAGGATCAACACTGTCCACTATATAAATCCTTGATACGACTCATTTTATACCTTTACAACTCATAACCCTAAGTCATACCAATTCCAATAACCAAAAATATTCCACCAACTAACACTGGTTAACATACAATAGGACCATAACACTCATACCCCAACATACAGCTCGTACCCATGAGTCATATTGGATCTGGAGAATAGATTTCTAGGAAATTTTCTAAGGGTCAAATCTCAGGGTGTTTCATTATCATAAGTCTATAACCAAAACCAATTGATACCAGTATCAATGTCAATACCAATACAAATACTAGTACCAATACTAACATTGCCCAAAATACACATCTAATAGAAGTATAAAGCGGTCGATTGCAAATATAATACCCCAACAAAGTTGGGGCCGATCCCACAGAGAAAACATGAACAATTGGTAGCCTTAATGTAATCCACGAGTAGTGCATTAAAGTAAATAGGGGGATTTTGGTATCAATAGTAAGTAGTAACCAACACTTGAGTATTGTTTAGTTGAAAGCAATATGAAACGAATGCTAGGACTGTGTTCCCCTGGCTTCTCAACTACGTAAATTTCTTATTTTTAACCCAATTATTATCTTGTTCTATATGCAAAGCCTACAAGTTAGGTATTATCCATAAGATAAATTTCACCTGTTGACTTGGTTATCATCTCAGAGTGTCACCATACTGCCCCTTATTCTGGCCTCAGTCATACTTGGTTATCGTACGCCTGTCTTAATCCTCGCTACCCAATCATAAACTTCTTGGTTATCGAATGGATATGAATAGAGCCTATCTCAAGTATCTGCAACTACTTGAGGCTAATTAATAAAAAGGAGAATTATGATACATACAGAAACCCTAGAATAATTAAATCTCGCACTTTCTCCATGTAACTAATCCACAAGGGTTCCCACAACCCTAGCTGAGGAGATTAGCTGATCATGTTTATGCAAGAAACCATGATTGTCAATGAAGAACACATAAAATCAATTTCACAAGATTAAGATGAATGAGCTCCAAAGTCTTTAATTGAATAAAACCTTTAATATTAATAAATAATGTAGTATAAAGTAATTATGTGTGAAAATAATATCGCAATGCGTCCTCCAATTAAAGATAAACCTTAGGGTATTTATAGTATCTCAAAATAACATAAAAATACTATTAAAAATGGTAAAGGTAAAGTTCAGTCGACAGTCGGTACAACTCGGTCATCACTTGTATCCTTAGCTTACGAGTTGTACCCTGCCTTATCGTAACCATTCCAGTGCCTAATCTTCACATGGATTAAATTCTCTGTTCATCTTATGACTTTATCTTATAAGTTATAACCACATATACGACTCAGATTCTTCTTCTATATCCACCTAGTCGTTTAGTCTTTTTAGGTCTTTAACACTAGTTGGGATACGATATCCCTATATGAGTCGTACTCAGACTTTCGAATTGTATCCTTTTGACACTTCAATTTTTGGATAGTATCTTAGGTTTTGTTATACTTAAGGCTTCAACATACAACTCATAACCTGTCTTACGACTAGGCTACTTGATTCGTATCTTTCTCATGATTAGTTTCTTAATTTGGGTTTTGGTTCTGTTCCTCATACGACTTAGCATACGAGTTATATTGAATGATTATGACTCATGAATGGACTCATTAACTGATCAAAGTTTGTCATTTTCAGGTATTTTTCTCCTTATTTTGCTCATATTATGTTATAAACCTGTTTTACCTACATTCATACCAAAGTGCATCATATCCAACAAAATACCCTAAGTTCATGTATAGATTCATGGTTTTAAGCATCGAAAGTGTTGTATTTCTATGCCACATCAACACCCCCATCTTAGACTTTTTCATGTCCTCAAGCAAACAAAACCAAATACTATTTTCTACCTCCAAGGCGATGTTTAAAACAGGAAGATCTCAAATAGCCCATGGCAGTGATTTTGACTTAAATTTTAATTTTGTTGTTCCCCTCTTAATTTAAAATTTTTCTCTTCAAATTTTTATATAACAATTTAGCACATGTGAGAACATGAAGGGATATGATGATGGCATTAAATTCATGATAGCTACTCGGGCATAGAACTATTTTTGATCCGTCAGATAATCTAGCAACTAATTAGCATAACCCAAGTGCACTCACATTCAAAGAAATCTCATTCTCTCCTAATATGTATCAATCTTTCTTTTTTTTAGATATAACAAACTCCGCTCGCTCTCACAAAGAAATATTATCGATGTACATAAAATACCATAGGTTTGCCCTTATGCTCTTTTCTTAAGCTTTCAGATAGTCGTGGTAAGATCACTATAGGACTTTATTTGTCTTGTAACGTAGGCTAGGGGCTGGTAAAATATCTTTTGGAATTCTTTTAGTGACTACACCTCCTGGACACTACGCTTCTCTCGAGGGGACTTTCCACTTCTTCATTTTTTTTCACCCTTATATCTTTTTTTTCTTTTAAGCACAATCAAATCGGGTCAGGTTTAGCATTTTTTAGTGTTTAACTTTCTTTTTCTTTTGTAATACTCAATTCTTTTATTTCTTTTCACACCTGCCCATTTTTAGCTATTTTTCTTCTACCCTCTTTTTCATACTTGTTTTCTCTTATGTACCCCCAATATAGCCACCCTAAACTTAAGATATTTCGTTGAGTTAAGGTGCACAGTATCCATAGAAGGATCAGGGTCAAAAACAAATTTCTTCTGGCTAATGAGAAAGTGATAGGTTTAAGAGGATAAATTGGTCTATAAAGGATCAAATATTTGGATCAAGGGGATTTACTTATTTGGTTCAGGCATTTTAGGCTTAAGTGGACTCATAAAATAGGGGCCTATAATAATTTCCTACCTAGTTGTCCTAGACCTTGATAAAAGTAATCGGGTAAGTTCTAGATTCCAACATAATTGGGAACTCAGTAAACCTTATGCAAACTTGAATAGGGCTACATTACTAAGTACCAGATGTCCAACTCCATACTTGTTCTATCCCTATGTATGCTATCCCAAATCCTAATTCCATAATCAGATACTCAACAGTTTCAACTCAATATACAATTCATGCTATTATTTAAGCAAAATTTCAAGGGGGTTTAACTTTTTCAACTCTTTAACACAGCTTACACTACTTTTCACCAGATCAGTTCAAAAATCGATAACCATTAGCAGTGTTTTAGCAATTGCAACAATAAATCCAAATCATAATTTTTTAAATACAACCCAAAATTTTAAAAATCCTTAAAAATCTTCCATAAAAGCAATCATTAAAATTCAAAAATATCTGCTGCCACGGCGCGCAGATCTACTCCCTATCTCAACTGCCTGTCTAAACCTACAAGTCATAACAGACTTTCTATTTAAGCTACATCTAAATAACTCCCAAGTTTTTCGATACCCTACCCCCAACTTAAGAATATTGCATGATCCTCAGTGCTACAAATATGATATAGAGTAGGAAGAAAGAGTCGTACCTAGGCGCTCATGGCATCGGAGCATTAATATCTGTATGTGGGACCTTAGATCGGGTCCCACTCTCATTAGCAACTGTCCCGACCGGGACTAGATGAAAAATAGACAGGGTCATATCATCGAACCTATCAACATTAGTAGATGGATCTCTTAATCCACTAGATCCTCTAGTCATCTCTTGGTCCTACCCATCTTGGCTTCTACTACGTCTGGCTTTCTAGGCATCTCTTGCATTTTTTTTCTTTCTCTTCTTCTATGCTTTTTCTGCCTTAGTCTATACAATCTGCTAATCTACTGAGACTTCCCAAATATTCAATTTCTCAACTATGGGTATCACAATTTCTATAATGGGCTAAGAAACCATTGTCATTTTGGACAACTCAGTAATTATACCCTTTATACTTGCAATCTCTGCTCAAATATCAACAACATCGAGCATTTACCCACAACCTAACTATCAAGTCCTTGACTTAAATACATCTAGGAGGTCTTGCACGAGCCTATACTATACTTCTAGCTGCCGTCTCATCCAACTCTTTAAACCACCTTATATGTTTGTCAGTTTTGCAGCTAGTATAGCCAACTAGGTCTCTACCTCTGTCCACACAGCCTATGATATCATTATAACTCTAGGGGGCATACCTTGTGGAATAGGTGGAATAGAATAAACTAGAGGTGGAGCACTAGAAGTACTCGCTTTATATTTGGGTACAGTCTTAGTCCGCACACCTATCTCAGCGGCCTCAGTAGTAGCAGCAATATCTGTCTTATCCTCTTGTGGGAAGGATCCCACCATAGTATTTGCTGCCTACCTCATAGGTCGTACTAGCGGGTTGGATACATCACATATTAGACCAATATCAAATATTCAGCATACCTCACTCATGACATCAATACCCAAAATTCCAATACCTGTGCAGCTAAACATATCTGTGTGATTATGCAGGGGTATGCAAGTAATGTTTTTTGTTTTGCGATAGCCTTATCCCTCAATTCTCAGGCTAGAAACTCCCAAACATCAAAATCATAGCCCAGTGTAAAACCATTTATCATCACCACCTAGAACAAACCCAGTATATCATCACCTATAGTTGGAAATAGCCTGTGATGGGCTATAGTCCACCATGCCTTACCCTCAAAAGTAAGGGAACTCTTCATGATTTGCTGTGAATCCCCAATACCACCTACAACCCAAGATGTATATTCACCATATGCATTAATACTCTCAGTGATCCATTGGAACATCACTATCTTATCATCCGTACCTAAAGTTCAATTGGTGATCTTTCTCATCTCTACTATTCTGTAAGCTATTTCAACTGTATTGACTAGGGCTTAATATACTAGACATAAAAAACCTTCTTATTATCCGGGATAATATATCCACCCAAACTCCTCAAATCATCAGTGAAGAAATAGGGTCACCTACCAGCGACAACATGCCTTGTAGGTATTGTCTCATTAACTCACCTTTGAAAATGGCATAAAACTCGTAGAATAATACCTCACTGTATTTACCCAGTGCTCTCATCATCCCATCAAACCCATATAGTCTAAAATGTTCAACAAACTCAGGAAGCTCATCTATCCCTGTAGTCATCATTCTTCTCTCCTCATATAATACTCTCTTAATTTTCCTATTTGATAGCTAATACAAGCCCATGTTAAATATCACCTGCATACCAGGATACCCCCATTATTCAATGACAGGGACCGGAGCAGGGGATAATGCTAATGAAGGGTCTTGTCTAGCTATCGGGGGAATATCGACCTTGAGGCTATGAACTTTTTCTGCATTTTTCTTGACTGAACTAAACTCAGCCTCGTCATCACCATCATCAGATGGTACTAGTGTATGCGGAGGGGAGTTAGTGACATTCTTTCTTCTTGGTCCATTTAGTGGTGAGTATAAGAATCTTGGGGAACTACCTTCTTCCCCTTCGCTTTAGCTGGTGCTTTTCCTTTTGGGGAAGCTTTCTTGGATGATGTCCCAGTATACTCTTCACCGCTACTTTTTGTCCAGCTTAAGGATGCACTAGTTTCTTCACTTTCCACTGGCTTTTGTTGATTTTGTTCCTTTGTCATAATTTTGGATGAAGATGCATTATTTGGAGGCATTTTTCCTACAAATATGCTAAAGTTAGTAACTAGAAAAGAAAGGAAAAGAAAAATTTGAAAATAAAAGTTCAATATACCTTGGTTTAGTTGGGTACGAGTAGTGGATACCAATATTTACTAATTGGTACGATTCGTATATGTTAGTCGTAACCTAACCACCACATTATCATTGTTAACATGCCAGCTTATGTTCAATTCTATTTTCTTCCCAGGTGGGTATGATTGATATGTACGAGTTGTGAAATCTGGATACGACTCATAAGGTTGAGTCGCATCTATTCTAGAACTTTGAATTTATCTGACTTCTATGTTATTAGTGGGTACGAGTCTTATTACAACTCCTGTAATAGTGGTTACGAGTTGTAAGCAGTCTCGTATCCACTACAACATAGAAGTCGAACTCTCAAAGTTAGACTTTAATGAAATTCCAAATATGCCCACTACTATAATCTGCTATATCCAGCATTTCACAATATATAAGCACAAAAAATTCCAAGTACAAGCCCTAGTTCATCCCTATTCCCTACTTTCAAAATAAAAATTCAAATATAGGGTACCAACAATTGTCATTTGAAGAAATTCTACTTAAACCAAGTTAATAATACCCTATACAACACTTTTCAACTTACAATATAAACAAAATAGAATCGAGAACTTACTTGGTATGTGTATAGTAGAATAATCCAATTTTGGATTTAAAAAGCCTCAAATTCAAATTCAAAATCATACCAAATCAAGAAATTGATGTTTTTGGTAGTTAGATTCAGTTAAAAACAAGTTTATTTTTAGGATTTGAGTTAAAAATTTGGAAGAAAATGGTAGGGTAGGAGTGAGAATCTTTGGGCGTCTTATCGGGTAAAAATTTTACTTTTTATTTAAAATTTGGATTAGGTCAACCCAAGGATTGACCTAGTAAGCCAGGGTATAAATTATCGATAAAATTTGTACCCAGGCTTATGGGCCATTTCCTTGACTCGTATGGCCTAGGATTCTTACCTAGGTTTTGGGGTGGGTACGACTCCTGGTCATGATATGTAACTAGAGACTATGACTCATACCAAGAGTAGTAAGCATTCTAGAACTTAATTCCTAATTTTGATTCATCTGCCACGTCCTTATGACTCCTACTCACGAGTTGTACTGTATATCTATGACTTGTAAAGAGTCCATATCATACCCTTACTCAATTGTCTTGATTTTGGCTGCACTCTTTAAGTCCTGTATATTGAACAAACACATTACCCTATAATTAAAAAAAGTACAAAAACATGGGGTGCCTCCCACTCAGTGCTTGATTTAACTTCGCGACATGGCATGGATATATTGGATACTCAGATTTCACCACCTAGCTTCATGGGTTGCTACCATGCAATGCTTGATTTAATGTCGCCACATGACTCAGTTGCCGTGATTACTCAGACATAATCAATATTAATATCAGCTAGTTCCTTTAATTTTTTCTGTATTTCCCATATAGTGTTTAACTATCTGTCCGTTAACCTTGAATAGATTTGTGTCATCCTTCATTAGATCTAGTGCACCATAGGGATACACTCTTGTTACAGTGAATGGACCATGCCATCTAGACTTTAGCTTACCTGGAAACAAATGCAATCTATAATTGTACAGTAGCACCTGGTCACCTTTTTTGAACTCTCTTTTCTCAATCTTCTGGTCAGGATACAACTTTATTTTTTTTTTGTAAAGTATTGAACTTTCATATGCCTGAAGCCAGATATTGACCAACTCATTAATGCCATTCAACCTAGATTTTGCTGCATTTGTCAACTCTAAATTTAGCTTCTTCAATACCCATAGTGTCATATGCTCAAGTTGAATTGGTAAATGGAAAGCTTTACCATACATAAAATGATAAAGTGAAGCACCTAGTAAGCTGTACAGTAAGTGAATAATGCATCATCTAACTTTCTTATACAATTAGTCCAATTGGCATTCATAATCTTCGCCAATATGGACTTGATTTATCTATTGGATACTTTAACTTATCCACTTTTCTACGGATGATAAGGTGTTTCCACCTTATGTTTCACTCTATATTTTGCAAGCAGACTTTTGAATAGATGATTGCAAAAATGTTACCCTCCCTCACTAATAATAGCATGTGGCATAACAAATTGAGAAAAGATATTCTTTCTTACAAATGTTGTGACACTCATTGCTTCATAGTTAGGAAGTGCAATCGCTTCCTCTAATTTTGACACATAGTCAACAACTACTAGTATGTACTTCATGCCACACAAACTTATAAAAGGTCCCATGAAATCTATGCCACAAACGTCAAGCACTTCCAATTCTAGGATAGGGGTCATATGTAACTCATGTCTTCTCATAATATTACCTTGTTATTAGCATTGATCATAGGTAGCAGCATAATCATGAGCATCTTTGTATATGGTCGGCCAATAGTATCCGCATTGTAGAATCTTGTGAGCTATTTGGTACCCTCCATGATAACCCTAACTAGTGATGAGTGATATGCCTCCAGTATACTCATCATCTCTACCTCTGGTATGCACCTACAAATGATTCCATCTGCATACATTTTTAAAAGATAATGCTCGTCCCAAAAAAATTTTCTTACCTCATGCATGAACTTTCTTCTTTTTTGATATGAGAGATCTTTCGGAACTAGGTCACTTGCAAAGTAGTTTGCATAATCTGCAAACCATGGAACCAAGTCATTAGAAGCCGCCAATATCTGTTCGTTTGGAAATCTATCATCAATCTCTAAACCCTTAGTAATCTTCTGCATATCCTCCTCCTCTAGTCTAAACAAGTTCTTTGCAACTTGATTCTCTATACCTATTCTGTCCTTTACCTCGAAATCAAATTCTTATAATAGCAGCACCTACCGAATAAGCCTTGGTTTTGCATCCTTTTTAGTTATCAACTAATGCAATGTTTCATGATAAGTGTGAAAAATAACCTTTGTCCCAATCAAGTAAGACCTAAACTTTTCAAAGGCAAAAACCACTTTCAATAAATCTTTATCTATCACGGTATAGTTCTTATGAGCTGGGTTCAGTGCCTTGCTAGCATAGTAGATGGGATGAAGGATATTTTCCTTCCTTTGGCCTAGCACATCCCCTAAGGACAATCCACTAGCATCACACATAATTTCAAAAGGCAAATACCAATTAGGAGACATAATGATTAGGGTAGACACCAAGTTCTCTTTTAAGTTTTCAAAAGTCTTCTTACATGCTTCATCAAAATCAAACTTTACCTCTTTTAGAGTAGCTTGCAAAGTGGACTAGCAAATATTTGAGAAGTCCTTGATAAATCATCATAAAAACCTTCTTGCCCTAGAAAACTCCGAATCCCCTTTATAGAAATTAGATAAGGTAATTTTTCAATCACCTCAACTTTTGCTCGATCAACCTCTATGCTTGTCTTTGAAATTTTGTGCCCAAGAACAATTCCTTCTTTAACCATGAAATGACATTTTTCCTAATGAAGTACCAAGTTGCATTCTTTACACCTCTATAGATCTTTTGACAAATGTTTTAGACATTTATTGAAAGAGTCCTCCACCACTGATAATCATCCATAAAGACTTCAATGGTGTCTTCCACCATATTAAAAAAATGGACATCATACATCTCTAAAACTTGGCTACGGCGTTGCATGGCCCGAATAGCATTCATTTGAATGCAAAGGTCCCATAAGGACATGTAAATATGGTTTTCTCTTGGTCTTCTGGTCAATGGTAATTTGATTATAATTAGAGTACCCATCAAGAAAACAATATCATCCTTTGCCTGCTAACCTATCCAACATCTGATCCATGAACGACATCGAAAAGTGGTCCTTTTGAGTCCAAGAATTCAACTTTCTATTATCCATGCATACTCTCCATCTAGTGACCGGTCTCAAAGGCACTAGTTCATTCTTCTCATAAGGCACGACAATTATTCTTCCCTTTTTTGGAATGCATTGAATAGGGCTAGCCCACTTGCTATCTGTAATAGGAAACACCACATATAGAACACAATCAGGTTCAAGCTGAATTTTATGAGTACATTAACCAGGTAGAATACCAATCATATCTATAATGGACCATCCAATGGCCCTTTTGAAATTTCGCAACACTAAAAATAATTCTTCAAATTCTGACAGTCTCAGATAAGCTATAATAATGACTAGTAGGGTGTTATTGGCCCTTAAAAATGCATATTTCAAGTGAGATGTAAGGGCTTTCAACTCCACTACCAGTGGTTCTTTAATAGATGGATGAGCTAGTGAAGTTGTCCTATTTTTCAAATCTAGATCAATCTTCTTTAGTGCATAGTTATAACCACTCCCTTGCAGTGCACCTACCAGCTCCTCATACTCCTCAATACCTTCAAAATTAAAATTCATGATCACAGCTGCACGTGCCTCAACACCTAATATTTCTTCAATAGGAACAACTGCATCAGAACCATCATCCTACAAGGTTATTACATCAACATCATGGAATGAATCTGGCTCTTTATCATCTACATCAATCACCGATACCATTCTCAAATTATCAGACTGCTCTATATATTTGCATATATAAATAACACCTATTCGTCATTAAGTATCACCATTAGATATCCTTTCTCCAGATCAATCAATATCGCTAAAAATAGTCTTGCCAAGATAATAGGGACTTAAAAGTCCACTTCCCAGTCTAATATAACAAAATCAGCAAGAAATATAAAAGAAGACACTTTTACCAAAACATCATAAATGATGCCAACATATTTTTTTACTGTTCTATCAGCGATCACTAGTCTCATGATGGTTGGTTTAGGATCTCCCAATCCTAACTACTTGAATACGGATAAGGGAATGAAATTGATACTAGCCCCTAAATCACATAATGCTCAAGTGAAGTTGAAAGACCCGATAGTATATGATATTATGAAGGCACTAGGGTCGTCCTTCTTCTTTATCAGAGATCTAGTAACCACTGCACTGTAATAATGAATATTGTCTACTGGCTCGTAGCTAATGAACTTTTTCTTGGTGATCAAATCTTTCATAAATTTTACATATCTTGGCATCTACTCTAATGCCTCTATAAGCGGTATGTTGACAGTTAATTCTTTTACCCTAGAATTTTTTTGATACTTAGCTTGTTCTTGTTGCTTTTATAATTTTATGGATAGAGAGGATAAGGTCTTGGAATGGGTTTCAACACAGGTTCTAGCATCTTTTCTCCTTCTTTATTCGGTTTATTGCTGCTCCCCACATCAACTGGCTCTTTCTTACTTTTCTGCTCATTAGTTATGGGTACATGTGGATCTATAGTGACCTTACCACTTCAAGTTGTAATGGCATTGACTATCATTTTTGGGATTTACCACCATATTACTCAGAAGAGTGCCTGGTTGTCTCTGATTTACTATGGCTAATATCTGACCAAATTACTGCTCCAACTGCTAAATTGTTATATTATTAGACTCAAATTTTTGGTTCAATCCTAACAGATCAACTTTGTTATCTTTCAAATAGCTCTCTTGACTTTCTTGCCCTTTGACCAACTTGGTCAGGAGTGTCTCCATTCTGGACTCTGTATCTAGGCTCCCTAGTGGAATATATTTGTTACTCTTCTTTTTATAGTCATCCTTACTCCGCTAATCACCATCTCTATCTCTATACCCATCATTGTAATAGTTCCAACCTTGATTTCCTTGCCATTGAGATCAGAAACCTGCCAACCTATGATCAAGAAAATTTTTCTCTTTTTCAGATTCAATTTCAAATGGTTTGGATGTTGATCCCTGTGTAGCAACTACTTATACTTTCTTAGCACTCATTGAGGCAAATTGTTTTGTCAAAAACTTGATATTTTTATGAAGATTTATTTGATGACCCAATAGAATATGTACCACTAATACATTCCGTATCTCAAGTGTGCCATCCTCTGTTGGTAACCGAAATATCATCAAGCATTTCTTGTGCAGCTTTCCAACATAGACACATGAAAGTTTTGCCTAAAATTGTATCCAACATAGCTGTTGAACTTTCATTCAATGATCTATAGAAGAATTTGGACAAATAAGATCCTCTGATTCTGTGATTTGGTACCATGCTTAACTTTTTCTTGAACTGAAACCATGCCTCTTACATGGACTCTGCAGGTAGTTGTCTGAAATTGTAAATTTTGTCATTTAATTGCAGCATCCATGCAGGAGGGAAAATATATTTAGAATTTGAGTTTTCAACTCGTCCCAATTAATGGTTGATCCTCTAGGAAGTTCTCCTAGCCATAAAGATGCTTCTCCACTCAATGAAAATTGGAACAACCTCAGTCTAAATGTCTCCTGATTAACCCCTAGAATATTATAGTTTGTGCAGATCCTTACCAAATTTGTAAGATGCATGCTCGCGTCATCCTTAGCTACACCAGAAAACATATACTTTAGATTTAGAAGTTGGATATAGCACTAGTAATATCAAACTTTACATTAGGGTCTAACACCAAAGGAATAATAACTCCTGATTTGGCAGGCTCAACATAACTTAGATCTTCATCATTTTCGTCCTCATATAGGTTTAAGTGCGGGTATGCCCACACCAATGGAGCTTTTCCTCTCTATACTCAATGATCAACAATCTATCTAGGTCTCACTAGCCCATATTGCTGAGCTACTCCTGCCTCTACAATAGCTCTAGCCTGTTCGGCTTTCCTGTGTTCTTGCTCCAATAGTTGCCATGTCTATAAGTTTATAATCCCTTATAGATCTATTGGACCACGTGGGAGTACGCATTTGAATCCACAGGTGGGGGATCTTGAACCCTATTATGAAGTTGTTTTGACATCCCTCTTGGTGTTTGAAGGATTCTCTCAGGTTCTGGATCAAAAAGAAGTTAGAGACTGCCTCTACTCCTAGTGCTTGGTTACACCAACGTATGCCAAACTAAAAACTAAAATCTAAAATAATAAAAAACTGTGAACTTCACCAATTAAATTTACCATTCCATTCGTCTTCTTGCCCGGTAATGGTGCCAAAATTTGATGTCTCCCAAAATATACCTCCACTAGAAGTATAAAGTGGTCGATTGCAAATATAATAACCCAACAAGGTTAAGGTCAATCCCACAGGGAAATGTGAATAGTTTATAGCCTTGATGTAATCCATGAGTAGTGCAATAAAGTTAAGTTAATGGGGGGGATTTTTTGTATTACTAGTAAGTAGTAACCAACTCTTAAGTATTGTTTAGTTGAAATCACTAAGAGACGAACGCTAGGACTATTTTCCCCTTGGATTCTCAACTACATAAATTTCCCATGTTCAACCTAATTATTCTCGTGCTCTGCATGCAAATTCTATAAGTTAGGTATTATCCAGAAGATAAATTTCACCCGTTGACTTGGCTATCATCTCAGAGTGTTTCCTTATTTCCCCTTGTTTCAGCCTTAGCCATACTTGGTTATCGTACGCATGTCTTAATCCTCGCTACCCAATCACAAACTTCTTAGTTACCACATGGATATGAATACAGGCTATCTCAAGTGTCTATAGCTACTTGAGGCTAATTAATACAAAGTAGAATAAAGATACATGTAGAAACCCTACAACAATTCAATCTTACACTTCCTCCACATAGCTAATCCGCCAAGGTCCCCACAACCTTAGCAAGGAGATTAGCCACTCATGTTTATACAAGAAACCATGATTATCAATGTAGAACACAAAATATATTGCATAAGATTAAGATGAATAAACTCCAAAGTCTTTAATTGAATAAAACCTTAAATCTCCAGAAATAATTTAGTAGAAAGTAATTGTGTGTAAAAAGAATGTCGTAATGCATCCTCTAATTAAAGATAAACCCTAGGGTATTTATAGTATCTAAAAATAAAATAAAAATCCTATTAAAAATGGTATAGGTAAAGTTACGTGGGCAATCAGTATGACTCGGTCATCACTCGTATCCTCAGCTTACGATTCGTACCCTTCCTTGTCATAACTATTCAAGTGCCTATTCTTCTAATAGAGTCAATTCTCTGTTCATCTTACAACTTCAGCTTATGAGTCATAACTAAGTTTATGACTTGGATTATTCATCTGTATCTGCCTGGTACTTTAGTTTTTTGGGTCTTGAACACTAGTTGGGATACGATATCCCTATATGAGTCATACTCATAGTTTCCACTCATATCCTTCTGAAACTTTAATTTCTGGATAGTAGCTTAGGTTCTGTTATGCGTATGACTTCAACATACGACTTGTACCTACCTTACGCCTGGGATACTTGAGTGGTATCTTCCTCATACTTAGTTTCTTGATTTGGATTTTGGTTCTATTTCTCATACAACTCACTATACCAGTCATATTAAATGATTATGACTTGCGAGCGGACTCTTACACACATTAGAGTTGGTCTTTTTCAGGTTTTTTTCTCCTCTTTTGTTCAAATTATGTTATAAACCTGTTTTACCTGCAATTCACACTAAAGTGCATCATATCCATCAAAACACCCTAGGTTCATTCATAAATTCATTTTTTTAAGCATCAAAAGTATCGTGTTTCCATGCCACATAATCCATGCCTATAGTAGTCTGACAAAGCCTCTAATAAAAACTAAATAATATCTAGTTGGGACATGCCCCCGACCATATCCAAATCCAAGACCAAAAGAATAATAAAGTCATAAAGAAATCAATAGCATAAAGTGGAGTCCTCCAAAGTATGGATTCTCACTACTTTAGTCTGACCCAAAATCTATCTGTGAATTACCTAGTCACTAAGCAGGAGGAGTAGAAGTATGACCAATTCCATCGTGTGGGGATCTGAAGATGGTTAGCGGGATGAACTCTATCATGTAACTCAGAAATAAGGACAACATAATATATGATCAACTATTTAAAATCATTCAAAAGACAACACACATAATCAAATGCAAACACACACACACGCACCCATATATATTTCACATGTCGGGATAGAGAACAAGGATTAATCATGTTTTTACAAACTTTAGCCTAGATTGTGTAGCTCAACTATCATATAATAGTACCCACGAGCTGTATGGACCCCAACTCTCACCCCCTGGTCAGGCCCCATTGTGTGTTGCCACACGAACCATAGAATAATCTTATATATATGCACATGGGGGACTCGAAGCCTCCAACATATACCAAGGTGAATTAAGCATCCAATCATATAATTATTTATAGGTAACTTGAACCTTCCTAATCATGAAATAATAATAAGGGGGACTCGAACCTCCCTGTTCACTTTGACCCTCGCATTAGCAAATGCGGTTTCCTATTCAGTCAATCGAACCTACACTTTCATGACTCAACCGCACAACCCTTATTAGGGCCTAATTAAAACAATTACCACACATTCCCATTAAATAAACCACAATACACTTTTAGGCATACATTGTTGTATCGTCATACCAACTACACTTGCGAGGTAACACATCATGCCAAGACAATTTCCATTAAGTTGGGGATAATAACTCTCTTTGTTCATCAATACACATTGGAGAACACCAACTCCCTTTGTTCATTAAATCATACCATTGTATTTAAAATACCTTTTTATATCATGCTATAATTCAAGACTAAATCAATCCCACAAATTCCCATAATTCTCATAATCAAAACTAATTTTTCAGTATGAAGTTGGGGTTATAACGACTTCCAAGGTCATAAGATTGTAAGAATCACAATTTCCTAGTTCATTCACCATATCCATGCACCCACAAGTTTAAAACCATATTTAAAACATAAAAATCATATATAAATCATGAAAACATTGTTTAGAAACCCCCAACCTTTGTTTCAAAACCAACATAAACATCATATGGATAATACTTTAAATCACATGTTTTTATAAAATTAACAATGAGGAAAGAGTAACATTCCTTAAACACCAAGAAGTAAGGAAATAAATCACCCTTGAATGAATGATGAGCTTTATGAAAACCCTAAGTGATCTTGACCTTGGGGATTGGAGAGTGTTCTGAGAGGTTATATGATATGTTTATGATAGATATTCATGCCCTAAAGAAGTTATAAGATATTGGTTTTAAGTTGGAAAAGAGGAGAAATATCTAGAATGCCCTCACCTTAAAATCTAGAAAATACTGCCTTTTGGTTATAAGTCAACCCCTTGATTCATACCCATACCTTACGACTCGTGACCATGAGTCATAACCAAGATAGTGACTAGGACCCCCTACACTACGCACCTTATGACTTTACCAAATAACTCATAATGAGATCTTATGACTCGTAAGGTCTAGTTGTGACTAACACAAAACCTAAATGAATATGAACATTGGCCATCCTATGATTTGAACCCATAACTCATAGCATATCCTTATGGCTCATAGTGAGCCACTTATACTTAGAGTAAAACCAAGCTACAAATTTTCTACTTTGGTTATGACTCATCCCAATGAGTCATCAAGACACCCTATGACTCGTAGTGTCTAGTCGTAACCAAGGCAGTGAGTCTAAATATAAGCAATTTTCAAGGGTTACAAATTTGGAGCATTATAGTAAAAAAGGTGATATAAGGAAGAATGTCACCATACCTTCGGATTATTGTAGAGATGACATTAGTGACTATGCTTGTAGCGACATAAACTATTAGTATAGTGATGATAATCCCCATGAGGGTTTTTTGAGTGATTATGCGCAAAGTAATAAAGCTCATGAGTATGATAATAAATCTTATGATGGATATGATGGTCTAAGAGATTATAATTGACATGGTTATGAGAATTACTACACTAAAGATAAATATGATATGCATAGAGCTTATGGCTCTTACGATGAACATGAAAGAGTAAAAGTATCTTATGATAAATTTGATGGTGAAGATTAAGGGTATGGGGGTCCTCATATTACACACCATGGTGATGAGGACGATGTGAGATATGATTGTCTCTCCTATATGTCTTATGAACTCTTTGAGAAGGATTATAATATAAGGTAAAGTTGTAGGGATGAATTACCTTCCTCGTTTTGTGCTACTTATATTCCTAGTTAAAAGGGTATAGATGTATGGGTGGAACCAATTCAAAGAAAAGGTATGGACCATAGTTGAAGAAAATTCTCTACTTATTATGGTGAAAGAATTTGTACTTCATATACTTATTCCTATATGAATAACTCTCTATATGGTAATGATGTTGGAGGAAGGGTGGGAGGATTAATGAGCCATAAAAGTAGAGGGAATTCATTGTTTTAAGTAGTGTATGATCGAGAGAGGCATATTTTTGAAACAAAAGTTACAAGTGAATCGCTCTCAATTGAGGATCCTATTACTTTAAGGATCAAAAAATTGTTTTCTTCCATGCTAATAACTCTTGAAGAAATCTCTCAAATGGTCTCCATAGAGTCAAAACCAAAACAAGCTACTTCTTGTGGAAATATGCTTAAAGAGGATCCTGTGAATGAAATAAAGGTTACTTCTAGCAACTCAAAGTGGAAGTTAGATGTGAAGGGATCTTTGAACCCTTTCCAAGAAATTCTAAGCACTTGTCCTAACTCCAATAACATTGAGAAAAAAAATTAAGAGGAGTAAAAGTGTGATTTGTGATAACTCTAGAGTGGAAAAAGTAGAGGTGTAAGGAGTGATGTGAGAGGGTTGTCACAACATTATACTAACTTTTGTAACCTCTCTTTATTTTCTAGTTGTATTGATTATTATGTAGGTATCATCGGAAGCAATCCTAGTGATGTACCTCAGTCAATAAAGAATCACGAGGTGCTAAAAAGCTTCCTAAAAAAATTTATTCTACAATGTTGAAAATTAAGGTGAAGACAATAACTATGATCTATAAGGTAACAAAGCTAAACTTAGCACTTTGTTGAGAGTTAAGGATCATTTTATGGCTAGTATCTAATTGAGTATATGTGATAGCATGTTTTCATGTGAGCTTAATGATTCTTTTCCACATAGTGAAAAAAGTTTATTGAGGGTGTTCATACGCTAGTTGATCCTATTGATGATCAAATTGATTTTTCTTGTAAGATTAATTTAGGTCCACCTAGTGTTAACACTTATGCATTGAATAGTAGAACATTTTCATGTGAATGTTAATGTGCATTTTAATAATATGGATACACTAGTTGCTCATATTGATCACCAAATTGATTCTTTCAGTAATATCAATTTTTGTCCATCTAGTATTGATACATATGCTTTGAATGCTAGTTCATTACCAGATGATATTGGTGTTGATCAGTTTGTGTGTAATAACGGGCCACCAAATAAGGAGTTTTATGATGAACTTAAGTGTCCTCAATTTAGTGATGACATTAATATAGTTGGTCATGTTGATAGTCATGTGAAGTCATTACACCTAAATGATGAATCCTTAAATTGTGATTCCATTTCCTTGTACTTCTCATGAGGATTTTAAGGTAAAATATATTTTTAAGGATAATCCCTTATTTGATATTGACATGACCAATGAAGGTGAATGCCTAGTGGTATGTCTTGGCATTATTCAAATGTAGCCCCTATTAATGGCTACTAAGTGATTGCGAATACACTATAGTATGATGACACACTTTAGAAATATAGAACTCTCTTTATGGAAGATGATAGTATGTCTATTGGAAATAATATTGTTCAAAAGGAAGGTGATGTATGTGCTATAACTATCCTTTCGTCAATGTATGTTTTCATTCTTGATCAAGGACTTAATGTGCTTGAATCAATAAGTGGACCTTCTCATAAGGACACCTTGAATAAAGTTAACTTGTGTGGCACCTTCCTATACTATTTATTTGCATATGATGATATTATTGCATTTGAGTGAGTATGTTGTATGAGTGTGAAAGCACCAATAGGGAAAATAGGAATATACGTGACCCATTTTTATGGATTTTCTTTTTCTTTGACCTTAGTAATGATTTGAATAGTGGAATTTGTGATGAAATGCTTGGTTCAAATGACAAGATAGTTATGAGTGGGGTTGTTGGCTTGCATTATGATAAGTATAGTATTAATATTTATTTTCTCTCATCTGATTGTTTCTTGGTGTTATTACTTGATCTTATGGGTTTAAAAAAAATATATTTACTATGTACGGGGAATACCTTTGTATTTAAACTCACTGATGCATTGGGAGTAATTCATTCTTGAAGATAACTACTGCATTTGGTGGAGTCTTAACTTGGGCTGACCTTGTTTATGGCATGACACTTACCTATGTAGACGATCATGTGTTAGTTAACATAAAGGGGGATTTATGTTTTTCTAAATGTAGAACCATTGAGGACTTTACATATGAGGTTGCCTATATACCATGGTTCTTTTGATTTAATAATTTGTCATTGTTTACTATGTAACCAAGTATTCCTTGTTTTAATGGTTTATAAATCATTTGTGACTCATTTTGATGCTTAGTTATATGTTAAATGTGTGCACTCTTGGCATAGGGATATATTTGTTATTGCTAACCGTTGTACTAACTTTCATTCTATAAGGATATGTTTGTTATTTGTCCTTCTCATATTTTTACAAGGTCTAGATTCGAGGATTAATCCTTTTGAAGAAGGAGAGGATGATATGAGCATGGTTAATGTAGGGCATATTAGGATGGGTTCTACATATGGATGATATCGTAGAGACAAAGGATTCTATGGAGGAATAAATACACAATGCCATGGGTGATTAACATGCCAATTGGGTATTCAAGAAGGTTCCTTGTGGGTTATTTTCAAAATAGTCACTTTTGGACTATTTTTGTAATAGACTATTTACGGAAAGACAATAACTATAAATAGTTTCCTTTGCCATTTTTATACTTAGATTTTTTTTATGATTGAATTGTCTTAAATAGACTTGATATTTAGTTACTCTAGCCTAGGGTAGTACTTGGGTTCAATTTAAATTGCTAGCTTAGATCAATTGATTAGAGTGGATCCCAAATTGCTTGTGTTATATTATTTGCTTATAATTGACCATCGATTTATCATATTGTGGATATTCAATTTATTTTTCATGTGTTTGATTGAGTTCTTTTTCTCCCTTGGATTAATTATTGCTAGTTGAGCATTTCTTCTTCACTTTTGATTTCTTATTTCTCAAATATGCTTTTGTTGTTTAATTTATTATTTTTTAATATCAATTCTACTTGTTCGATTAGGATTGTTATTAGATACATACAATTCATTTTTTGAAATTTTTTCGTTTATACTTTCATTCTTCTATTAGATTGTTAAATTGACCACATAAAATACGCGATCACTTTTAATTATACGTATCAACTTCAAGTAGAAAATATATGAAGTTTTATAACTTAAAAAGGAATATATATATAATTAAAGAAAATAAAATATTTCATGTGACTAACTCTACCTAATAGAGAATCACATATGATATTGCATGTAAGTTATGTCTTAATGGGTTGGAGACATTGCCTCACATATTTTTTAACTTTCTTTATTCAGGTTATGTATGGAGGAAATTATTGGATTGGCAAGGCATTGATAGATAGCCAAAGGAGTGGAACTGTAGATGATCAGATGGAAAGAAGAAATTCAACCAATGAAGTATTCAAAATGACTACTATTTGTATGTGTCTACCACATCTGGAAGGAGAGGAATGCTAGACTATTTCAACGTAAAAGTCGTATCCCTAATAAGTTAATCAAGATAGTCATACAAGAAAATTGTCATTAAGGATTCACAAGATGCACTGTGATTAATGATGGACATGTAAAGAGTAACCTAGTTGTATGAAGGTATCTAAGTGTAGCGGTTGGGTTAAGATTGGACTGTAATCTTAGATATTTTTTGTTGTTGTGTAGTTACCATCCGTAATAAAAATCTTTATTTATCCAAAAAAAATAATAACTCTACCTAATAGAAGAATGAAAACACATCCAAAACAATTCAAAATTTGATCCAACTAATTGGAACACTTTATTAGAAATTTTTATGCTTAATTGAAATAGATAACCTAATATCCTAGCAAGTTTTAGGAAAATAGTACGAATGGTACCCATTTCACAATCTTAATTCACTCCCTACCCACTTAATTTTTTCCCATTTATTTTCTAGGGTTAGAGGTATGAAAAAATAAAAAAAGTGGGGTGGAATTGTGGGGTCATGAGCCTCTTTAATAATTTTTAAACTCGGGGATAAAATACAAGTTCATAAAAATACAACAAAGTCCTCATAAAAATACAACAAAGTTCCTTTTTTATATTTATTAAATATTCTACCCTCTTTTCAATTTATTTAATAATTCAACTACTTTCTTCTCTCTCCTCAACCTCTCTTCTTCCAAATTTACTTGAGACCATAAAGGAGTTTAAATTATTTTCTTCAATCTTCTTTCCTAAGTCGAAATCTTCTTCCTCTTTTGCTCAGGTGAGTTTAATCTTCTTCCACGATTAGTTTTAGATCCATTTTTACTTTATTTTGTTATTGCATTTTAGTGCAGTGGTTTATGTGTTCTTGTAAAACTTTAAGTGTTTTTGATTAAATTAGTCAAAATCTGACATGTTTTTAGTTCATGTTCTTGATTTCACATTTTTAATTGTATTTTGCTTTGGTCAATGGCTAGAAATTTTTTGTATTTTTATGTTTATATTTTCTATCAATTTTGAATTTATTGACTGCATTTTGATCAACTTTAATGGTGTTCACGTTGCTGTCCATTGGAATGTTGATTTCTAAAATAGTTGCTACTTATTTTGCATGTTTGATTTGAGGAATTCTCTATTTCTATTAATAGATCAGTAGTCCATAGATTGACCACTACAGATTTATTTTTGCTTGTAGATAATAAATGAATAAAGTGAAAAGATAAATTAAAGAGGCTATTTATACTGCTTCTAGCTGTAGGAAATAAAAAGTCAAAGAATTTTTCAAAACTTCAAAAAGGAAAAAAATTGTAATTGATGAACCCGAGGCTGAGATTAAGGAATATGAGGGCAGTAGTGCAATTGAGAGTGATGATGTTTAGGAAAGTGATGGAAAAAGTGAAGAGGAAAGTAAAGGAAAAAGTGTAGTGGTGAAGATTAGAACCTGAGAGATAGTAGAGATGGGGAGGATGATGATCCCTATCCTTGACAATTTGTGCAAAAGATATCTTCATTAAGTTGTGTGACCTAGCTACGTGGTATCTTTTTTCTATCCTTTCAGAATAGACATGCTTCACACCAGTGTCAAAATCCAATTGAGTTTTCCTTGCGTATGAAAGGACTTCAACTTAGAAAGGAAAGATAAGAGAGGATATAGGATGGTCATAGATTAGGGAATACCTTTTTTGTTAAAGAGAATTGACCATAGAGTGAGTGACTATTTGGATGATTTAGAATTTTTTTTTTTGGCAAAGATTTTTGTAAGAGCAAAGATGGTAGTTTATCAGGACTTTAGAAAGACACTTGTTGACAATAACTCTATGTTGAGCTTAAGCAAACTTATTTTTGACACTTGAGACATTTGTAAGAGTATTTTAAATTTAGTGAATAGATAGTCCATTAGATGTTGCTACAACGTTTCAAGAATAATAAAAAGTTTTAGGAAATTTGGTTCTTTGTGAACAATAAACCAGCTTGTTTTGGCTTTAATGAATTAGTTCTAATTATAGGGTTGTAATATTCAACGTACCCTCGTAAATAAAAAATGAAAAAAGTCCTCTAAAATGGTGAAAATTTTCATTTCAAGGTGACAAAAATAAGAACAGCATTGGTGCAAAGATAATAAGCTTGATCAAAGGTAATCGATTGAGCAAAGAGCAAAAGTTGAAGTGCACTTTAGTTTGGTTCATGAACTCGATACTGCTGGCAAAGAAACTGTTGAAGAAGGTGAATTTAAGCAACATCAAGATGGTGGCTGATTTAGATTACTTTGAGAGTTATCCATGGGTAAAAGAGTAATTTAGACCAACATTGAGCTATTTAAATAAGAAGACTAACTAAAGAAAGGAGAAAGAAATATTTATCAAGAATAATAATGCATCTTATGCTCTATACAACTTTTTTTTGGATATTTTTAGTACTTATTATCTACCATCTTATCTATTTATTATATGCTATTGCCTATTTATATAATAACACATAGACTATATAGATTTATTTGTTCTAATATTGATTACAGGTTTGGATATAAGAGGATTTTCCTCATCTTGGAAAGTATGCAGGAAAGTCACTGAATTATCCTTTGTACATTCCCTATTTACTTTAATTGCACACATCGAAGAGCAATAACATAATGAAAGGTGACCCAGTAAGTCTAGAGGTAACAGTACAAAGGAAAAAAATTATTTGCTATTATATAATAATATTTTAAATTAAATGAATGTAGCATAATTTCTCTATATTTTTTGTTGATTTTGCACCTATATATTACCCCCACTGTTCATGAATAAAGTAGAACTACATGGAATTATTTAAGGCATACACGGATGAAGTTAAGGGCGTGGTCATCAATACCTTAAAGGCAGAGTTAAAATGTGTGATTTTCCTCACTTTATCAGCAGAGGTCGTGCACGACGACGAAGATTTAAGTGGCCACAATCATGTTACAAGTCCAACATATGCTTGTGATTATGAAGGTTTTATTGGATAAAAAAAATCATACTGAACACTTCTAATAATGAAGATTTGCGTGAGCGTGTTGTTTTGATCAAGAAAACTGTGTTAGATATTGCTTCTTATATGAGAGATAAGAGGTTGATGAGAATCAATAAGAACAAGAAGAAGAAGAAAGAACAAGGTAAACTAGTTTATTTTTTGTTCATCCTAATTAATTTACTTGAATAATGAAGTCTCCATTGTACCCAACATCAAGTAAACCTCAAAGAAATTGTAGTCATTGTGACTGACTGTAAGGTCTAACAAAGTTCCCTTGTAGTTTGAGCCTTAGGGCGTGTCGAGTGAGGCATGATTCCAACCCTGAAAGATTAAGAAGTGGATTCCTAAGTGAGTATCGTGTTAACCATATATAATTTCCCTAATTTCAATGTTCTATCACGTGGAAAATCTGATAAGCTTTCCATCGATATAAGATTTTCCCAAATCCAATACACGGGTAAAAAGTTTTGGCTAATTTAAGTCTTAGTCGTAAAACTGCATCATTTAAGTGATTGGCGCATTGCAGAGAGGGTTTATTTGGCAATTGCTGATTTCCAGTGGAGCCCAATGATAGTGGTGCATCATGAAGGAGTTCCAGGTCCCAACCAGTGGTAAAATGTGATGGCTCCGCTTTGCGGTGACTCCCATATTGCCAATTGTCATTTTTCAGTGAGCCACCATGATAAGTTGTGCGTCGCGGTGACCCCTTTAATCGGGTTCCCAGTTCAATTTTTCCAACTTTGTACAAATGTTAAAAGGGGCATTTTGGGCTTTTTCTAAGCCTATAAAACCGTCCAAACACCAAATCAAAGCCAATTACAAGCATCCTATAAGGTTTTTCTCAAGTTTCCTCTCATAAAAAAACCCTAAGTATCCAAAATCTCTTCTAAAAATCTCTAGAATCCACCATGAATTTTCTAAATTGAGTCAATATTCAAGGTTCCCAAGTCAAGGGCCTCAATAACTCTCATTCAAGAGTACGAATAGATTTCCAAAAGTGAGAGTTCATCCAAAGCTTCTAATTCAAGGTATGTGGGGTTTTGAACAAGGGTAACCCTTTCACCCTTGTGCCTAAAAAAGCTTATTTACATCATAATTTTGCTAAAATCTATGGGGTGTTTACATGAATTTGAATTGGGGGTTTTCACCCATTATTATTGAATGCATTACTTTGATATTTCCCATAAATTAAGAGTTAAATGGCATGATTGCTACATGTTTTCCTGTGTGTTTACAGCTGGGTATAAACCCCATGCTTTTACTCCTTGAGAGGCTAATATTTGAGATGTTGAGATATTGAAGCATATGACTACATTGAGATTTTGAGATAAATTTCTAAAATTCCTAGATTTCCACATGATTTATGAATCTATATGCTATATATTATGCTTTTGATGAGCTTTAACTTGAGATTAAATTATGGGTTAGAAAGGCCTATTTGAGACTTGTGAAATTATGAACTCTTGTGCTACAAGCACCTATGATTTGAGGATTTTTAAAAGATTAAGAAATGAATTGACCTAATGGTCCGAAAGCTTTGAAATCTACTTCATCATATGAGATTATTGATTTGATTATTGGGTTCATGGTGAACCATGAGATTATTCTCAAAGTGGATTTTTATAAGATGAGCACAGATAATCTAAAGGGAGTAGTATTTAGCACCAAGCGGCTAAGTTACTACAGTTTCTTACCCCAAAACTATGTGCCACCATAGGTTGGGCCTGAGGCTGAGTTTATAATTATTGTGATTGGGCTTGATGC
The DNA here is from genome assembly GCF_002878395.1 of Capsicum annuum. Taxonomy (NCBI): domain Eukaryota; kingdom Viridiplantae; phylum Streptophyta; class Magnoliopsida; order Solanales; family Solanaceae; genus Capsicum; species Capsicum annuum. Next base: position 61,240,737 of record NC_061112.1, read on the forward strand.
CGAGTTTTATTTAGTGATCACTAGACCTAGGTTATACTTCCTGGAAAGATTATAACACTCCTCCCCAACGTGGGGTCTCTTCCTTAGAAGGACAAAACGTTAGACTCCATATAGCTCACGTGGTTTATATCGGTTACGAGAACCTCCCTATCCCTTTAAAACTTCGAGATCAAATACTCATTTTCCTTTCCTATAGTCTACTTTCCTAAATGGTTGAAATGTAAAGATGTTCCCAAACCAAGGTATTTTCTTAATGAGTGTTATTTTCCTAAATGAAAGCATCTTCCCTTGCTATGGTACTTTTCATAAAGCTTTGAGATAAATTATTTCCTTAAGCTAGAATACTTTTCCACTTGAGATAGCATGATTTTACCTAAAGCGTGAAAATGCGATAATTTTCTAAAGTGAATGAAATTCCTTCAAATATGTTTCCAAGTCATATGATTCCGAACTCTAAGTATATGAGTTCTAACTAGTTATGAAATATTAAGCATTGAAAAGTTTTTAATCTCCATGAGACATATGCATGAGTTGAAAGTATTGTTTAAGCACCGTGTGACATCCCGGGAGATGATTTTGGGTTGTTACAAACTTGATATTAGAGCCTAAGGTTTCCAAAGAGTCCTAGGGAGTCTGACAAGCCACTTTGAGTATAGTCTTGATCATCGGTGTGTAGTGTGCCATATCTATGAGGAAGAGACTATGAGATATTTTAGGAAAAATTTGTTTCTTCTTTCAGATTCTATCATACCGACAGTTGTCCCTTTTATCTAGTGGTCCATGCTCTTTTATTCTCAAAAAATACCTCTTTGAAGAGCGAATGTCTACGGGAACAATGATGAGCAACCCCCACCTGTTGATCCTTTGAATGAGATGGTGTCCCATGTTGCTTTTAGGGCGGCCTTTTAGGCAGTATCCCAAGAGGTCACCACAAATGTTTGGGCCAATAACCAAGCCCTAGTTGCTAATTAGCAGGGTGCTGAAGTAGCCACGACTAGGATTCATGACTTTATGTGGATAAATCCGCCTGAGTTCTGTGGGTGTAAGGTGGACGAGGACCCCTAGTTATACTTGGAGGAGGTGAGGAAGATCACTGATGTGATGCAGGTTTTGAAAGAAGACAGTGTCGTGTTGGAATCCTATAGACTGAAGGACATTGATTATCATTGAGTTATAATATGGAAGAAGGGTAGAGGTAAGAATGTCGCTCCTATGACTTGGTATGTATTCTAAGATGCCTTCTTAGACCAGTTCTTTCAACTAGAGATGAGAGAGGCAAAGATTAAGGAGTTTATAAACTTCAGGCAAGGATCCATGACTGTTAAGGAGTAATGCTTGAAGTTCAATTAGTTGTCCAAGTATGCTCTTGATTTGATTTCTTACACCCGGGCTAGTATGAGTAAGCTTGTGACCGATGTTTCTGGGATGGTACTGATGGAATGTAGGGCTGCAATATTACATAAGGATATGGATCTGGCTAGGTTGATGACGCATGCCCAACAGATGGAGGTGGATAAGCTTAGAGAGAGAAAAAATGAGGGGAAGCAAGAGAGATAAATTTGAGCAGCATGAGTTTAGCTGGCCTAGGTTCCATGGAGGGAACCGCCCCTAGTTTTAGAGATGACCGTCTATGCTAGTGCCTTCATCAACTAGTGCTCCCACACCTAGAGATAGGCCGGAGCAAGGGAGCAGGTCTTTCATGTCTGTGTCATAGAACAGTATTGGCAACAGGCCCAGTTATCCTTCATGTGCTAAATGTGGTAGGAATCACCTTAGGGATTGTTTTGGAGATTTGAGGGGTTGCTTTAGTTGTGGAAAACAGGGCCACAGACTTAGAGATTGCCCCCATGCTAGACAAGGGAACAGAGATGCCTGACCTTAGGCACAGACTGCTAGTGCACCAGCTCCGGTACTTCGTCCCTCCCCTACTCTGGGCGCTTCTTCTAGCAATATTGGCGGTCAACACCAGAATAGATTTTATGCCTTTCCATTCCATCGCGAGAAGGAGGATTCCCCTAATGTCGATACTGGTATGCTTCATGTCTTTTGTCTCGATGTTTATGTGTTGTTGGACCCCGGGTCAAACCTCTCTTATGTGACCCCACTTATTGTTGTTAATTTTAAAATGAGTCTCAAAAAGATTTTTGAGCCTTTCCTAGTTTCTACACCAGTAAGGGAGTCTGTTGTTGCTAAACAAGTGTATAGAAATTTCCCTATTACTGTGCTTCATAGAGTCATACTTTGGGATTTGATAGAGTTAGACATGGTGAATTTTGACGTTATTCTGGGTATGGATTAGTTTTATTCTTGTTATGTATTTATAGATTGTTATACCCATGTGTTCAAGTTTCAATTCCCTAGTGAGCCAGTGTTTGAGTAGTTCGGGAGTTCGGTATCTCTCAAGAGTCATTTTATCACCCATATCAAAGCCAGAAAGCTTATATCCAAAGGTTGTATCTATCACCTAGTTAGAATCAAGGACACTAAGTTTGAGACTCCAACCATCCAGTCGGTAGCTATTGTTAATGAGTTCCTCGATGTCTTTCTGAAAGATCTCCCAAGGGTACCTCCCGATAGAGAGATAGAGTTCAGAATTGACCTTCTTCCTGACACTCGGATAATTTCTATTCCACCATACTGCATGGCACCTCTAGAGCTTAAGAATTTGAAGGAGCAACTCAAATATCTCTTAGACAAAGATTTTATTAGGCCCAGTATTTCTTCTTAGGGCACACCCATTTTGTTCGTGCAGAAGAAAGATGGATCTTTGCATATGTGCATTGACTACCGCTAACTTAATAAGGTCACAATCAAAAATAAATATCCTCTTTCGATAATTGATGACTTGTTTGATCAGTTGCAAGGTGTAAGTTATTTCTCTAAGATAGACCTTAGATCTGGCTATCATCAACTTAAGGTGAGGGAATGTTTCCAAAGACAACCTTCCTGACCTGCTATGGTCACTTTGAGTTTCTAGTTATGTTTTTCGAGCTAACCAATTCCTTAAAAGCCTTCATAGACCTCATGAATCGAGTGTTCAAAAAGTACCTTGATACGTTTGTCATTGTCTTCATAGATGACATCCTTGTGTATTCCCAGGATGAGAACGGCCATGTAGCTCATCTTAGAGTTATCTTGCAAACTCTTAGAGATCACGAGTTATTCACCAAATTCAGTAAGGGTGAATTTTGGCTAAGGTCTGTAGCCTTTTTCGGTTATGTTGTTTCAGCAGAAGGTATTAGAGTTTATCCCTAAAAGATAGAAGTTGGTAGAAATTAGCCTAGACCTATCTCTCTGTCTGACATTAGAAGTTTCTTGGGTCTAGCGGGCTATTACCATTATTTTGTTGAGGGTTTCACTTCCATTATGTCTCCTATGACCCGGTTGACCGAAAAGATGGTTAAATTCCAGTGGTCTAATTCCTGTGAGAAGAGTTTTCAGGAGTTGAAGACTCGACTCACTTCAGCCCCTGTGTTGACTTTGCCTGATGGTATTGATAATTTTATGGTGTATTGTGATGCCTCTAGAGTTGGTTTAGGTTGCGTATTGATGCAGATAGGTAAGGTTATAGCCTATGCCTCTAGAAAGTTAAAGCCGCATGAAAAGAACTACCCGACCCATGATCTTGAGTTAGCTAAAGTGGTTTTTGCTTTGAAAATCTAGAGACGCTATCTTTATGGTGTCCATGTTGATGTGTGTACCGATCATAAGAGCTTGCATTATGTGTCTACCTAGAAGGAGTTAAATCTTAGGTAGAAGAGGTGGTTAAAGTTATTGAAATATTATGATATGAGTGTGTTGTATCACCTGAGAAAGGTTAATGTAGTGGCAGATACCCTTAGAAGATTATCTATGTGTAGTGTTGTGCATATAGAGGAGGGTAAGAGAGAGTTAGCTCGTGATATGAATTATCTGGATAGGTTGGGTGTTAGATTGCTTGATTCAGCGGAAGAGAGTATGTTGGTGCAGAGTAGTTCTAAATCCTTTTTAGTTTCTGAAGTAAAGGAAAAGTAAGGTAGGGATCCTAGTTTGGTCAAATTAAAGGAGTTAGTTAAGAACTAAAAGGTAGAGGTTTTCTCCCAAGGGGGAGATAGTGTATTGAGATTGCGTGATAGGTTGTGTGTCCCATGTGTTGATGACTTGTGGTAGAGAATTATGGGTGAAGCACATGTCGCGTGTTATTCCATTCATCTCGGCACTACCAAGATGTACTGTGACTTACGGGAAATCTATTAATGGAACGGTATAAAGAAGGACATAGCCAAGTTTATAGAAAAGTACGCAACATGCCAATAGGTTAAGGTAGAGCACCAAAAATCGGGTGGTGTGATGCAAGAGTTTAGTCTACCCACTTGAAAGTGGGAGATGGTGAATAAGGACTTCGTGACCAGGTTGCCTCTTTCGTGCCGTCATCATGATTCCATTTGGGTTGTTGTGGATAGGTTGACTAAGTCCGCACATTTATTGCCCGAGCACACATCTTATATGACTGAAGATTATGGTAGATTGTATATCTGGGAGTTGGTCAGGCTGCATGGAGTTCCCTTTTCTGTCATTTCGGATAGGGGTACTCAATTTACTTCTCAGTTTTAAAGGGCGTTTCAGTAGGGTCTTGGCACCCAAGTTCTTTTGAGCTCAGCTTTTCACACGTAGATAGATGGTCAGGTTGATAGGACCTTGATTTCAAAGGTAGTTAGGATTAGCATTTGCCATTGATAGAGTTTTCCCACAATAATAGTTTCCATGCTAGCATTGAGATGGCACCGTTTGAGGCTTTGTATGGTATGAGGTGTAGATCACCTATAAGTTGATTTGAAGTAGGTGAAGCTGTCGCGTGTGGGCCTGATTTAGTGTTTGAAGCTATGGACAAAGTTAAGTTGATTAGAGAAAGGTTGAAGACCGCTCAGAGTCATCAAAAGTCTTATGCAGATTTGAGAAGGAGAGATCTTGAGTTTGGGGTGGGTGATTTGGTGTACTTAAAGATTTCACCCATGAAAGGAGAGAAGAGGTTTGGTAAGAAGGGAAAGCTTAGTCCCCATTATGTTGGCCCGTATCGAGTCTTGAGCTGTATTGGTAAATTGGCCTATGAGGTTGAGTTGCCCTCGGAGTTGTCCGTCGTTCATCCTATCTTTCATATCTCTATGCTTAAGAAGCATATCGGTGATTATGTTGTCGTTAATCCTTCAGAGAGTGTTGATATTGAGGATAGCCTTTCCTTTGATGAGATTCCCATGGAGATCCTAGACTTTCAAGTCCGTAGACTGAGGAACAAAGAAGTCCCTTTGGTCAAAGTTTTTTTGGCAAAACCAGTCTGTTGAGGGTGCTACTTGGGAGGCAGAAGAAGATATGCCAGCCAAGTAACCACACCTCTTTTTCGTAGGTTCAAACCAAGCCGAAGGTACTATTCTTCGTTAATTCAGCCGTTCTAGTGTAAAGTTCAGCTATGCATCTATCCTTGTATGAGTTGTTGCATTGCCCGGAGTGTTGATGAGTTTAGAAAGATCTTGAACCATTTAGCAATTGTTTCAGCTATGTGTACACTATTTCTCCTGTATTCCTAGCCTAACTCGCAATGTTTGAGGATGAATGTTCCCAAGGGAGAGATATTATAAGGTCCCGCAAAGTTCCCTCATAGTTTAAGCCTTACGGCGTGTCGAGTGAGGCGTGATTCCGGCATTAAAAGATTGAGAAGTGGCTCCCTAAATGAGCATCATGTTAACCATATAGAATTTCCCTAATTTTGAATTTCTATCACATGGAAAATCTGATAAGCTTTCCATCAATATAATATTTTCCCAAATCCGATACATGGGTAAGAAGTTATGGCTAATTTAAGCCTTAGTCGTAAAAATGCATTATTTAAGTGATTGGCGTGTCGCGGATAGGGTTTATTTGGCAATTTTCAATTTCTAGTGGAACCCCATGATAGTGGCGCATCGCAGAGAAGTTCCAGGTCCCAACCAGTGGGAAAATACAATGGCTCCGCTTCGCGGTGACTTCCATATTACCAATTTTCAATTTCCAGTGAGCCACCATGATAAGTGGTGCGTCGTGATGACCCCTTTAATCGGGTTCCCAGTTTAATTTTTCCAGCTTTGTGCAAATGTTAAAAGGGGCATTTTGGGCTTTTTCCAAGCCTATAAAACCGTGCAAACACCAAATCAAAGCCAATTACAAGCATCCTATAAGGTTTTTCTCAAGTTTTCTCTCATAAAAAACCCTAAGTATCCAAAATCTCTTCCAAGAATCTCAAGAATCCACCATGAATTTTCTAAATTGAGTCAAGATTCAAGGTTCCCAAGTCAAGTGCCTCAATAACTCTCATTCAAGAGTACAAATAGATTTCCAAAAGCGAGAGTTCATCCAAAGCTTCTAATTCAAGGTATGTGGGGTTTTGAACAAGGGTAACCCTTGTGCCCAAAAAAGCTTATTTACATCATGATTTTGCTAAAATTTATGGGGTGTTTACATGAATTTGAATTGGGTTTTTTCACCTATTATTATTGAATGCATTATCTTGATATTTCTCATAAATTCAGAGTTAAATGGCATGATTTCTACATATTTTCTTGAGTGTTTACAACTGGGTATAAACACCATGATTTGACTCCTTGAGAAGCTAATATTTTTAATGTTGAGATATTAAAGCATATGACTATATTGAGATTTCGAGATAAATTGCTAAAATTCCCAGATTTCCACATGATTTATGAATCTATATGCTATATATTATGCTTTTGATGAGCTTTAACTTGAGATTGAATTATGGGTTAGTAATCCCTATTTGAGACTTGTGAAATTATGAACTCTTGTGCTACAAGCACCCATGATTTGAGTATTTTGAGAAGATTGAGAAATGAATTGACTAATGGTCCGAAAGCTTTGAAATCCACTTCACCATATGAGATTATTGATTTGATTATTGGGTTCATGGTTAACCATGAGATTATTCTACAAGTGGATTTTTATGAGATGAGCACAGATAATCTAAAGGGAATAGTATTTAGCACTAAGTGGGTAAGTTACTACGGTTTCTTACCCCAAAACTATGTGCCATCGTAGGTTGGGCCTGAGGCCGAGTTTATGATGATTACGAATGGGCCAAAGGCCGAGTTTTATTCAGTGATCACTAGACCTACGTTATACTTCCTGGAAAGAGTATGACGCTCCTCTCCAACGTGGGGTCTCTTCCTTAGGAGGAAAAAACTTTGGACTCCATGTAGCTCACGTGGTTTATGTCAGTTACAAGAACCTCCCTATCCCTTTAAAACTTCGAGATCAAATACTCATTTTCCTTTCCTATAGTCTACTTTCCTAAATGGTTGAAATGTAAAGATGTTCCCAAACCAAGGTATTTTCTTGATGAGTGTTATTTTCCTAAATGAAAGCATCTTCCCTTGCTATGGTACATTTCATAAAGCTTTGAGATAAATTATTTCCTTAAGCTAGAATACTTTTCCACTTGAGATATCATGATTTTACCTAAAGCTTGAAAATGCGATAATTTCCTAAAGTGAATGAAATGCCTTCAAATATGTTTCCAAGTCATATGATTCCGAACTCTAAGTATATGAGTTCTAACTAGTTATGAAATATTGAGCATTGAAAAGGTTTTAATCTCCATGAGACATGCATGAGTTGAAAGTATTGTTTAAAGTTCCTTAGCCTTGGGCATTGAGAATAAAAGAAGATTTCTTGTTTTTATGTTAAAGAACGAGGACTCACGGGATTTGTGTTGCATGCCTTATTCTACATGACTTATGAGCTTTATATTTCATAATTGATCAAGCCATGCGAGTCATCTCATACTTCATACATGATTTGATTGAAGAAGATCGACACTATTTTATACATGTGCATTCACCCCCGCATAATCAGTACATTCCAAAGTACTGATTCACATATACGTCTATGTTCTACATTGTGTCATAATATAGGTTCAGGTGCTCAGTCCCAGCCTCGCCCATGATTCTCCGAGTACCTTGCCACGTTTTTGATAGTGTTGAGTCCTCATGGTTCGAGAGCCAAAATTTAGATATTTACTATACTTGAGAGACTGTTTTATCTTCAGTTCCTTTCGAGTCAGTTGGGGACCTGTCCCAACGGCTCTTTATATTTTTATTTGTAGAGGCTTGTCAACTAGTATCATACTTGTGATGTGTCGAGGGTTCTGTATTGTGGTTTTGATTAGGTTTCTCTGTATTATGGTTATATGGACCGAGTATCTTTCCCATATTTCCTTTCATGTGATAGATTTTGCGAGTGTTGAGTCTATTTCATCTTGAATTGAGTGTTATTGGTAGAAATCGGATCTAAGGGTTAGCTTGGGGCTACTTGTAGCCTTATGCACCATGTGACATCCCGAGTGATGATTTTGGGTCATTATACTAACTTTACAATAGCAGATAAAAAATATAAAAAAAGAAATAAGAAGAAAAAAAAAGGTAGCAGATAAAGAAGACAAGAAAGAAGAAATAAAAAAAATTAGAAGATGGCAGCTGATGAAGCAGAAGAAAATAAGTAGAAGATAAAAGAAGATGGTGAGAAGAAATCATTAGAAGAAGAAGAGAAAAATGAGAAGGTAGTGGATCAAGAATAAGAGAATAAGCTGAAGGAGGAGAAAATAAAAGAACAAAAGGTCTCATCAGAAGAAGAAAAAGAGAAAGAAAATAAAATAAAAGAAGTCGAGGAAGAGAAAGAGCAGAAGAAGAAATCAAACGAAGAAGATAAAATACAAAACAAGAAGACTTTGTCACTGATGTGGCAGAAGAAGAGAAGAAAGATGAAGAAAATGAAGAATAAGACAAGAAGACTTGGTCACTAATGTGGCATAAAAGGAAAAGAAAGATGAAGAAAATGAAGATGAAGACAGTGGTGAAAAGAAAGTGGATGTGATGAGCATTGTTGAGGAACTTAATGATAAATGATGTAAACCAAAACAATTAGTAACATGTATTTGACAACTTGAGATAAATAATTTTTGGAATTGATTTTTGGTTTTAATGATTTGATTTTGTATGGATAAATGGATAACTTATTTTTGGTAACTTAATGATGTCAAATAATTTTGCTCTTTATGTAAGTTTTTTTGCATTTATTGTGAAAATCTTTACTTATAGAACTGTGTTGTGTTACTCCATTATCTTATAGTTGATGCAATTGATGGCTTTTATTTTAAAAGTGTCACGACCCAAACCAGGGCCTGTACTTGACGGGTATATCAAGTCCAACAAATAATGGAGACCACCCTCGCACCTAGACAAACAGAACAAAATACCCCCAACAGTGGATGTATTCCAAACATATAACAAGATAGCATAAGAAAAGATCAAGAAATTTAAGCCATGTCTATAACCGATAATCGGTAACCGACTAGAAATAACCAACCAATATCACCCAAGTCCATAGAAATCCACAAAGCATTCTAACAAAATTGAAATCAAAAAAGTGTTGGAACATGCCCCCGACCCTAACAATGACAATGATAATATGAACTCTCAGCTATAATCTATGAACTAAAACTGATGAAATGTCCAATTCTTCCACAGAATGAAAGATCACAACTTAACCACCAATGACCGATAAATCGAGCCAATCCACCTGACACTGCACGAGAAAAGTAAAAATATCTCTAGTGCATGCATAGAATGGGGATACAACGTCCGGAGAAAATTAGTGGATTGAGCAATAGCATGTAACTCAGGGATAGAGGATAAAATAAGCCAAGTCAAATCCAATTCAAAACCATGTGAACATCATCATATACATACATAAATAATATGTCGGAAAAAGGGAACAAGACTTAACATATACTTTAAAAAATTACCCTGGATTGTGTAGCTAAACCGTCATAATATAAGAAGGCACCCACGGGCTATATAGGTACAACTCTCTCCCAACTAAAAGGGCCTAGTTCGTGTATCCGCACAAACCAGAGGATGTACATATGCACTATGGGAGACTCAAACATCCCAGTATACCAAGGTGACTTAAGCACCCAATCCTGTAAGACTTCTCAATCATCCAATAAGGGGGAGTTGAACCACCCAATCATTTAGACTTCTGTGTCGGCAACCGTGGTTTCCAGTATTGGTTCCTTGAGACCTCGACTTTCACGACTCAGCTACACAACCCTTATTAAAACCTAATAAAAACATTGATCACACATTTCCACTCATTGTACCATAATACACGGATCAAGAAAATAATATACGTCACGAGAGAAAAGTTGTAACGTACCAGTAAAATATCAGGTGATGCCTCGAATTCCTGTAGGGACGAAAAAACATACAACCTATTCCGACCAACACTAGAACCAGGAGCAGTAACAGAAATAGATGCCATACCAGTAGGTGTAGGATCGAAAGATGAAGCCACATGAATCTTATTCGTCCCCATAGCAACCTATTAACTAGACAATCCTTAAGACGATGGCTTTCATCACTACACTTGAAGCATTTTTCCCTAACTTTATTGAAATAACCCTGATGAGGACGACCAAAAAACCAATAAAGAGGGTATGAAAAAACTATCCGACCTTTGCTTGCTTGAGTTTGGTCGCTCTATGCTTTGAAATTGTCACTACTTTAATGATGTCTGTTGCCTTCCTGGTAAAAAGAACTAGTAGAAGAGTAGGAACTATATATCCCTCACTTCTTTTTCTACCATTGGCCACCATCCCGAGTACCCTGAGACTGAGCAACTCCCTGGTCAGAAAACCTGCTCCTCTTACCCTGTCTATCCCCTAACTCCGCCTGCTTTCTCTTTTTATCCTCTAGTTACTGCATATGAATAGTCAACTTAAAGATTTCCATATCTTTAATTAGCAAAGCAGTCTTTCTCTCCAAAATTAGATCCCGATTCAACCCAGAAGCAAACATTCTCATTTTTGCCCACATGTTAACAACTAAATCAGGAGCATACCTTGACAATTAGTGAAACATCAAGGCATATTCCTTAACAGATATCCTCCCTTATTTGAGGTTCACAAACTCTTCTATTTTTGCTTTCCTCAGCTCTTGCGGAAAGAAATAATCCAAGATAGCCTTAGAAAAAGTATCTCACAAGACTAATTATTCCACATCACCCCTATCCTGTCCCACTCTTCATAGCACTTATATGCAATATCTTTGTACTGATAAGCTACAAAGTTTACCCCTCCACATTGATAGCCTGCATCACCCACAATATACTTTCCAATTCATCCAAGAAGCCTTATGGATCCTTCTCTACCTTTACTCCAGAAAAAGTGAAAGGACCCATCTTTATAAATTAGCTAACCCTTTGTGCATCAACAGATAAAGCACAAGTCCCACCCTGCTCAGCCTGAGCAGCGACTATCTGAGCAATAACATGAATAGACTGGCAAAATTCCATATTAGTCTCCTCACCTTGAATAGGACTAGTAGCAATTGATAGAAATCTAGAACTATCAGGGATAGGACCATTAGATCAAAAATGAACCCCAAAAGTAGGATGTGCCCCTTCAACATTACCCTAGATAGGATAGAAGATTTTTTTTGTGTTTCAGATCTACAAGGAATGATCTGAAAGATGAACAAATAATGATTAGAGAAGGTTCCAGGACTGAGACTCCAAGCTTGAAAATAGAATACCAAGAAAGTAAGACATTTCTAAATGCCTTGTAGCCTCTCCCTTATTAGTGTGACGCACTACACACCCTTTAAAGAGACTCTACTCGACATAGCTTTGTGCACTCCCAATTGACCATAAACCTAGGCTCTAATACCAACTTAACATGACCCGAATGGGGGCCTTGTAGTAATGGGCATCCCAAGTTCGACTGAGATCGAAGACCACCCCTATTACCCAACCCAACCTCCAGTCGGATGCCTTGAGTTGGCTAAATTTTGAGCATGTAACAAGATAGTGTAATATCTCACATGAAGACACCAGATAGAATCACAACTGTGATCGACCCATTCGAGTCCAACCATACCAAATTGATACCAAAACAAGGGCCATAAACTAGGTCATAACTAAAGATGTTCCAAAACATAGGATAACTAATCCCAAAATTAAATATGACTTAAGAAATTATGCCCGATGATGTCAGAATCAATGCCAATACCAATGCTAAGACAGACACCTATTCCAATCCTATCTATTCCAATACATAGTAGTACCAGAAAACCTTTAACCAAAAGAGTAATAAAATCTAGTTTGGACATGCCCCTAACTATGGCCAAAACCAATATCCAAAATAAAATTAAGTGTTTAGAAATATCCATAACATAAAATGAATCCTTGTAAAAGGATAGAATCTTACCACTTCAGTCCAAATACTGAGCCCTAAGTCAATCACTATGTAGGAGGAGTAGACCATTCGCTTCCTGAATATCCTCGGTATACAACCGCCAGTAGACGAGTTAGCGGGTGAACGCAAGCATGATCTCAGGATAAGGATAAAATAATACCATATATAAAACCAAGTAAAACCATTCATTTGCTAACAATTATACATAAATATATATATAACCATGTTAGGAAAAGGGATTGGGTTTAGCATGCCTTTAAAAAATTTACATGGGTGCGTAGCTTTGCCTTCATAAACCACCCATGGGCTATATGGGTTCAACTTCCCTTACAGAAAGGGCATCAGTGCGTGAAGCCGAACAACCAAGGAAGAAAACCTTGGATGACTAGTACATCCCTCAAATATAAATTGTGACATCATACACACGGTCACCAAGACCAACCTCACATCGACAAATATGAGTTTCCAGTTTTGGTCCCCCCTAGGACCTCCACCTCCCATGGCTTTGCTACACATCCCGTCATTATTACCCAATTAAAACCATATCAATCAACCAATTAATATATTTAACATTTATTAACCAAGGCCATTTAGTGGTGGTATCATCATACCGACCATACTTGCAAGTATTATCCATAGCAAACCATACATAGGTTTAAGGGTCTTCCAAGTGCCTTTCCATTTACTATATTAAACCACTTGGCGGATTCCATGTACTTCACAAGCATAAACATTTATCCATTTACCTTTCAAAGCTATTTAAACCATTCATAATTCCCTTACCAAGTTTTAAAACAAGCAAGAGTTCTATTAAAATACTCAATGCAATGAAAACATTATTAAAGGTATTTTGTCAAACACATTGGTGGCATAATATAACCAAAAACAATTCCAATTACCATTAAATCATTCCCATGAAATCCAATTATCCAAAACCACCATTAATCCACATAAATAATAATTAAAATCATGGAAAACCATAACCAACCATTTAATATCAAAACCCCCCAATTCATATTTGAAAATTAAAATCATACATTCAATAAGGTGTATCTACAAATATCGAATTCAAGTTTAACTATTGAGATTAAAGTGGTGCAATGTAACTAAAAGAGTTTTCAAAGTTTGTAACCTAAAAGTAAACTATTGTAATACAGAAAGACTTTGGACAATCAATGGATGAAAACAAGGGGTTAAAGCACTACGAACAATCATACTAAGCTATTGAACTTCATTTTTTAGATTAATTATTTTGGTTGGTGAATTGTAAGGTTTATTGCATGATCATGGTCTCCCGACCTCTAATTTTCTACCTATCTTGGCTATTACAACTATATCATTGAGTGGGGATGTAATAATTCAATTAGACGCATGAAGCTATCATCATACATGTGAACTAAAAAAGTCTTATTGGTATATCCCTATCCTAGTCACTAATTCAAATTCCTTCTTTTATAAAATAATAAGAACCTTGTTCTATCTATCCCCATGTTCTATCTTCTTATTCCCTCTTTTGGGCTGACAAATTCGATAAAGGATGTATCCTAAGGGTAGATAATCCTTAAAATAGTTTTAACAAGGATACATAAATAATCAAATATGATAATAAATAAAAACCAAATCAATTCAAAGCAAAAGTAAACATGTTCTTGGCCCTAATCCCGGAAAGGGGGTGTTTAGCCACTAATGGATATAGTCGTAATCAAGATTATTAAATACATGATAAAATCCAAAAAATTTTAAAAATAAGACTAATTAAGTTTTTACATCCCTTCTCCAAGTTTCAACGCCATCTAAGGTGTATAATATCAAGTACAAGTGTCCTATTTATAGGAGGACAAAACTACCAATTTTTGCACTAGCCACGTGGCATGGATCTTATAGAGGAGACTAGGGTGCGAGACGCGCCATCATAATAGAGGCACATGGTTTTGGGTTTCTTAATAATCTATATATTTATGGAATTCACTCTATATCCATTTTTTGAGTTGGATACGGGCCATGGACATCCAAAGTGTGTTTTATGTCAATTCTTGTCCCATGCTTTCGTTAATCCATTCAGAGCCTTTTTGTGTTGTTTCCACTTGATTTACATCTTTTATATCCTTAATATATAATCATAATAAATTCAATAATCATCATATAGCACCAAAACCATGTATTAGAGCTCAAAACAACACAACATCCAAGACGACAAACTGGAAACTTAAGCTAAGAATACTAGTTTGTCCCTTTTTGATGTTTAACTTAGTTTTGACTCCAGGATTGATTCAATTGAAATTTAAACACTATAAAAAAGTTTTTACACACATAATTACACACTCATACCATTAGGAACTCATTATATTCATTATAATCCATCGTGATCAACTAGAAAATACCTACCTCAAGCTAGTAATACTAGTTTTCTTATTTTAATTCTATGTGATCAATTTGATTCCAAACTTGTTTGAAATGTACCTTAAACATTGTAATCACATAATCAAACACTTAGATTCTTATTAATATCATTATTTACTCATTAATAAAACGAATTATCTTCAAATAAGGCTAAATCAGCTAGGATAGCAACACTCAGGCGCATAAATCCAGCTCAGATCATCACACCACACTTAAACCCTTGTTCGTCCTCGAATAACTCTTTACTCTAAGAATCATAAGCTCAAGTGAATACACACTTCTACTACAAGCAAGACACTCAATATTGTATTACAATGATTATACAAAATGTAAGTTTCTCCGCTAAGCATGTTATGTACATAATTAATAGTTCAAGAATACTGCTCAAAAACATCCTAGTCTCAAGAATTAACACACCTAGTTAGCAATCTTATGCACATTGTTCAATCAAAGAAATCATATAATTCACCCAACATTCATCAATAGTGAGCCCTCACAATAATATAGGACCCATAATCACTAACATAAATGCTATTTTTCACCAATTGGGTACAAGAATCAAATTATGTTCACTCTCACAAGTAATTCATAAGTTACACAAGATGAACCATAGGCTTTCCCTTAGTGTAGTACTCTACTAATAACAGAATGTTGAAGATTAAAATCAAATATGTCTTTAATGGTTGTAATGTACGGGTAGGAGCTATTTTTTCTAAGAATAATGACTATCTTTCCTAATCATTTTAATACATCACACATTTCATTCAGTTCACTTTAATAACCACTTTACACCCCTTTTGTCTACCCCATTCTTTTGTTTTGACCCATATCATTAAGCTCACTTACATACACTATGGTGGGAGTGCTCTATGTAAAAAACTTATTCAATTTGAATAATTTTTTTAATTCTATACATTAATCAACTCTCAAAAACAACACATGTCATTTTGTTAACACCATAGCTATTACTTAGGGTCTTTACTTTCACTTTTCTTCAACTTGAATTTCAAACTCCCCACTCAATTAATTATACACTAAAGCACTTAGGATACTTGGATCAAATTAAGGTCAATTAAAGAAGGCATTAGACTACATATGACGCTTTCAAAGAATAAGCTAATGACTCAATGAGGCTAACTAGGATTATGCACAATGGTAGGTAAAAAGAAGGTCTAAACATTGCTATCAAAGAAATGCCTATATCATCTCTTAAACACACACTTTTAATTTTTCTTTGTGCATACACCAGGCAAGTTCTAGCATCAAATGCAACAAGGAATATACAAACAACCTTACACAAATATGGCACATGCTCAACTCAAGTAGGATCATCATAGACTCTCAACCAAACAATAGCATGAATTTAACATTAAGCCAATAAGTACAAGAGTCATAAACATAGGCCTAGGAGTCTCAACAGTAGCGATTCACACAATCAACATGGTTTTTACCATCAAAACACTTGCATCATGCAATCAAATATAGCACCAACAAGAATATCTCACTTATTTTTAACATAAAAAAGTTTAAATTTACCCAAAAATGGGAATTTCCCTACCCCATACTTAAAAATCTACTTTGACCCCAAAGTATACTTTAAAAGGTAGATATAGAAATACTCCTTGAGGCCTCTAGGCCTCGCTAGTAGCATCTTCTTGCAACAAGGGGGACCGAGGACCATAAATTTTGTCTTCGCCATGCTCCTTAGCGCAAGTTTTCGGTACTCAGACTTCCCTTCAACCTATGATTCAACAAAAACAAAAACTAAGTGAAGTAAAAACTAAAAAATGAAAATAAAATCTATCTTAACTTAACTAGGGATGCCTCCCAAGAAGCGCCTAATTTAGTATCCCGACACGACCCAATCATGCCTTTTTCTCCATCCTGAGGATATGAACTTTACCCACAACATCGCATGCAACTTTTTTGCTTAGCTTATATAGTGGTGGTATAAAGATTAAGGAACCGGGTAATATATGGTGCATGGTAAACCACTCGGCCTTGAAGTGAGGTGTGTTTTTATATTTCTTGTCTAGTATAAAATCAAGAATATAGGATTCTTCTTCCTCATCTTCACACTCTTCCACTATTTTAAATTATTCTACAGATAAGACATCATCTAAACATAATGTAGAAAAGAGATTTTAATGAGGCCCAACCAATCCTACTTCTAAATTTACACTATCCACAATACCCTCGCTAATATTCACCCTCTCAATTATAGTCTCAAAAGAAAGATAACAGTTGAGTGGTTGTGATTATTATGTCTATTCCATAAATTTGCTGGTATCCTCCTCATATTTTTCTTTTCTTAGAATCTGTGGACAATGTGGTGGTGGTATCTCCTTAACCTGTTCAATAACTTTAGTTTTTGAGTACTCAGACTTCCTCGAATTATCAACAAATTTTTCTTCAATCGATTGGGGAGTCAACTCTGTATCTACCTCCTTATTTGTATTTTAAGCATTTCCTACAAACATGACTGAATTAGGATTAGCACCACACATATCTACAAAGTGATACATATTGCCACAAACCCACACCAACTTGTGGTCTGCTCTAAAAGTTAGAAATAAGCAGGTCCCCTCCAAATGCTTCCATCAAAATCTGGAAAAAAGCCTCTTGGTGGGGTCCTCCACAAAAATAAAAAAAATCATCATCCCTTGAAACCCATCTATCCCAAGTTGCCATATCAAGAAGTGTGATAATAGAAAGAAAAAGAAAATAAAAAAGAAAAAACTACTAAACTATGTACAACACAATATAGCTAAACTAAAAATAAGATAATTTCCTAATTACAAGGACAAGTAATACAGTGGCCTTAAAAAAAGCTGAATATCGATCCCTTGGAGACTTGTATCCACAACTATCTAATTCAAGTTCAACTATTAAGATTAAAGTGGTGCAATGTAACCAAAAGAGTTTTGAAAGTTTGTAACAAAAAAGTAAACTAACGTAATACAGAAAAGTAAAGACTTTGGAAAATCAACAAATTAAAAACCTAGGGTTAAAGCACTACGAACAATCATACTATGCTATTAAAATTCATTCATTAGATTACTTATCTTTGTTGATTATTCGTATGGTTTATCGCATGATCATGGTCTCCCGACTTTTAATCTTCTACCTAACTTGGACATTACAACTACATCGTTGAGTGGGGATGCAATAATTCAATTAGATGCATAACACTATCATCCTACTTGTGGACCAAACAAGGCTTCTAGGTATATCCCTATACTAGTATCTAATTCAAATTACATATTTTATAAGATAATAAGAACCTTGTTCTATCTATCCCCACGTTCTTTTTTCTTATTCCCCCCACCCCGGGCTCACAAAGTCAATAATGGATGTATATTAAGGGTAGCTAATAATTAAAATAGTTTTAACAAGGATAAATAAACAACCAAATATGATATAAATCAAAACCAAATAAATTCAAAGCAAAATTAAACATGTTCTTGGCCCTAACCGCAAAAAGGGGGAGTTTAGCCACTAATGGACATAGTCATAATCAAGATTATTAAATCATGATAAAATCCATTACAAATATAGAGTTAAAGAATAAAAACCATAATTGAAGTGTTTTACCATCCCTATACAAGTTTCAACCCCGTTCAAGGTGTATAACATCAAGTACAAGTCCTATTTATAGGAGGACAAAATTGTTGATTTTTGCACTAGGCCCGCGTCGCAGAGCTTATAGCGGGAACTATGGTGCGCAAAATGCCATAATAACTGAGGCACACTTTTGGGTTCCTTATGTAGGTATCTTTGTATGACAGTAACTCTATAGTGATGCTTTGGGTTGCATACGCGCAATGGAGATCCAAAGTGTCCGTTTTACTTCAAATCTTATCCCGTGCTTTCGTGATCCATTCCAAGCCTTTTTATGTTGTTTACACTTAATTTACATCTTTTATATCATTCATATAATAATAATAAACTAGAACATAATCCTATAGCATCAAACACCAAGGATTATAGCTCCAAACAGTACAACATCCAAGACAACGGACTAGAATCTTAAGCTTAGAATACTAGTTTTGCCCCTTTTGATCTTTAACTTTCTTTTGACTCTTGGCTTGATTCAATTGAACTTAAAACACTATAAATAATTTGTTCCACAAATAATTACACAATCATACCATTAAGAACTATACACATTAGAATCCATCGCAATTAACTAGAACAATACCTAGCTCAAGCTAGTAATACTAGTTTTCTTGTTTTTATTCCAAGAGATCAATTTGATTCCAAACTTGTTTGAAATTTACCTTAAACATTTTAATCACATAATTAAATACTTTGATGCTTATTTGTATCATTATTTACTCATTAATAACATGAATTATCCTCAAAACATAGCTAAATAAGGTAGGATAGCAACACCTTAGATGCATAAATCCATCTCAGATCAGTACCCTTCATCCGTACTCCTGGTAGTTTTATACACAATGAATATTTAAACATTCTCCACCATACGAGTCCTGAGTACGACTCATACCCTAGATTATGGATCATGGTGAGCCACTCGTACTCAGATCTAACCTAAGTAACCAAGTCTAAGATTAAGTTAAGGAACCAAATGATTTGTACCCACCAATACGACTCATACCCCTAAGTTGTATCCATTCCAGTAACCATAATCCATCACACCAACCAGCACTGGTCAGCATATGACTAGACCATACCATTCATACCCCAAGATATGACTTATACCCTCTAGTTGTATTGGGTCTAGAGACCAGAATTCTAGGTAATTTTCTTAGGTACAGAAACCAGGGTGTTTCAGTCCAAGACTTATTTTTCTTTCACCTCAACATTAAGAGATGACTTCGCCACCTCTTGCACAATCACACCACCATCCCTAGAGTCTAAGAGACAAACTCCAAGATTAGCTAAATAATAAATATCCTTCACCAGTCCTTGCTTCTTCACCTCTAAATGAGATAAGTTTCCCATGGACAACCTTCCATGAGCATTCGCAACCACATTAGCTTTACCTAGATGATAACGGAGACTTATGTCATAGTCCTTGAGAAAATCAAGTCATCTCCTTTTCCTAAAATTCAACTCCTTTTGGGTAGGCACATATTGCAAACTCTTATGGTTTGAGAAGATGTCAACATAGACTCTATACAAATAGTGATGCCAAATCTTCAAAGAAAATACTATGACCAAAAACTCTAAATCATGAGTCGGATAGTTCTTCTCATGTACCTTTAACTACCTAAAAGCATATGAAACCACCTTGACGTGTTGCATCAACATAAAACCCACTCCTACCTAGGATGCGTCACAATAAGCAACAAAACCCTCGGTACCCTTGGGTAGAGTCAAAATTGGAGTCGAAGTTAACATATATTTCAACTTCTTGAAACTACCCTCATAGGCATCCAACTATAAAAAATTTATCTTTTTTTGAGTCAACCTAGTCAATTGGGAAACAATAGAAGAAAAGCTTTCCATAAACCTCTTATAAAAATCGTATAAACCCAAAAAGATCCAAATATCAATCGGAGTCATGGGTCTAGGCCATTTCTTAACCACCACAAATTTTTATGGGTCTACTATGATCCCTTCACTTGAAACAATATGTGATAGGTGATAAAATATATAGAAGTATATCTAATACCTGCATCACATGGGGATATAACATCTAAAGATGGTTAGTTGGTTGAGAACTAGTATAAAACTCAGGAATAGGGGATAAAATAAGCCAAGTCAAATCCTATTCAAAACTATGTGAACATCATCATATACATACATAAATAATATGGTGAGAAAGGAAACAAGGCTTAGCATGTATTTTAAAACTTTAGTCTGGATTGTGTAGCTCAACTGTCATAGCATAATAACGCATCCACGGGCTATATAGGTCTAGCTCTGCCCCAGTTGAAAGGGCTCTAGTGTGTTTACCTGTATGAACAAGAGTTTATAAATATACACTATTGGGGACTCTAACCTCCCGGAATACCAAGGTGACTTAAGCACCTAATCATGTTTTATAATATGGGGGACTCGAACTTCCCAATCATGTAATAAGAGGAAATCAAACCACCCGGTCATTTAGACCCCCGGGTCAGTAATTACAAGTTCCAGTATTGGTCCATCAATACCTACAGTTTCATGACTCAGCTACACAACCTCATTAATCCCCAATTAAAATATTTATCATTCATTCTCATTTAGTGGATCATAATACGCAACACATTTATGCATAAACTATTAGTATTGTCATACCAACTATACTTTAAGGTAACATCAATATACCAAATCAGTTATCATTATTTAGGGGAAATTTATAACCCTCTTGGTTTAATTATACGTTATCTTAAGGAATTACACAACCTCATACGGTTCAATTTAAAATCATTATTCTTCATTAGCTTTTCACATTATGAAATAGTTCAAGAGTAGTTTAATGTGCATTTTTCATATTAAAAACCAGTTTTTCAATATGGGGTTGAGGTCATTATCACTTTAATTGTCAATATACATAAATTGGGGGAAATCATAATCTCCTAGTTTATTAACCATACGCATGCATCCCACAAGTTCAAAATCATGTATAAAGAATGATCAATCATATGTAAACCATAGAAAAATATTATTTAAGAACAAATATTCAGACCCTCAACCTATGTTCCAAAAACAATACCAAAATCATATGAATAATACTTTTAAAGACATGATTTAATGAAGTAATAATTGTGGAAGAGTAACATGCCTGAAAAATCAAGTTTTATGAAGATAAATCAACCCTTGAGCCCTTGGATGACCAACTTCTTAGAAACCCAAAGTATCTTGATTGAGGGAATTTCAAGGAGTTTGAGAGAGAATTTTAATTGGGAATAATATGTTAATAAAGTCCAAAAAGGGTTTTAAGTCATGAGGTCTAAGTGGGGAAAAGGAAAATTACCAGGATGCCCTTATGTAAAAGAATGAAAATCAATGTCAAGTCACAATGGGTGACTACATGACTCATAAGGTCACCCTACAAATCATTTAGTCTAGTCGTAATCTGGATAGTTTCCAGGGATACCCCACACTGGTCTAGTTATGAGTCACACCAATAACTCATATCCAATCCTTACAACTTGTAACATGTTAGTCGTAGTCACAACAGGAACCTAAGTTAGTACACTGGTTTTTCTACGATCGAAAGACTATGAAACGTTATGAGTCTTGACAACTCGTAAGGTGATAGTCATGATCAAATCAAAATATCAAACAAGCACACTGGCCAGGATACAATTAGGGTCTGTACGACTCATAATGACACCCTACGACTCGTAGGGTAAGTCTTAATGAGCACAATGAGGAAAATTTTTTAGAAATTTTCAATGGACAAATATCTGGGGTATTATAAGAAGGTCTTCATAATTATTTATAATACTACTGTTATTGGTAACTATCAACTTGAATTTGATGTTTACTATTATATGTTGCATTGTGTAATTTAGTTGTTGTCATAGTTTATAGAGGTCGATATGGTAAATTATAGAAGTCATTCCCTATTATTTATAGAATGAACCCATGATTGATTTTATAAATGATAAATTTATTTATTCAGTCTAACTATATCCCTTACACCTTTTCAAATATCGAACACCAATAACAAATCGTACAATAAGCTTTTTAGGTCTTTCTCTTTTTCTTTGGCCAAAATGAATCTTTGTTTTAACTGATCCCTCTTTATTTTGATTTATTTTGAAAATACTTTCAAGAGATACATGTTCTATTCAGCTTCTTTGAACAATGTCATGAGCAGCTCCTTGTTTTCTTCAAATTTCTAAATCCTTTATAGTATTGAAACTTGGCAACACCTTAAAAATTTGATGTTGAAGAGTTGCTCGTTGGTGATTTATCATCTACATGGAACTTAAAAAATAGCATCCTCTATTATCCTAGACAAAAAATATAAATAATTAGATGAACTTAAATATGTGTATGTGTATATATATATATATAAAATATAATATATATATATATAAAATATTAAAAGTGTGAAGCCCCTTAGAAAAGTGATTTGAACTTTTAGCTCTTAATTAAAAGTTTCTATTTTAGACAAAATCGCCTATTCATCTTTTTTTTTTGTTAAATTAATATGATATTAAATATTGACTATAATAAATATACGGTAGTAAGTAAAAACTCCTAATATATGAACGGTGTAGATAATTGATAAAAGGTTATTATTTTGCTTATATCTAGACATTATTATTTAACTTTTCTCCAATATTTAGGATTCCTATTTAAAAAATAATATGCCACAAACATCACACGAAAGGTAGAAATCCTTGAATTTTGGTAAAAGAACAATAGTTCTTTTACTTTCATTGTTTTAGGGAAAAGTTTTCTTATAATATTTTTTGGCTTACACATTTGATTTTTGATACTATGGTAGTAAGTTTTTTGCTTTTTTTTTTTTGTTAGAACTCTAAAGCTACTCTCCGTTAGATTCTTTCTCTTTTGATATTTTTAAATTGATAGGTGTATGATCGTGTGCCTTTATCTTGTGTTTTCTTCTTAACATTATGTATTTTTGAGTTGTGAATTTTTAGATTTGAAAAATTTTTGTTTGCTTGATGTCAACTCTTCAAAGTATATACGGGAGCCAAATAATATTTTTAATTTGCTATTTGTATGATCTTGGATCGTCTTCTTAACATCATGTATCTTTTAGTAGTGAATTTCTAGATTTGAAAAACCTTTGTTTGTTCGAAGTCAACTCTTTAAAGTATATATGACAACCTACTCTTTGAAATATATACAAAAAATTGATAAGTTATATGACTTTCACATTATATTCATCTTAATCTATTAAGCCATTTTATGCTTAGAATTTAGCTACAACTAATTAGTTAGTTATAAGTCCTTGATTGGAAGAGTTTTTTCCTAATGGTCCCTGTGTAACATGAATCTGAATTAGGTATGTAGCATTTGGATCTCAAATAATTATGGCTTTTTTATAAATTTTGTTAGATTATTCTTTAATTTAATTACATATTATAAAGTTTAAGAATTCTTTGGTGTAGTCATTCGATATTTGAAATCTACCAACCTGACAATTATATATTTGTGTTGTGTAGAATTTTCATACAGAAAATATTAATGTATGTATTTTACACTTATGTTTTACGTCAAATAATATTATATGTATAAGAATAAGAATTTACCAATGAATATAATTTAGAGAAAAAATTAAATAACAATATTACGTCTATTTTTAAGAAATTATAAATTTTTTGTATTTTATTCCTCTTCCAAAAAATTACACCTTGAACTGAGGGATTATAACAATGTTCAACTTCTCACTTTTCAGCTATGAAGGGCAGCACCCTATCCTATAAGAGATGAAGAAAATGGAAAAGCTAAACTTGGATACTTGATCATGTGATGAAGTCCACGGTATCCAAGTATTACAAAAGATGAAGTTGTATAGGATTTTTCATAGAGAAAAGATTCTTTATTTAGAATTTTTCTCAAACTCCTATGGTTTAAACCCAATTTTCAACTCTGATCTCCAATGCCACAATAAATATTATTTTTAAATATTAATTAACAAATATATTGTTCCACCACTGTTATGTCATAAGTTATATAGAGTCTATACAAGTTGCTAGCAGCAGTGCTAATGGCCATATTACTTACAATACTTTTTATATAGTTTCTAAATATGTAAATCATTTTCCAAAAATCTTAAAACAATGTATATCTGAATTTATGATCAAAACAAAAAAGTTTAACTCTCAAAATTCAAATTGTACATATAAATTGAGATGGAGAGTGTCATATACTAATGAGATACTAATGATGCTAGGCTTTTTTTGTCTCCTTTTATAGATCTAATTTGAGAAATTTTGACATTTCAATTTTTTACTTGTTGCAACTAGAATTCATATGTTAATTATGATCTATACACTAAAATAATTATAATTCTAAATTAAAAGTATAATCTATTGATAAGGTTGATTAATCAAGTATAAGAGTTAATCAGTCCATTTGTTATATACAAAAATTATCGTTTGTAAAAGAGAGCAGTATGAGGTAATATTTTGATGATGATGTTGAGAGACAAATAGGAATATATTGTATTTTCCCATCTTATAGATGGTTTAAGAATTGTTTGATCTTTACTATTAACATGTAGATTTAATAGTGTACTAATGACTTATTTAAAGTTTTATACCTAAAAATATAATGCATACATATTAATTTATTTTTTAGTTATATTTATTATTGTACATGATATCCACGTGTAAAACACGTGCACTGAATTAGTATACTTAAAATATGACGAACAATATATAGCTATCATTGAAAGTTTTAGTCCATCATGTTACCTTTTTACTGTTCACTATTCAATAACATAAGATGCCATGTTCTTTTGTCCGAAGGAAAAGCCATTTTTTTTTATCCACTATTCTCCAGGAAGAACCAGTTACCAACCGAAAATGCTTTGTTTTTTTATTTTCTCTTTAGAGTTGGATTGAGGCTCTTCTTTTTTAAGAAATTTTTTCACCCCTTATTATGACTTGCCTAAAAAGGCTAATCATCTCTGTCATCCAATAAATTTTTTTTTTGGGTGGTCACTTGATATCCTTCTGCCACTTTATTCTGGTAATTTTGGTTATGAATTTGAGTTGCTTCATAAAGATCCATCTTCTAATTAAACTTATGGGTTACAGTTTTCTTTTTTATTTTTATTTTTATTAAAGTTGGTTTGTTTGCTATGTTATTTGCTTTTTGGGGTTTGGTGAAATTTACTGAAAGTTTATTGTTATATGTTGGTTGAGTGATTTTATGACAAGAAGGGGTTTCATTTCTGTTATTTTAATTCTTGAATTGTTGTAGTTTTAGAGCTTGGGGAGTTTAAAAGTGTAGATCAAAAACAACCTCTCTATCTTGCGGGAATAAGGTATGAATACACGCTACCATTTTTTGACTCCACTTGTGAAATTATGCTGTGTATATTGTTGTGGAGTTTAAAAGGGTTTTTTATGACAAAAAAATGTTATAAAAAATTGTGGGTAGGGGAAGGAAAATGGAAAATCATATATGTATGTATGTATGTATGTATATATATATATATATATGTATATATAAGCACTTATCCTTCCAACTGCACAGTTAAAGAATTGTCGAGCTAGATTGAATTGGTACATGATGTCCTCGATATAGCTATATTACTACAACAAAAAATATAAGACTTTCTTGCATTAAATATTTGAGATGCTTGAGATATTATAGGTTTAAAAATGGAGGAGTTAATGAAGTGTAACACCCCGATTTGCTGAACCGAAATTCTACACGGTGCTCATGACCCCAAACGACCACAAGCTAACCTATGACTGATATCTGTACCTGTGTACTGCATAAATATTGAATAATTTGAAAACATGAACTGAAAGTCCATAAGGTTCACACAACTGAAGTAAAAGATAACATCTAAATGGGGTATGAAATATAAAAAAAAAAACTGAAAATAGTGAAGTCTGAAACATGTTAGTCTAGAAAGCCTCTAACTGACTAAGGAGTTGATGGGACAAGTCCCTAACTAACTCAAACTAATAAACTAGTTAATGAGATAATGGGGAATAATCAGGTCCTCGAATAATGAGGACTCACTTCTAACTCTAACTGCTGAAACTGGAATCTACTGCTCTAAACCTATGGTATAAGACACCATAGCGAAAATGCGTCAGTCCTTCGAATGTACTAGTATGCATGTGAGGTAGGCTGAATGCATAGGTTTCACAGGTGTGAACAATAATAATAACTGACTAATTATCATGAGCGTGAGAATACATACATGGGACAAACAACTGAAACTAATATTGTGATAACATGATTACTGAATCTGAATATAACTGATAATATGAGTGACTGTATCTGACAGTCCTGAATCTGATAGAACTATCTGAGTTCCGTACTGTGTCTGAGTTGACTGTATTTGATAGCCCTGAATTCTGAAGAACTATCTGAGTTCTTTTAATGAGACTGATACAGAGACTGTAGGAGGTATTCATCTAACCGACATGCCCCAAATAATACATTATAACCAAATTGGAGTCCAATCTATCCCCTGATTGAAAGAGTTTCAATACCGCACCACTGGTAAGGACAACATGTGTGTGACCCTAATATAACAAGTAACTCTAGTAAGAACAGTGGGAACCCTCATATAGCAGTCTAAGCCACGTCATCTACCCTTATATAGCAGGCTACGATGTCTTAACCTATGCTGGTTACATAGTTCTAGAACGCAAGGATTACTTCTAAGAATCACACCGTCACATAAAAGGTGAGTTCCCATCCTTGGGTTCACTCGGTGCTAATTTCTACTCCTATCTCAATAGACACTGATCATAATTTATTAAACTGAACATGGCCTGAGTTACTAAGTTCTGTTGACTGATGGAATACTAGTGATAGCTAACAACTGACTGAGTCATGAGATCATGGAGATTTTTCCTGAGTCATAAGACTATCTGAAGTCTAAGGATTCATAGCTTGACTGAGAGTATCATGAAAAAATGACATGGCTCTAGGTACACAACTAATGTTTTAAGTACAAGTACCCCCAGGACTCGATGGAAGGAAACTGACCAAGAATAACTTACCTGAACATATAACTAATATCATAATCTATAATACATTTATAGAAGCATTCCATAAAAAATGTGATAGGCATAACTTGTACATACATAGAGATTCATGATATCACACTAGTTGGGCATTGTTCCTTCATCTAGGCACTTAATCAAACACATGGTAGGCATAGCACATGTAGACAACATTATAGAAAAATTAATCACCATGATTAATCTCTAATTTCATCATCTAGGGTTTATTTATAGGTTCACATGAATATACATCTATACAAATCAATTCTACATAAAATTGATCACCCAACATTGATTTGAATTCAACTGATCATTCTCAACATAAACAAAACAAACCCAACATGAAATTCATAAAGAAATCGATAAACATAAAATTAGAAAAGAGATTCTTGGGTTGCATGGACGAAAGGAGTCCATGAATGAACACTACACATACCTTGGTTCGTGATTTTGTGAAGATTGACGGTGAAACCTTCTTGAACTTGAATCCCCAATAGAAACCCTAGATTGTTCTTAAGAGAAACTTAAGAGAAAATAGTATATTTTGGGTGACAAATGACTAAATCACATGTTATTGGGTTTAAATAGGGGTATGAAATTGACCCTTTTAACCCTAGATGCGTCATTTAATTTCAGTAAAATTTTCCTAAACTAGGCCCCTAGCGCGACATAGCGTTATTGTGTCATGTTACTGGAAATTGACAATTGAGAAATTGAGGGATGGCACGATGTGGATCCATCGCGTTGCCCCTTATTTTGTGACCTGGAACTTTGGCGCGACGTGGAGGAAACCACGCTAGGACACTGAAAAAGGACAATTCTGAATTTGGGCCCTGGCACGATGATCCATAATCGTGGACCCATACTGGAATTTTCCAAATGTCATTTCCTCTTTTGGCGCGGTGCGCCACTAACTAATATGGCATTATTTTATGACAGGAACTTAAAATAGTCGTAACTTCTGACTCGGTTATTGAAATTGGGCAAATCTTGTATCGATGAAAAGCTTATTGAATTTTTCATATGACAAAAAGTAAAAATCTTGAAAATTCCTTATGGAATAATTATACTTCACTTTAAAAGTTAATACTAGACATTCTTGAGATGAAATTATCTAGGAAATAGTGTGAGGTATTACAATATCCCCTCTTGAAAACATTCGTCCTCGAATGAAACTGACCGAGAGGGAAGAAAAGACAACTGACATACATACTAAACATGAATAATTGGAAAATGATCTCATGACTGACATGACTAACAAGATAAACGTATAATACTGGAAATGCATATCTGATACATGTGTAACTAATTCATGAATGCATGATTGAATGTTTCGAGGAACTAAGTTTCTCACTATAAGAATGTATTTCTGATGCATAATTATATAACTGAGCTGATACATGAATGCATGACTGAATATGCAATGGTACTTGATACCAAGTTTATATTGGGAACATGAACATAAAATTGAATACCTAGTTCATGATGAACAATGATCATGAAACTGAGTAAGCTTAAGGAGAACTGTTACCTTAATCTTGGTCTGAGTTGGCGGAGAAAAGGTGAGGATACTTGGTACGCATGTATGCTTTGGTCTGAGTTGGCGGAGAAAAGGTGAGGATACTTGGTACACATGTATGCTTCTGCTTCCCAAGTATCTCCCTTAATGGACTGATTTCTCCAAAGAACTTTAACTAGAGGGTCTTCTTTATTCCTCAATCTACGAGTCTAATAGTCTAAGATTTCGACTGGAATCTCTTCATAAGAGAGATTGTTCTGAACATCAATGCTCTGAATAGGGACTACAACTAATGGGTCGCCTATGCACTTCTTGAGCAAATAGACATGAAAGACTGGATGAACTGAGGCTAGATCTAAAGGCAATTCGAGCTCATAAGCTACCTTGCCAAAACGACTGAGAATCTTGAAGGGACTGACATATCAGGGATTGAGTTTTCTTTTTTTGTCGAACATCTTCACTCCATTCATGGGAGAGATATTTAGATAGACATAGTCACCAATCTCAAACTCAAGATCTTTTCTACAAACATCTGCGTAAGACATCTATCGGCTCTGAGCGGCCCAGAGTCTTTCTCTGATCAACTGGACTTTTTCTAAGGCGTCGAATACTAAGTCAGGCCCTATGACTGAGGCCTCACTAACTTTGAACCAACCAATTGGAGATATACGTCTCCTACCATAGAGATATTCAAATGGATCCATCCGAATACTGGAATGATAGTTGTTATTGTATGCAAATTCAATCAAAGGAAAGTTGTCATCCGAACTTCCCTTGAAATCAATTGCACACGCTCTTAGCATATCTTCTAAAGTCTGAATGGTCCTTTATTCTTGACCATCTATTTGAGGATGAAAGGCTATACTAAGATGAACTTAGGTACCAAGACCCTTTTGGAATGCTTTCCAAAAGTGAGAGGTGAACTGGGTACCTCTGTCTGAGATAATAGACAACGAAATATCGTGCAATCTGACCAGCTTCTTGATGTAGATCTTGGAGTAATCCTTGGCCCAATAAGAGGTATGAACTGGAAGGAAATGAGCTAATTTGGTCATTCTATCCACAATGACCCAAACTGAATCGTGCTTATGACGAGTTCGAGGCAAACCCATCAGGAAGTCCATGTTCACAACTTCCCACTTTTAAGTAGGACTACTGAACTCCTGCATGGACCCACTAGGCTTCTAATGCTCTATATTAACTTACTGACATGTAGAGAACTTAGCCACAAACTCTGCAATGTCTCTCTTCATCCCATTCCACCAATAGATTTCCCTTAAGTCGTGGTACATCTTTGTGGCCCCTGGATGAATAGAGTAGTGCGCACCATGCACTTCTGTAAGAATTGCCTTAAATCATCTACACCTGGAACATAGAGACGACCCTGACAACGCAAAACACCATCTCCCCCTTGGGAGAAAACCTCCACTTTCTAATCCCGAACTGACTCTTTCAACTTGATAAGGCTGGGATCTCTATCTTGCTTTTCTTTCACCTTAGAAACTATAGATGATTCTGAACTATTCTAAACCCATATATCACCCTAATCTATATCGACTAAGCGAACGCTTAGTCTGGTAAGTTGATGGACTTCCTGAGCTAACTTCTTCTTACTGTCCTTAACATGAGAAACACTACACATGGATAGTCTACTGAGAGCGTCAGCCACTAGGTTGGCTTTGCCCGGATCATAGAGGATACTCATGTCATAGTCTTTCAAAAGCTCTAACCACCTTCTCTGATGAAGATTTAGATCTTTCTAAGAAAAGACATACTGAAGACTCTTATGATCTGTGAACATATCTACATGAACACCGTATAGATAATGCCACCAAATCTTTAAGGGAAATACTACGGCTACTAACTCAAGATCATGAGTAGGGTAATTCTTCTCATGGGGCTTAAGCTGTCTGAAGGTGTAGGCTATGACCTTACCATGCTACATAAGGACATAACCCAAACCTACTCTGGATGCATCATAATACACTACGAACCCATTTGGACTATCTGGAAGAGCTAAAATTGGAGCTGAGGTGAGTCGAGTCTTCAACTCATAAAAACTCTTCTCGCATGGGTCTGATCACTGAAGCTTGAATTTCTTCTGAGTCAATCAAGACATAGGGGATGCAATAGATGAAAATCCTTCAACAAATCATCTGTAATAGCCAGCCAAACCCAAGAAACTCCTGATATCTGATAGAAAAATAGGTCTTGGCTAGTTCTTACTGCTTTGGTCTTTTGAAGATCAACTCTAATGCCATCACTAAAAATAATATGACCAAGGAATGCTGCTAACCTTAGCCAAAATTCGCACTTACTGAATTTGGTAAATAGCCGATAATCTCTAAGAGTCTGAAGTACTGTCCTGAGATGGTGTACATGATCACACTCACTACGAGAATAGACCAGAATATCATCTATGAAGACTATAACGAACATGTCCAAGTACTACTTGAACACACGGTTCATCAAGTCTATGAAAGTTGATGGGATGTTGGTAAGACCAAATGACATGACTAAAAATTTGAAGTGACCATAGAGATTTTGGAAAGTTGTTTTTGGAATGTCACATTCCCTAAATTTGAGCTGATGATAGCTAAATCTGAGATCTATCTTAGAGAAATAATTGGCACCCTAAAGTTTGTCAAATAAGTCATCAATTCTGGGAAGAGGATACTTGTTCTTGACCGTGACCTTATTGAGTTAGCGGTAGTCTATACACATTCTGAGAGAATCGTATTTCTTGGGCACGAATAATACTGGAACGCCCCATGGGGAAATGCTGGGCCTGATAAATCCCTTATCTAAGAGACACTTCAATTGTTCTTTCAATTCTCTAAGTTCTGCTCGTTCCATTCTTTATGCTGGAATGGATATAGGATGAGTATTTAAAAGAAGATAAATGCCGAAGTCTATTTTCCTTTCAGGAGGAATTCCTGGAAGATCTTCGGGAAAGTCATCTGAATATTCATTCACTACTGGGACTGATTCAAGGATAGGAGTTTTGGAACTAGTGTCCTTAACTCAAATGAGATGATAGACACATCCTTTAGATATTATTTTCCTTGCCCGAAGGTAGGAAACAAGTTACCCCCTGAAAGTGGATACACTACCCTTCCACTCAAGGACGGGTTCATTTGGGAATTAAAACTAAACAATTTTGTTTTTACAGTCGACTGTGGGCTAGCAGGAATGAAGCCAATCCATACCGAGAATGACGTCAAAATCAGTCATCTCTAATTTGACTAAGTCTGCTGAAGTGAATTTCCGAAATATTATAATCGGGCAGTTTTTGTATACCCGCTGGGCTATGATGGTTTTTCCCACTGGGGTAGAGATTGTGAAGGGCTCTGCTAGAATTTTGAGACTGATTCCAAAATCAACTGCTATATAGGGAGTAATAAAAGACAAAAAAGCTCCTGGATCTAGCAAAGCGTAAACATGCATATGAAAGATCTATAATGTACCAGTAACTACATCAGGAGAATTTTCTTGATTTTGTCAAGACTAAAGAGCATAGAGACGATTTGGGAATTGCCCATTAGTAGCACTTGAGGTGGCACCCTACTGATTTGGGTGATCGGACTGAGCTGAGAAGTGATTCTGTTGACCCTGAGGACATTGCTGAGGACAGTCTCTGACTCTGTGGCCTGGCTTGCCACATCTAAAACAAATACCACTACCAGCTCTGCAAATACCCTGATGGTGCTTGCCACAAGTCTGGAAAAGAGGATATGTATGGTCATTGCTAACACTGCCCTGGGTCTTAGAGCCTGGCACTCTATCTTTGTTACCCTATCTGAACTTAGGAACTGGATCACTGGCTGAAGAAGGCGCTAAAACTAATGATTTAGGAAAAAATTGAGAACGATTTCCTCCTTCTAATTTAGGCTGACTAAAATTGAAGCTACTTATCCTAGCTTTCTTATTCTTCTTCTCCCTCATCTTAATATTTTGCTCCTCCATCTGCTGAGCATGAGTTATAATCCTGGCTAAAGTCATGTTACTATTCAGCATGGCGGATCTGCACTCATTAACCATGCTCCCATTCACTCCTAAAATGAACTTACTCATCCTTGCCCTACTATCTATAACTACAGGAGGGGCATATTTGGCTAATTGATTAAACTTAAGAGAATACTCTTTCATTGTCATATTGCTCTGCCTGAGGTTAATGAATTATAACACCTTCGCTTCCCTAAGCTTTAGGGGAAAGAATCTATCGAGGAAAGTAGATGCAAACTACTCCTACTCAACTGGCCCTGCATCATCTGAACTCTTTGACTTTCACTGCTTGAACCAAGTATGAGAACCATCCTGCAACTGAATGGCAGTTAGCTCAGCACTCTCAACAGTAGTCACCCCCATTATATCTATCACCTTCTACACCTTATCTAGGAATTCTTGAGGGTCCTTATCTGTCTTAAACTCGAGAAAGGATGGAGGATTTATTCGGGTGAAATCCCAAATCCTGGATGCAGCTGAATTATCCACTGGGTTGGCTGGAATGACAGCTGGTTACTCATTATGGGTAGCTATTGACTGAGCAAGAGTGGTAAATGTGGCCCTGAACTCCGCATGAGAAATATGATCGCCCAAAGGTTTTTCGGGCTGAAGGGCTGACTGATTTCTTCTCTTAGGAGGCATATTCTGAAATAATGAAATGAAACAGATTAGACTGAGAGATTGACTTGTGATTATGCTCACTAGAACGACATGAATACTGAAAGAAGGGAAACTGTTTCTAAAGATTTCATAGCCTCTTGCACATAAATATGGCGCATAACATACCCAAGTACAAGACTCTACTAGATGCGGCTTTCAGACTTCCTAGCACTCTATTGAACCTTAGGCGCTGCTACCAAGTTTGAAACACCCCGATTTTCTAACTCGAATGATGAGGACTCATTTTTAACTCTGACTGCTGAAAATAGAATCTACTGCTGATCTGGAGCTCGTGTCTCTGAACCTATGGTATAATACACCATAGCGTAAATGCGTCAGTACTTTGAATGTACTGGTATGCATATGAGGTAGGCTGAATCCATAGGGTTCATATGCATGAACAATAATAATAACTGACTAACTATCATGAGCATGAGAATACATGCATGGGACATAACAACTGACACTAATACTGTGATAACATGATTACTGAATCTGAATATAACTGATAACATGAGTGACTGTATCTGATAGCCGTGAATCTAATGGAACTATCTGAGTTCTATACTATGTCTGAGTTAACTGTATCTGACAACACTGAATTCTAAAAAACTATATAAGTTCTTTTACCGAGACTGATACTGAGACTGTGGGAGGTAGTCATCTAACCGATATGTCCCAAATGATGTATTATAGCCGAATTGGGGTCCAATCTATTCCCAAATTGGAATGGTGTCAATACTGCACCACTGGTAAGGACAACATGTGAGTGACCCTAATATGATAGGTAACTCTAGTGAGAATGGTGGGAACCCTCATATAGCAGGATAAGCCACCTCATCTACCCTCATATAGAAGGCTATGATGTCTTAACCTACGCTGGCTACATAGTTTTGGAACGCAAGGATTGCTTCTAAGAATCACACCCTCAAATAACAGGTGAGCTCCCATCCTTGGGTTCACTCGGTGCTAATTTCTACTCCCATCTGAATATCACTGATCATAATTTATCTGACAACTGACTGAGTCATGAAATCATGGAGATTTGTTTCGAGTCATAAAACTATCTGAAGTTTAAGGATTCATAGCTTGACTGAGAGTATCGTGAAAATATGACATAGCTCTAGGTACACAATTAATTTTTCAAGTACAAGTACCCCCAGGACTCGATGGAAGGAAACTGACCAAGCATAACTTACTTGAACATATAACTAACATCATAATCCATAATACATTTATAGAAGCATTCCATCAAAACATGTGATAGGCATAACTTGTACATACATGGGTTTTTCATGATATATACTAGTTAGGCATTATTCTTTCATCTAGGCATTTAATCAAACACATGGTAGGCATAGCATATGTAGACAATACTATACAACAATTAATCATCATGATTTATCTCTAATTTCATCATCTAAGGTTTATTCATAGGTTCACATGAATATACATCTATACAAATCAATTCCACATAAAATTTATCGTACAACATTGATTTAAATTCAACTGATCATTCTCAACACAAACAAAACAAAACCAACATGAAATTCATAAAGAAATCCATAAACTTAAACTTAGAAAAAAGAGTTTTGGGCTTCATGGATGAAAGGAGTCCATGAATGAACACTACGCATACCTTGGTCATGATTTTGTGAAGATTGACGGTGAAACCTTCTTGAATTTGAATCGCCAATAGAAACCCTAGCTTGTTCTTGAGAGAAACTTGAGAGAAAGTAGTATATTTTGGGTAAAAAATGACTAAATCACATGTTATTGGGTTTAAATAGAGGTAGGAAATTGACCCTTTTAACCCTGGATGCGTCATTTAATTTCAGTAAAATTTTATCGAACTGGGCCCCTGGCACGACACGGTGTTGTCGCATTGTGTCACTGGAAATTGACAATTGGGAAATTGAGGGATGGCGTGATGCGAAGCCATCGCGTTGCCCCTTCTTTTGTGACCTAAAGCTTTGGCGCGACGCAGAGGTAATCGCGCTAAGACACTGATAAAGGACAATTCTGAATTTGGGCCCTGGCGCAACGCACCATAATCGCAGACCCATACTGGAATTTGCCAAATGCCATTTTCTCTTATGGCTCGGCGCTGACTAATATGACATTGTTTTATGACGGTAACTTAAAATAGTCATAACTTCTTACTTGCTTATCGGATTTGGGCGAATCTTATATCGATGGAAAGCTTATTGAATTTTTCACATAACAAAAAGTGAAAATCTTGAAAATTCCTCAGGGAATAATTATGTTTCACTTTAGAAGCTAATACTAGATATTCTTGAGATGAAATTAGCTAGGAAAATGTACGGGGTATTACATGAAACCATAAAAATGAGGGAGTTACAAAAAGAATGAGAGAATTGTCTTTCATTTTTACAAAAAAACAATCAAATGTTATAATTGGAAAAATCAAATATTGTATTTTGTTACCATTGGAAAAGATGAACATTAAAATTTTGTTATTGTTGAACATAATTTATAAATCATAAATATAACCAATATTTTTTCGGTGAGTAGTAGATTCTAAACCATCTAGATTGATACTAGCCATTGTAAGTTATATGCGGGTTAATATAATGGTCAAAAAAATTAGTCCATGGATAAAAATACAAATAATTAAATAAATTACAGTGAATTCAGGACCATCGATTGAGTCCAACATAAATTTTGGATAGCATGCTTTGTGAATAATATATCGGATGGGTATACAGTCCTTACTAGCATATTTTGACAAAAGAAAATAATTCATTATTTCAAAAGTAAATTGTTAAAATATATGCAATTAAATGAGTTTAAACAAGTCATGTTATCATATAAGAGTCCACATAAATTGAAGTCAGTGATCAAATATGCGTGAGAATGGGTAGTGGTTATAAAATCAACATCTTCAAACTAATGTTTGACAAACCATAAGTATGTTGTGTGAATTTTATTTGTTCAACCACAACTCATCCTCTCACATCTTTGATCATCATCCCCAATTACGTGGACTCTTATATGATCATATGACTTATTTAAACTCATTTAGTTGTGTAAATTTATTTAATTAACTTATTATCGTTAATTATTTATTTTTCTTAAATTCTACTAGTTTTGTTCTATAAACATGTATGCTATTCTATTAGGTATTGCATCGATATATTGTAGTCTTTCCTGTATGGTGACCTTCATCTACAATGCACCCAATAGAAACTGATACATATTTATAAACTATACCTAGTAGTTTTTTTAAAAAAAGAATAATTAATTATAATTTATCTATTATAAATTGATTAATGAGAATTTACGCAACTAAATGAGTTTAAATAAGTGATATGATCATATAAGAGTTTAGGTTAATTGATGATTGTGATCAAAGATGTGAGAGGATGAGCTGTGGTTTAATAAATAAAATCCTCACAATATACTTATGCTTTGCAAAACATTAGTATGAGTATGTTGATTGTATAACCACTACCAATCCTCACACATCTTTAATCACTGTCCCCAAATTACATGGACTCTTATATAATTACGTGACTTGCTTAAACTTATTTAATTGCATAAATTCTAACAATTTATCTTTTTATTAATTAATTATTTTCTTTTTTGACAATATACTACTAAGAGCTATAAACTCATCCGACATATTATTGACAAATGTGTAGTCTAGGATCTACAACAGACTCATTCGATGGTCCTCAATTGTCATGACACATTTCTCAGGTCATGATTGGAATTAGTGCTAATATAATCAGGTTCTCTAATCCATATGTCTAAATATGATATAATTACCATAATAAAGCAACTTTAAAGAAAGGAATTACAATATCAGGGTCTAAAATCATAATACCTAACCATGAAATAATCATGCATAATATCATAACCGTAAGGTAAAAAAATCAGAATCATACCTCAAATCTTAATACCAGTCCGATAATCAACCTGCCACAAACCAATCATGATAACCATAATAAAGTAGCTGGTTACTTTAGAAAAATAATACCTAACCGTCCCTTTCATAAACCCTCGCCACCATAGGCCCAAAAGGGTCAATAAACACATAACACACCATAATCCATACTCTTAACCTATACCTATAAAACCCCTCATAAGGCTAATAGATATAGGCACATACTAGTGATAGGCAATGGACATGCATGAATGAATACAGGGAGAATCTATAATACTATAACAACTATATCATCAATATCATCAATTACCAAACTTGAATTGAATTTAATATTATATATATATATATATATATATATATATATATATAATGTATGGCTAAGACCCTGGCTAAAGACTATAAGCCCATAAATCTATTGCTCGGGGTAAACTTTATAACTAAATCATCATAAAGGTGTAGAAAGGGTTGGAGTCTCTCATGATCAGATTAAATAGTAGTTGCAAAATCATGGACCAGAATCTATCTTAGTCAAATCTCAAAATCATCATTTTTAGACCTAACAAATTATAAGTTACTCAGTAAGATGGTACGATTCCTATTATGGAGAAATTCATTTCAAAGGTTAAAAGTGAGAATAAATCCTATTTTGGAAAAAGAGTAATAAAATCATATGTTTTTTGGAATAGTACCTTTTTACTTTAGTGATCATAAATGTACTGAATCTATGCACACTATCACTGTATCCAAATAATGCAATCAAAAGTATCAAAATATCTATAAACTATGATCTTATCCATTACAAGGACAAGCCATTTTCTAGAATCCAACCAATATCATAAAAATGGAATTGGGCCCAATAATGAGTATGAAATAACTACAACATCATATGTATATATATATATATACATATATATATATATATACATATATATATATACATATATATATATACATATATATATATATATAAATATTTAGCATAACCATATCATCATAGTCCAGAGAAAAACCATACAATCTGCCGAGTCATGTAGAAAGCCTTACAATAAAGATTCACTAGTCTCAACTGTGCCAAACAGGCTAACATGCGTATGTAAGTCTACAAATGCTAACACCGGTCTTGGACTAAGGTGGGAAGGAAGGACACACTTCTAATTCCCCAAAAACCATATTTAGGAAATTTTCACCCCGGAATAGGCTAAGTAACACAACCCGACTAGAGGCCTTTTCATAATGTCCATCTCAAGTCTAACCAGGACCGAAGACCACCCCTAATACCCAACCCAACTATCCAGAGTATATCCTGAGTGGGATGAATTATGAATGTTTAGAAAGATAGTATTATTTTGTAACCCAAGACTCTGGGATAGGTCTACGACCGTGACCACCCAAATAAGTATAACCATTCGATACCAACCAAAAACCATAACCAAACCAAATCATAAGACAAAACTAAAATGATAACCAAACCAAGTTCCATAACATAACATAAAAGGATGGAATAGTGAGAAATTTAGTCCAATGGTATCAACCCCAATGCTAATGCCAATACTATGGCTGACACCAATATCGATCCCGACGACCCATAGTAGTTCTACAAAAGCCTCTAACTAAAAGAAAACCAATATCAGATTGGGACATGCCCCTAACCATAGCCAAAACCAATATCTATAAATGAACCAAAGTATGTAACAACATCCAAGAACATGAAATGGAGCCTTTCTAAATATGGAAGCTCACCACTTTAATCCAGTAGATGATCCTAAATTCAAGCACTAAGCAGGAGGAGTAGAATGGTCATTTTCTATATCTCATAAGGAAACAGCCTCCTGAGAATAGGTTAGCGGGTAAAATGTTAACAAGTACTCAAGATAAGAATAAAATAATGTCATCTAGTAAAACAAAGTGAACCAACCATTTACATACAACCATACATTTATATATAATTATATTGGGAAAGATAATCGAGTTTAGAATGCCTTTAAAATAATTAACCTAGGTATGTGTAGCTTAATCGTCCTAAAACTACCCACGGGCTATATGGTCCAGTTTAACCCCCTAAATGAGCCCTTATGCATGTAGTCGCATGAACCAAGCGATACCATAAGAGTAGGGGATTCCCTAGTACCCTTCGCTCTCCATGATATATATGTACAATGTACTTAGAGGATTCTAATGTACCTCATAGTATCATATATGGTTGCTATGATCAACCCCTCATGTCAACAAACATGAGTTTCCAGTGTTCGTTCATTGGACTCACACCTTTACGATGAGCTATCACATCCCCCATTATTGCCAAATTAAAACCATTTCTAACCAACCAAACCATTATTCCATTATTATTAACAAAGGCTATAAGAAGTGGTATCATCATACCGACTATATCTTGCAAGCAATGTCCTTAGTCAACCTTTTTATGTAAAGGGATTCTCATGTACACATAGATTACATTGTCCAGTTAACTTGGAGGATTCCCATGTACCCTACAAGTGTTCCATTATTATGTTTTCTTGGAGGAATTCTATGTACCCCATAAGGAAGTTTTATTAACCAGAACTATAAAGACAAAATAATTCATATTACCCATTCACAACTATTTAAACCATTCAAAGTTCCATTACCAAACCATACCACGCAATAGTTCCATTAAAAGTCCCATAATTTTGTAAAAGCATTATCATTGGCTTTTTATCTAACATGTTGGGGGCATAGTGTTTCCAAAGCCAATTTCAATTTCCAATTACCCATTCCCATGCAACCAATTGTCCAAACCACCATTAAAGCATGTACAAATATGATTAAAACATGGGAAAACCATAACCAAGCATTTAATACAAAAACTCCAACACATATTTGAAAACCCCCAAATTATACAATAATCATGCCATGAAAAACTTGTATAAATCATGCCTTTAGTTGTAACTAACAATGAGGGAGAAGTATCTTGCCTTAAATTGAGAAGATGATGGAGAGAAATCACCAACACAAGCCCAAAATTGATCACCTTAGTAAAATGCTAGCCTTCATTTACCCAAAAGCCTTAAAGAGGATTAGAGAGTATTTTCTAAGTGTTAATTAATAAAAT
Organism: Capsicum annuum; assembly: GCF_002878395.1. NCBI lineage: Eukaryota > Viridiplantae > Streptophyta > Magnoliopsida > Solanales > Solanaceae > Capsicum > Capsicum annuum. The sequence goes on from NC_061112.1 coordinate 61,281,234, forward strand.
AATAGGGTAAATAACCTTCCAAGTATAATATAAGTCATGGGTTCATAATGGATTAAGAGGGGAAATATCCATATTAGCCCCAACTTAACTGCATAAAATTCCCATCATAGGGTATGGCTATAGCATAGCGGTCGTACCTTCCAATACAAGTGGTATCCACCACTCATACCCTAGGACTCCTACTTGGCGCTAACACTGTCCAACATACAATTTACCCAAACCAAGTCGTACCCAAGAATATAACTAGTACCCTTAACCCGTACCCCTATTATAATAAAATCAAAAGAGGTTTGAGCACTGTCCACTATACGAGTGCATGGTATGACTCGTAACCTAGCTTATAGATCTTAGTGAGCCACTTGTACTTAGATCCAAGTTATATTACTATGTCTCAGATCAAGTGAATAAAAAACCCAAACCAAATGACCTGTATCCAACCATACAACTCGTACCAATCCAAGTCGTACATATTTCAAAAACCAATCCAACCTACCAACCAACATTGGTTAGCATATGACCAAGGCATCAACTCGTACCCCATTATACAACTGATACCCACCATTCGTATGTTGTCTAGAACTCAGGAATCTGAACAGGGTGTTTCAGCCTAAGTGAAGGAGAAACCCAGTCCAAATGACCATATCCAACCATACGACTCATACCAACCTAAGTCATACCCATTCCAGAGACCAATCCAACCGACCAACTAATACTGGTCATTATATGACCAAGGCATACCACTCATATCCCATTATATAGTTAGTACCTACCAGTCTTATGTTGTCCAGAACCTAGGAATCTGACCAAGAATATGGTACCACTCTAAGGGTCACAAACCTAGGTGTTTGAGTCTCCACCACTAGGATCATTATCCCTAAATGATGAACAAGGTAGGTATAAGAACAATTTACCTATATTATCAAATATCAATACTACCTTTAACTAAGTTTAAAAATAAAGATGTAAGGATCTATTATAACCCTTAAATAAGTTAGAAAATAAAGATGTGATCAAGAACACATACCTTCTATATGAATAGTTGAAGCAAAAAATATGAATATTTGGACTTTATGTCCACATCTACTTCCCATGTAGCCTTTACCACCTTCTGGTTCTACCATAGAACCTTAATCGAGGCCACATCCTTGGTACATAACTGACAAACCTACCTATCTAATATCTCAATTGACACCTCTCCATAGGATAAAAAATTTGAGATATCTAGGAAACTCCAATTAATATGCCACATTACCAACCGTGTGCAAAATAACAAAAAAAACAACATACCGGGCACTGAGTTTCTCTTTTTTTTACCAAACAACATCACTCCCTTTATGGGAGATACCTTTAAGAACACCATATCTCTGACCTCAAACTCCAAGTCTCTATGTATTACATCCATATAAGACTTTTGGTGACTTTAGGAAGCCTTAATCCTATTCTTAATCACCTTTACCTTTTTTTACAGCCTGATAAACTAAATTCGAACCGAACATATAATATCCCATAATTTTCTTAGCTTAAATTCATCCCTAGAATGTTAAGGGATAGCTTCCCAAAACAAATACTATTTATTTTGTGGGGAATTCCTTAGATTTCTACTATCCATTTCATAGGAAATTGAATTAACTTTCCAATGATATAAGATTTGCATAAATCTGATAGTTGGATAAGAAGTTATGGCTATTTTACGTTCCAGTCGCATAACACCATCATTTAGACCCTTAGCGCATCACGGAGTGGTGTAAATTCTCAATTTTCCCATTCCAGTGGCCCTTCATGATATTGGCATATCGAGCAGAGGTTTAATTTCTCGTGTATCAATTTCTAGAGATTCAGCACGATAATGACGCATCACGCGATAATGGCGCATCGCGCCATGTACCAAAATAGCATTCCAAAGAGGCACCGCGATACCTCCTTGTCACGGAGTCTGTCAAGCTTCCTTTTGTCAATTTCTAGTGAGCCACTACGATTGTGGCATGTCGCCATGGCCACCCAAATCAAAAAAATGTACGTTTTCTAGTTTCGTTTAAAAGTTTAAGAGGGGTATTTCGGTAAATCCTCAACCCCTAATCCATCCAAAAATAGAAGATTTATCATATTTGAGAGCACTTTATGCTCCATTCATTATTCTCTCTCCAGAAAAAACCCTAAGTCTCATACTTCCTCTCCAAGAAACTCAAAATTTCCTCTAATAACCCTCCAAGATAACTCAAGATTGAGGGTTCCCAATACAAGAACCCTAAGAATTCATCTCCAAAGGATCAATAAGGATCCAAGATTCAAGTTCTAGCAAATAAATCATCAATTGAGGTATGTGGGGTTTGAACAAGGATAATTCTTTTATCCTTATGCCCAAAAATTTATCTTTCTTACAAATTTATGTGATTTTCCATGAAATTAAAGTTAGGGTTTATACCTATTACAGTTAGTTATAAACTTGTGATATTTTCAATGATTTAGAAGTTGAATTCCATGCTTATGTTTATATTCTCGTGCATATTGCTGAAATTTCTAGATTTTTGATTGTTTTATCAATATTTACCTCATTAAGCATGATTATTATGATGGTTTATTATGAGATTGATACATAAGTTACTACCCTAAGATTTAATATTATTATTTCAAGAAAGATGGTGCTTTAAGCATCTTATGATCAAATTATTTTTAATTTTCCAGAAAAGCTTTGATCTATTGATCATTGGTTTAGCTTTGGAATCCACTACAAATTATTATAGTTTATAGAACTCAAATTTACTTTATTTACAGATTTACTTAGATAAATGCATAACTGGTTGTCATATAAATCCTTATGCTAGTTTTAAAAGTGGATTTCCAATGGTTTGAGCATATAGATTTAAGAGAGAGTATTATTTAGCACCGAGCAAGAAGTATTGGATTAGCGGGTCCTATCTTCTACAGAACTACATAGCCAACGTAGGTATAGACTCAGATTATTTCCATTTGTATGGATGACAGATTTAGCTTGTGATCGATCACATGGATTATGTTATACTCCCTAGCAAGAGTATGACATCTCTTCCCAATGTGAGGTTTACTCCTTAGGAGGTTAAGACATTGGACTCCATGTAGCTCACATGGTTTATGTCGGTTAAGAGAATCTCCCTTCAGATAAAGAGTTTTCCCTAACAGTTTTAAAAGATATTATCCCTACAGTCTAACAGTTAAGAATATATTCCCTAAAGCTTTGAAGAATTCCCTTGCAGAATAAGTTTTCAGAAATGATTTGACAATAATAACAGAATACAGATTTTAGAACTAAGTGTTATGACTCACAAAAATTTATACTATATGCTTTCTATTCATGACATGATTTTTGGATTTTAGATTACTCAAACCTATGTGAGTTATTTATATTTAGCATGCATAATTTGATGAACTGTGATGATATTGTTTACTTATTGCATGCACCCCCATATACTCAGTACATTCTTAAAGTACTAATCCATATATATGTATATCTGCTACATTATATCATAATATAGGTTTAGATGCTCAGTCTCAGTAGTGTGAGTAATTCTCAAGCATCTCATCTATATCCCTACAGTTGGTGAGTCCTCATGTTTAGGGACTTAGTTATTCATACTTTCAGTTTATTAGTAGATATTCCTTCATTCATTTTATATGGTTTGAGTCAGCTGGGGGCCTGTCCCAGTGACTCTCTATATTCAGAAAGTAGAGGCTTGTCGGACTACTAGATTTATTTTTATACATTTGATTCAGAATTCAAATTTTTTAGTATTGTTCTACCAAGACTTCTAGTATGTTTTAGATAGGATTTTATGAATTACTATGATTTCATATTCATATTTCCCCTATGTTGAGATCCATACTTAGTATAAAGAAGCTAGGGTTAGGTCAGGACTACTTGTAGTTTGGAGCACCGTGTGGCATCCCAGAAAATAGATTTTGAGATGTTACAAACTTGGTATAAGAGCCTAAGGTTTAGAGAGTCCTAGGGAGTCAGATAAGCCATATTATATAGAGTCTTGATTATCAGTGTAAAGCGTGCCACATCTATGAGCAAGAGTCTATGGAGCATTTTAGGAAATCATTTCTTCTTTTATGATCTATTACGTATTCACCTCAGCCCGCAGATCCTTTGAACAAGAATATGTCACATGCAGAGTGTTGAGCTGTCTTTTAGATGCTATCCCAAGCTGTGATATCTAATATTTAGGGCAACCATCAGGCTGCAGTCCTACCTCAGTAGGATGGGAACATAGACACCATCAGAATTCGAGATTTTATAAGGATGAACCTGCCAGAATTCTTTGGGTCAAATGAAGGTGAGGACCCACAGATTTATCTAGATGGGGTGAAAAAATCACCTAAATTATGCATTTTTTGAAGAGGAAAGTGTAAAATTTGTATCTTATAGGTTGAAAGATGTTACTTATAATTGGGTAGTGATGTGAAAAAATAATAAAGAGGAGAATGTAGCTCCCATGGCTTGGCTGGTATTTCATGATGCGTTTTTAGACAAGTTCTTCCTACGTGAGATAAGGGAAGCTAAGATAGAAGAGTTCATAATCCTGAGGCAAGGCTCAATGATTGTGAAGAAGTATTGCCTTAAGATCAACTAGTTGTTTAATAATTCCCCTAAATAGATGGTTGACCGTAGGTCAAGCATGAGTAAGTTTGTGACTGGTGTGTCTGGGTTAGTTGTTAAGGAGTGTAGGACTACTATGCTTATTGGAGATATGGATCTTCTTAAATTAATGATGCACTCTCAGAAGATTGAGGTAGAAAAGAGGAAGGAAAGAAAGAGAGCAAATAAGAGGGCTAGAATAGGGCAATTTGATCATGGTCAGAATAGGTCTAGAGGTGGAAATCGTTCGTAGTTTCAGAATTGTACATCTCTGCTTGCACCTTCTTCAACCAGTGCTTCTGTACCCATAAACAAGCAAGAATAGTGGGGTAAGTCTTCTATGTTGAGATCTCAGAATAGCATGAGTGGTACGCCCAACTATCCTCAGTGTGCTAGGTGTGGTAAGAATCATCCTGGTGAGAGTATAGCTGGATGGAGAGGTTGTTATGGTTGTGGCCAGCGGGCCATAAAATCAAAGAGTGACCACATTCTAGACAAGCAAATAAGGATGCTCATCTTCAGACTTAGGTTAATAGTGCCCCAACTCCCCTAGGTCGCCCAGCTTCTCCTCAAGGCGCATCATCTAGTACTGATGGCGATCAGTGCCAAAATTAGTTTCATGATTTACAATCCCATCAGGAGCTAGAGGATTCACCCGATATTGTGACTGGTATGATTTATGTCTTTCATTTTGATGTTTATGTATTGTTAGACCCTGAGTCGAGCTTCTTTTATGTGACCCCATTAGTTGCTGTAAATTTTGAGATAAGTTCTAAAAAGATCCCTGAGCCCTTCTTGGTGTTTACTCCAGTAGGTGAATCAGTTGTAGTAAAACAGATTTATAAAAGCCATGTTAGCAGACTTGATAGAGTTAGACATGGTTGATTTTGATCTTATCTTTGGTATAGATTGGCTTTATTCTTGTTATGATTCTATAGATAGTCACACCCGAGTGGTGAAGTTTTAGTTCCCAGAAGAGTCAGTCTTTGAGTGGTCAGGTAATTCAGTGTCCCCCAAAAGCCATTTCATATCTTATCTCAAAGTCAGAGAGTTTATATCCAAAGGTTGCATTTACCACTTAGTTTGAGTTAAGGATACTAAGTCTGAGATCCAATAACATAGTCCGTTCAAGTGGTCAATGAGTTTCCAGATGTTTTTCCAGAAGATCTCCCAGGGGTACCTCCCAATAGATAAATAGAATTTCATATTGACCTTCTCCCAGATACTCAGCCTATTTTTATCCCTCCTTATTGTATGGCAGCTGCAGAGCTTAAAGAGTTGAAGGAGCTTAAAGAGTTGAGTTTCTAGTCATGCCTTTTGAGCTAACCAATACCCCAGTAGCTTTCATGAACCTCATGAATTGAGTGTTCAAACAGTATCTAGACATGTTTGTCATAGTATTCATAGATGACATCCTTGTGTACTCCCGTAGTGAGGATTACCATGTAGATCATCATATAGTTGTCTTGAAAACTCATAGAGACCATCAATTGTTTGCCAAATTCAGCAAGTGTGAATTTTGGATAATAATAGTAGCGTTTCTCAGTCATATTATTTTGTCGATGGCATTAGAGTTGATCCCTAAAAGACAGAAGCTGTAAGGAATTGGCCTAGGCCTATCTCTTTATCAGACATTAGGAGTTTTGTAGGTCTATTTGGTTATTACTTTTGTTTTACTGAAGGTTTCTCTTCTATCGCATCTCCTATGTCAAGATTGACCCAAAAAAAGTTAAGTTCTTATGGTCAGATTCCTGCGAGAATAGTTTTCAAGAGTTGAAGGCTCAACTTACCTCAGACCTAGTTCTAGCATTACCTGATGGTATAGATGGCTTTGTTGTTTATTTTGATGCCTCTATAGTTGGTTTGGGTTATGTGTTGATGCAGAGAGGTAAGTTCATAGCCTATGCCTCTAGACAGTTGAAGCCTCATTGAAAGAATTACCTAACTCATGATCTTGAATTAGCTATTGTGGTGTATGCATTAAAAATCTGGAGACATTATTTGTATGGTGTGAATGTTGATGTGTTCATAGACCACAAAAGTCAGCAGCATGTGTTTACTAAGAGGGAGTGGAATCTCCATCAGAGAAGGTGGTTGGAGTTGTTGAAGGACTATGATATGAGTATGTTGTATCATTCGGGCAAGTTCAATATAGTGGCAGACGCCTTTAGTAGATTGTCTATGGGAAGTATTGCTCATGTAGAGGATGACAAGAAAGAGTTAGCTCAAGAAATTCATTGTTTTTCTAGACTGGAAATTAGGTTCGTTGATTCAGCTAAAGGGAATGTTTGGGTTTGGAGTAGTTCTGAATCTTCTCTAGTTTTGGAAGTGTAGGAGAAGCAAGATAAGGATTCTAGTTTGTTCAAATAAAAGGAGTTGGTTAAAGACCAAAACGTAGAAGTTTTCTCGTAAGGAGGAGATGGTGTGTTAAGATACCATAATAGATTATGTGTGCCTTGTGCTGATGAGTTGAGACAGAGAATTATGGTTGAGGCACATGGTAAGCATTATTCTATCCACCCAGGAGCTAGAAAGATATACCGCAACATGCGGGAAATTTATTGGTGGAATGGTATGAAAAAAGATATAGCATAGTTCATAGCTAAATGTTTAACTCGTCAACTTGGGTTATTGTAGACAGATTGACTAAGTCAGCACATTTCCTGCTAGTTCATACATCCTATACAGCTAGGTATTATGCTAAGTTGTATATCCGAGAGTTAGTCAGACTACATGGAGTTCCCTTGTCTATCATCTCAAATCGGGGTACTCAATTTACTTCCCAGTTTTGGAGGGCTTTTTAGAAGGTTCTTGGTACCCAAGTTCATCTTAGTTCAGCCTTCCACCCTCAGACAGATGGTCGAGCAGTGAGGACCATCCAAATATTAGAGAATATGTTGATAGCTTGCTCTCTTGATTTCAAGGGTGGTTGGGATGAGCATTTGCCATTAATTGAGTTTTCTTATAATAATAGTTAGCATGCTATCATTCAGATGGCTTCATTTGAGGCTCATCAGGGAAGGAGATGTTGATCACCCATAGAATGGTTTGATGTGGGTGAGGCCTCTTTGCTTGGGCCCGATGTAGTGTTTGAAGCTATGGAGAAAATTAAGTTGATTAGACAAATATTAAAAATAGCTTAGAGTCATCAGAAATCCTATGCAGACATGAGAAGAAGAGACCTCGATAGAGGTTGGTGATTTAGTGTATCTGAAGATTTTACCCATGAAAAGGGTTAAGAGATTTGGCAAGAAGGGGAAACTTAATCCCCGGTATGTTGGCCCCTATAGTATTGCGAGTCGTGTTGGGAAAGTAGCTTATGAGCTTGACTTGCCCGCAAACTTGTCAGCCATTCATCCTGTGTTTCAAGTCTCCATGCTTAAGAAGAGAATCGGTGACTCCACTGTTGTAGTTCCTTTAGAAAGACCAGATATTCAGAACAGTATTTCTTACGAAGAGATTCCAGTTGAGATTCTAGATCACCAAATCCGTAGACTAAGGAAAAAATAAGTTCCCTTGGTCCAAGTTCTTTGGCGGTGACGGTGCCACTTGGGAATCATAAGAAGATATGCGAGCCAAGTACCCTCACCTTTTATTCGCAAACTCAAATATTGCTGAAGTTAACACTCTTCCTTGATTCAGTTCTTTTCTAATCATACATTCAGCTATATAGTTGTGTCCTCATGTAAGTTCATGCACTCATAGATTACTCAGAAGCTTAGAATGATTTAGATTCAGTTTCTTAGTTCTTTTCAGTTGTGCATGCTATCTTATATTCTCAGATTCCTCAGAAATTTCAGCTTAACTATTCACATTCGAGGACGAATATTAGCACTGGGGAGATATTGTAATACCCTACGATTTTTCTAGCATAAATTCATCCCTAGAATGTTAAGGGATAGCTCTCCAAAATAAATACTATCTATTTCGTGTGGAATTTATTTAGATTTGACTTCCCATTGCATAGGAAATTGAATTAGCTTTCCAACGATATAAGATTTGCATAAATCTGATAATCGGGTAAGAAGTTATGGTTATTTTAAGTTCCAGTAGCAAAACACCGTCATTCGGACCCTTAGCGCATTGCGGAGTGGGGTAAATATCCAATTGTCCCATTCTAGTGGCCCTCCGTGATATTGGCACATCGCGGAGAGGGTCAATTTCCCATGTGTCAATTTCCAGAGATCCAGCTGATAATGGCGCGTCGCGCTATATGCCAAAATGGCATTTAAAACGGGCACCACGATACCTCCGCGTTGTGAAGTTTGCCCAATTTCCTTTTGTCAATTTCCAGTGAGCCACCGCGATTGTGGAGCATCCGGTGGCCACCCAAATTAGAAAAATGTACATTTTTCAGTTCTGTTTAAAAGTTTAAAGTGGGTATTTTGGTAAATTAACCCCCAATCCGTCCAAAAACAGAAGATTTATCATATTTGAGAGCACTTTATGCTCCATTCATCATTCTCTCCGAAGCAAAAACCTTAAGTCTCATACTTCCTCTCCAAGAAACTCAAAATTTCCTACATTAACCCTCCAAGATAACTCAAGATTGAGGGTTCCCAATACAAGAGCACTAAGAATTCATCTCCAAAGCATCAATAAAGATCCAAGATTCAAGTTCTAGCAACTAGATCATCAATTGAGGTATCTGGGGTTTGAACAAGGATAATTCTTTCATCCTTGTGCCCACAACTTTATTTTCCTCAAAAATTTACTTCAATTTATGTGAGTTTTCATGAAATTTAAGTTAGGATTTATACCCATTAATGTTATTTACACACGTGCGATATTTCCAATGATTTAAAAGTTGAATTCCATGCTCATGTTTATATTCTCGCGTATATTGCTGAAATTTCCAGAATTTTGATTGTTTTATCAATATTTACCTCATTAAGCATGGTTATTATGATGGTTTATTATGAGATTGATACATGGGTTACTACCCTAAGATTTAACATTATTATTTCAAGAAAGATGGTGCTTTAAGCATCTTATGAGCAGATTATTTTTAATTTTCCAGAAAAGCTTTGATCTTTTGATCATTGGTTTAACTTGAAGTCCACTACAGATTATTACAGTTTACTAAGCTCAGATTTACTTTATTTACAGATTTACTCAGATAAATGCATAACTGGTTTTCATATAAATCCTTATGCTAGTTTTAAAAGTGGATTTCCAATAGTTTGAGCATACAAATTTAAGAGGGAGTAGTATTTAGCACCGAGCGGGAAGTGTGGGATTAGCGTGCCCTATCTTCCACAGAACTACGTAGCCAACATAGGTACAGACTCAGATTATTACCATTTATATAGATGATAGATTTAGCTTGTGCTCGATCACATGGATTATGTTATACTTCCTAGCAAGAGTATGACACCTCTCCCCAATGTGAGGATTCCTTTTAGGAGGTCAAGACGTTGGACTCAATGTATCTCACATGGTTTATCTCGATTAAGAGAACCTCCCTTCAGATAACCCCTAATAGTTTTAAAAGGTATTCTTCCTACAGTCTAATATTTAAGAATATATTCCCTAAAGCTTTGTAAGAATTCCCTTGCAGAATAAGTTTTCAGATATAATTTTAGGATAAGAACAAAATACAGATTTTAGAACTAAGTGTTATGACTCACAAAATTTATACTATATGCTTTACTATTCATGACTTATGATTTTTGGATTTCAGATTACTCAAGCCTGCGTGATTCATTTATATTTGGCATGCATGATTTGATGAACTGTGATGATATTGTTTACTTATTGTATGCACCCCCATATACTCAGTACATCCTTAAAGTACTGATCCATATATATGTCTATGTTCTACATTGTCTCATAATGTAGGTTCAGGTGCTCAGTCTCAGCAGCATGAGTGATTCCTGAGCATCTCATCTACAACTCAGCAGTTAGTGAGTCCTCATTGTTTGGGGACATAGTTATTCATACTTTCAGTTTATTAGTAGATGTTCTTTTATTCATGTCAGACGGTTTGTGTCAGCTGGGGGCCTATCCCAGTGACACTCTAGATTCAGATAGTAGAGGCTTGTCAAACTACTAGATTGAGTTCTAGAGATTTGATTCAGAATTTAGATATATCGGTATGATTTTACTAAGAATTCTAGTATGTTTTAGATAAGATTTTCCGCATTACTATGATTTTATATTCATATTTCCCCTATGTTGAGATTCAAACTTAGTATAAAGCAGCCAGGGTTAGCTCAGGACTACTTGTAGTTCGGAGCATCGTGTGGCATCCCAAAAATGAGATTTTGGGGCGTTACAGAACATATTCGCCTCACGAAGCTCAAACCACTCAATAGGAGATCTACACCTCCTACCAGATAGTACCTCAAAAGGGGTCATCTCAAAACTAGAATGGTAACTATTATTGTAAGTAAACTCTACCAAAGGTAGATGCTCAACCCAATTGCCACCATAATCAATCACACATGCTGGAAGAATATTCTCTAATGTCTAAATAGTCCTGTCTACTTGCCCATCCATTTGCAGATGAAAAGCAGTACTCAAACTAATATTAGTACCTAACCTCTTATGAAAAGACCACCAAAAGTGAGATGAAAAATGTGCACCACAATCTTAGATAATCGAAACAGTTACCCTACACAACTTTACAATCTCTTGAAGATACAACCATGCATAGTCATCAGTTGAAAAGTTAGTCTACACCATCAAGAAATGAGCGAACTTTGTAATCCTATCCATGATGACCCAAATCGAATCAAATTGGTTTTGAGACCGAGGAAAATTGATAACGAAATCCACATTGATCACTTCCTATTTCCATTCAGGCAAATTAATCTCCTAATACAACCCACCAGGCCTCATGTGCTCAACTTTGATTTGTTAGCACACCAAGTATTTGGCCACAAAATCATCCACATCCCTTTTCATACCACTCCACTAATACATCTCCTTGAGATCATGATACATTTTTTTCTAACCAGGATGAACAATAGAATGCAATTCATGCGCCTCAGACAAAACCCTTTGTCACAACCCATCGAAGTCAGGAACACATAATCGCCCTTAGTACCTCAAGGTACCATCACCACTAATCTCAAGCACCATAACCCTTTTCCCACCAACATCACTTTTGATTTTCATAAAGATAGGATCTAGCATTTGTTTCTCCTTGATCTCTGCACCAAGAGACATCCAAATCACTTCCTGAACCATCACACCGCCATCATTGGAGTCCAAGAGATGAACTCTAAGATTAACCTAGTGGTGAATATCCTTCACCAGTTTCCACTTTTCCTTATATACATGAGCTAAATTTCCCATGGATAACCTGCTAAGAGAATCAGCAACTTTGTTAGCCTTACCTGTGTGGTAGTAAAGACTCATATCATAGTCCTTAAAAAGCTCCAACCATCTCCTCAGCCTGAGATTTAGCTCCTTTTGAGTGAACACTTATTGTAGACTCTTTTGATCAGAAAAGATATCCATGTGCACTTTATAAAAATAATGTTTCAAGATTTTTAAAGAAAAAACCATCGCTAAAAGCTCCAAATCATGAGTAGGATAATTCCTATCATGTACCTTCAACTTCCTGGAAGCATAGGCAATCATCTTTTCATGCAGCATCAAAACGCCACCAAGCCTCACCCGGAATGCATCATAATAAACCACAAACCCCTCATTACATTTAGGCAATGTCAAAATCGGAGATGAAGTTAGCTTATCCTTTAGCTTCTCAAAACACCCCTCATAAGAATCCAACCAAGAAAACATTACCTTCTTTTGAGTTAACTTAGTTAATAAGGTAGCTATCGTTAAGAAACCTTCCACTATCGCCTATAATACCCAACCAAACCCATGAAGCTCCGAATTTTGGTTGGAGTTGTGGTTGTAGGCCATATTTTGACCACAACCACCTTTTGCAGATCCACTATGATCCCCTCACTAGAAATAATATGACTATGAAAAGTAACAACGTTCAACCAAAACTCACACTTGGTGAACTTGGCATATAATAAATACTCCATTAAGATCTGCAACACCACACAGATGTGATTAGCATAATCCATCTCACTCTTAAATATACCAAGATGTCACTGGTGCATTAGTCAAATCGAATGACATAATTGGGAACTCAAAGTACCCATACCAAGCATGAAAAGTTGTCGTAGGGATATCCTCCTCCCTAATCATAAGATGATGATACCCAGAATGAAGATCTATCTAATAAAAGAATTTGGCACCTTAAAACTGATCAAACAACTCATCTATTCTTGGAAGAGGGTGCTTTATCTTAACCGTTACCTTATTCAACTGCCTATAGTCAATGCACATCTGAAGGAAACCATCCTTATTATGCACAAATAAAATTGGTGCACCTCATGGGAATACATTAGGATGGATGGAACCCTTATCCAAAAGCTCCTTAAGTTGTTCCTTGAATTCCTAAAACTCTATCGAAGCCATTCTAGAGTGTCCAAAATCAAATTAATAACAAACTCAATCTCCCTATCTGGAGGACCACCAGGAAGATCATCCAAAAGGACCTCAGGAAACTCATTCACCACTAGAACCAAATGTAAAGAATGGTCTATCTTAAAATCTCTGCCATGAAGGAAGTAAAGAGGTTCGGCAAGAAAGGGAAACTCAGTCCCCGGTATGTCAATCCCTTCAGAATTCTTTATCGCCTCGACAAGGTAGCTTATGAGCTTGAGTTTCCTTCAAATCTAGCCTCAGTCCATCCAGTCTTACATATCTCTTTTATAATAAAGTGCATAGGTGACCCAGTAGTTGTTGTCCCTATTCAGAGCATCGACATTCATAACAGCCTCTCCTATGAAGAGATTCCAGTCGAATTCTTAGATTATTAGACTCGTAGATTGAGGAACAAAGAAGTCCCTCTAGTCAAGGTTCTTTGGCAAAATCAGTCTCATGAGGGAGCTACTTAGGAAGCAGAAGTAGATATGCGTACCAAATATCCTCACCTCTTCCCCGCTAATTCAAATCAAGCTCAAGGTAACAATTGCCCTAAATCTTATTCAGTTCACGTTCATGTTTCCAGTATAAATTTGGTACCTATTAACCGTTTGATACTCAGTCATGCATTCATGTGTCAATTATCCGTGCATCAGATATGCACGAGTTCAGTATGTTTAGCATATCAGTCATGAGATCAAGTTTTAGTTCTTCATGTTCAGTTCAGGTTCTATTTTCTTATATCCCTTCTCAATAAATTCTCATTCGAGGATGAATGTTCCTAAGGGGGAGATATTGTAATACCCCGCATGTTTATAAGCTAGGAAGTGAATAAGTATTCCTACGTATGAAATCTCCTATCCTATGGTTCATACTTGAGTACATGACTTACAATGAATATCTTAGTGATAGGATAGCTTATGATCCATTAAGCATGTTCATATGAGTCACTTAAGGTAATACAAGCTAAGAGTTTTTGAATCCATCAAGTTTTAGTGTTCGATTTTGTAAGGATCATCTTTGAATGAGTATAACTCAATGTTAATGTGGTATTTTGGCTGATTTAGACCCACCAAATTGTAAAGAATCAAATTAGCTTTCCAACGATACCAATTTTGCCTTAATCCAATTTGTGAGAGACAATAAACATAGCTGATTAGTTAGGCGCCACCCAACCCAAGTATAGGCGATTGGTTAGGCGCCACCTAACCTAGCTTAGGCAATCACTTGGGCGCGGCCTAAGTCAATTCCTGGTGCCAAAAACACTCTGTTTTGAGTTATTTTAAGGGTAATTAAGTCTTTTAATACTCCTTACACGTCCCTAAACTTAACCCAATGAAATATATAGCTTTTAATCATATTAAAACCCTATTATCATCTCAAATCTCATCATCAAAGAGCACTAAAAGAGAAAAATAACTAGGGTTGCATAATTAAGCTTGAAGATCCAATTTCAAGGAAATTCCTCCGTCAATCATCAAGAATCTTCCTTCTAAGGTATGCATGAGTTTATTTATGATCCCTTTCATCCATGAAGCTCAAAAACCCTCTTTTTCATTATAAAGTATGATTTCTATATTGTTGGGAGTTGATGATAATGTGGTTGATATTGGATGATTCCCAAGATGGAATCTTTATATGTTTTTGTGAATTCATAATATCATATGAGTTGGAAACATGTAAATTTGGTTGTTCATGATGTATAATTTGATGATTTCACCTATGCTTAAGATGTACATGTAAGGTGTTTGATAAAATGCCTAAGAAACTAGAAACCATGCAATATAGCTGAATTGTGACTAAGTGAAGGATTCATGATATGCCCTTATGTTCCAATAACTTCTAAGTTGATAATGTGCCTTGTAAATGTTGTTGGAATACTCATGAACTATTCTTATGAGATTATGCTATGTTTACTTGCAAATCTTACTTATGAACAAGATGTATGATAACCATGCAATCCACATGAACTTCCATGCTATTGTTATGTGTTGCCAATATGATTATGCAATGAACATTATATTAAGATTTTGTAAGTACTTCCATGTGATATGAAATCCTTTCCATGCAATACATTGTTAATAACCATGCTTAGTATGAGATCCCTACTTATGATATTATAAATTATGGACTCTACTCTTATGATCAAGTCAGTCATGTGTGTCAGTTTCCTTTCATCGAGTCTTGGGGGTACTTGTACCCAAAAACTATAGTTGTGTGCCTATATCTATGTCATGTTTCACAATATCCGAACTCAAGCTATGATTCCATAGACTTCAGTTAGTCATGTGACTTAGGAAAACCTAATGATCTTAGTCAGCTGTCAGATATCAGTAATATTTCGCCAGTCAATGGAATTCAATAAGATTAAGTCATGCAAAGTTAGTAATTCATGTCCAGTCCCTCCAGATAGGAGTATAGGTTAGCACCGAGTGAACCCAAGGATGGGAACTCACCCGCCAGTTCAGGGTGTGATTCTTAGTAGTCATCCTAGGTTGAGACATCTTAATCCATCAGATTAGGGTTGATGAGGTGGCTTAACCCATCAGTTTAGGGTTCCTACCGTTCTCATTGAGTGCCAGCCAGATAAGGGTCACTTATAGGTTGTCCTTACCCGTGGCATGGTATTAACACCCCTCTAGTCGGGGTAGATATTGGACCCCATCTTAGCCATAACGGCATACATGGGGCATGTCAGTTAAACCTACTACCTACAATTTTAGTATCAGTCTAGTAAAAGAACTCAGGGCATTCTTCAGATTTCAGTAAATACAGGACTGTCAGATACAGTCGTCCATGTTATCAATTTTAGTATCTAACATGATAGTTATCAGTAAACCATGTATTAGCTTATAGGTCATGCTATCACGTATTCACCATCCTAGTTTCTATATATGTGTGTTTGCACTCCCACGTTCATATTAGTCAGTCAGTGTTGTTCATGCATGAAACCCTTTATGTTCAGCCTACCTTCCTTGTATACTTAGTACTCTAGTTGTACTGATGCATTTGCGCTATGGTGCTTTCTTTTCATATTACACCATAGGTTCCGAGATACGAGCTCCAGCCCAACAATAGCGGTAGCATTCCAGTCGTAGAGACACAGTAAGTCCTCATTAATTCGAGGAAAATATGATTTGATTCATTTATTTATTTCTTCAGTTTAGTTTTACGGAGTTAGTTGGAGACATGTTCCTTCAACTCCTTATTCAGATAGATTAGAGTCTTTTAGATTTTTGTTCAGATTTATATTCAGATTGAGTTGTTTTGGGTATTTTCACCCACATGATTATATTCAGTTGATCCTTATGGCCTTACAGTTCTATGTATTCTGCATTATTATATCATGATTTATAGTATACGAGTATAGATATTAGTCATGGGTTAGCTTGTGGTCGCTTGGGGTCATGAGCAAAACCGTGTAGCATTTCGGTTTAGCGAATTGGGGTGTTATAGAATATAGTTATGGATTGATTGATTGAAGTTGTTGAGGTTGTTGGGCTTAATTTATTTTTTAGGCATATGTCGGTGTATACCCAGTACTCGAAGTCAAGGCAATCCCTTCATCCAACTTGATATTGAGCTAGAATGGACCTTATGATAAAATTGTAAGATGGAAATATAGGAGTGTGAAGGTAATGATAAACCTAATCTGATTCCTCTACCTCCATAAAGTGTTCAAGAGACAGCCACACAAACCACCTTATAGTAACTAGCCAAAGAGAATATGAGAGGAGATGTTGCTACTCATTGTGAAACCCAAAAAGAAAGAGTGAGACATAAAGAACAATATCGAGTTGAACTCGACAGAGCTAGAATAAAAAATGTTGAAGGACCCCCCAACTTTTTCATTCTTGTTAGTATATGATAATTTGGAGAAAGATATTGGGTACGTTGAGCCTATTAAAATAAGAGCTATTATTCCTCCTGAGATGTCTTAGGGGGTGAAGTTTAATATTACAAGTACTATGATCCAGCTGCTTAATTTGAAGGGTGTGTTTGCTGGTATACCAACTGATGATGCCAACATGCACATCATAAACATCTTTAGGATTTGTAATTTATATAATCTACCTAGGTTGAGTTAGGAAGCTTTGAAATTTAGGATGTTCCCATTCTCTCTAACAAGAAATGCAATATTATGGTTAGGAGAACTACCTCGTGGATCTATCACTTATTGGAATAAGTTGTGGAAATAGTTCTTGGACTGATTCCTTTCACCTTCAAGAATCTATAGTTAAAGGATGATATTTATAATTTTAGGTAGTTGCATATTGAACCATTACATGAGACATGGTTGAGGTTTAAGAAAAAGTTGATATCAGTTCCCAATTACAAAATTTAAGGGAGGAATTTACTTGAGATATTCTATAGAGCCTTGAATTCCATTAACAAGGCTATTGTTGATACTATTACTGATGGGCCTTTCATGAGCTGTCATTGGGAGCGAGCCCTTAAACTCTTAGATTGGTTCTCTAATACCAATTGAGGATGGCATACTCAGGAGGCAGAAGAAGGAGTCAGTACCTATGATATTAGTGTTTCCAGTGAGCAGAGAATTGTAGATGACACAATAGCTCAAGAGATTACACAACTACCAAGAGAGATTAGGTTATTGACCAAGCAATTTGGAATTATGAATTTAGAAAAAGTGAATGTTGTGGGCGCATAAGGTAAATACCCTAGGTCATATAATTCTAATATTAAGAAGGTCCAAGGGTCAAATCACGACTCTTGAAATTCTAGGCAAGGAAATAAAGGTTAAAACTATTATAAGGATAGATATAAGGATCATGGCAGAGAAAGATTTAGTCACTAGAGGTAAGAAAATGACTATAAGGAGACGGATAGTTAATACATTCCACTGGGGAACCGTGATACTAATTCAAGAATGGAAGCATTACTAACTAAGTAAGTTAAGGTTTCAGAGAATTAAGAGAGTTTTTGTAGACAGGTTAAGGAAAATATTTCAAGATTGAGCCAAAAGTAGAATTGCATGCTACCACTACTAATAAGCTTGAGAAATAATTTTGTCAAATGTTGGCTACTTTAAATCAACATCAATTGAGCACTCTTTTGAGTAATACAGTGCAAAATTTGAAGAACAATAGTCACTACTTAGCCATCACTACTCAGTGTGGGAAGGTGACTATTGATCCCACTATTCCTATAGTGATGAGGTTTGAGATGATATTTTAGATGTTGATGATGCAGTGGAAGAAGAATCTAAAAATTTGGTGATTATTTATGAGTCATCACAAAATTAATGGTTTTGAATAAACAGGTTAAGAAGGATAAAGGTAAGGGAAGGAAGGAGAGCCTGTAGTAAAGACCATTCCACGACCTCACCTACCTTTTCCTCAGAGATTAAGAAGAAGCCAGATGAAGGAAAGTATTATAAGTTCATGTCGATGTTGAAGGAATTGTCCGTTAATATTTCTCTTGTGGAAGTTTTAAAGCGGATGCCTGGTTATGCAAAGTTCATAAAATAATTGGTTACTACGAATCGGATGGTGAGTTCTGATCCCATGGATAATATGCTTCAATATAGTGCTATTTCATTCCAATCTTTGGTTGAGAAGAAAAAAGACCCCAAAGCTTTCAATATTCCTTACGCTATTGGGTCTCTAAATTTTTCTTGATCTTTGTGAGACTTGGGATCTATTATTAGTCTGATGTCGATGGTTGTGTACAAGTAGTTGGGGTGGGGTCACCTAAGCTAGCTTTTATGAGCTTATTTATGACAAATTGGACTGTGAAGAAATCGATTGGTATTATGTGTGATGTTTTGGTAAAAGTAGCTTCCTTCATATTCCTAGTTGATTTTGTGATTCTTTACTGTGAGGTGGATTTCAAGGTTCCTATTATCATAAGAATGACCTTTCTATCCATTAGTAAAGCATTGGTTCACATAGAGATAGAACATATGAAATTAAGGCTTAGTGAGGGTTAATCAATGTGGCAGCTAAAAGATATGAAAGTGGTGTATGTTATAGACACTGATAAGGATGATGCAATAAGTATGCCCATTGAGAAGAGACTTGGTGTTGAGATACTAGAGGTGGTGATCATGAACTTTGGCAGCGATGACATTGATGAATATGATGAGATAGTGAGTGCACTCTATGACAAAGTTTCTTATTCTTATGCATCGAAAAAGCTAGATTTTGACTTGAAGAATAGGGCAACTCTGCTAGCTTTACTATCTATTGAGGATCCACCAATATTAGACTTGAAGTCCCTCCTTTCTGCCTTGCGATATGCATTTTAGGGGGGTCAACAATACCTTGCTGGTCCTTATTGCAGATGATTTGGTTGATACATAGGTTGAGGCATTAATCTTGATATTATAGAGATTTAAAACGATCACCCAATGGACTATTGTCGATAATATGAGGATTCTACCTATGATTTGTACCCATAAAATTCATCATAAACCATATTGTGTGCCCAACATTAAGCACAAACATTGTTTGAACCCACCTATACAAGAGGTAGTAAAGAAAGAGATTGTAAACCACTTAGATATCGGTGTGGTTTATCCTACTATGGATAGTAAATGGGTGATCCCAATTCAATGTGTACCTACGAGGGGTGGAATCACTATGTACCCAAATGAGAAGAATGAGTTAGTACCCATGAGATCGATTACTGGATGGAGAGTGTGCATGGATTACAAAAAATTGAACATTTGGAAATAAAAAGACCATTTTCCTATGCCATTTATGATTAAATTCTAGACAGACATATAGGAAGAAGTTGGTACTATTTTATTAATGGTTATTTAGGGTATAATCAGTTTTCTATTGCCCCCGAATATCAAGATAAAATACATTCCCATATTGTACTTTTTCATTCAGAAGGATGTTGCTAGGACTTTGCAATGCTTCTGTCACCTTTTAGAATTGTATAATATTCATATTTTTTGATATGGTGGAGAACACTATGAAGGTCTTTATGGATGACTTTTTGGTTATTGGAGACTTGTTTGATTACTGCCTGGCCCATTTGGCCAATGCATTTTAGAGATGTAAGGAGTGCACCCTGGTTTTAAATTGGGAAAAGTGCCACTTTATGGTGGAAAAAAGAATTTTTCTCGAACACAAGATTTTGAATAGGGGTACTGAGGTTGACAGGGCAAAGATAGAGGTGATCTAAAAATTACCTCCACCGACTTTAGTTAAAGGTATTAGAAGTTTCTTGGGTCTTGTTGGGTTTTATATAAGGTTCAACAAGGACTTTTCTAAAATTTCTAATGCATTGTGCAAGTTTTTAGAGAAGGATGTGAAGTTCATGTTTGAGGATGCTTGTCTTAAGTCCTTTCAGTGCCTTAAGGGGTAGTTGATCTTGGCTTTTATTATTGTGTCTCCAGATTAATCCTTGCATTTTGATGTGATATATGATGCTAGAGGTGTGGCTTTAGGAGTTGTCCTAGGCCAACAATTTGAGAGGATCCTACACCCACTATACAATTCTAGCAAAGCATTAAACCCCAAGCAGAAAAATTATACAATCATTAAGTAGGAATTACTCATGGTGGTTTTTGCTTTTGATAAATTTCAGTCATATTCAATGGGGATCAAAGTCATTGGTCATACTGATAATATAGCTTTGAGGTATCTGATGTCAACAAAAGATGCTAAGCCAAGGTTGATTTAATGGGTGTTATTACTGTTGGAATTTGACTTTGAGGTCAAAGATTGAAAAGGCACCAAAAATTAAGTTGTAGACCATCTATCCCACCTCGAAGAGGGGGTAATTCTGAAATTAGGGGATGCACTTGAAATTGATGATATATTTTTGCTAGATAAGCAGGTCTTGGCAACATCTCAAGAATTAATCCCCTAGTTTGTTGATTTGCCAACTACTTGGCAAGTGAACTTGTCTTAGAAGACTTGTCATTTTAGCAGTATAAACAATTTATGCATAAGGTACACAAGTTTTTTTAGGATAAGCCTTATCTATTTCAGGTATGTAAGGATGGAGTTATTCAGAGATGTAGTCCTGAGTTAAAGATAATAAGCATTTTTTAGGCTTGTAATTCATCATCAGTTGGCGGCCATCATGGTATTACCAGTACAGTACAGTCCACAAAATTTTAAAGTATGGATACTATTGGCCAATAATTTACAAAGATGCTTGAGCCTGTGATTAGTGCCAACGAAAAGGTAATATTTTATAAAAACATAAGCTCCCCATGAAACCTATCTTGGAGTTAAAGTTATTTGATGTATAAGAAATTGATTTCATGGGACCATTTATGAGCTCTAATGGGATAAAGTATATATTGGTAGCCGTCGACTATATTTCTAAATGGGTGAAGGTGGTTGTGATTTAAAAAACCCTAGTTTCTAGACATTAGAAAATTTCATTGATTTTTGGTTTTTGGGTAAGATAAGACTTAGGGAATGAGTTGTGCACTCAGGTACGGGTGGAATAGTCCAGTTGTATGCTAACTAATATTGGTTGGTAAGGTGGATTTAGTTACTGGGATAGGTACAACTTGGGTGGTACAAATGATATCAGTGGATATGGGTTGTTTGGTTACTTCACTTAACCTTGAACTTTGTAACTTAGGTTGGATCTGATTATGAGTAGCACACCATAAGATGTAAGCCAGCATACGAGTTGTACCCAGGACTCATATAGTGAACAGTGTTCAAACCTCTTGGGATTCTATTCTGCCAGCATACGATTTATAGGTATGAGTCATACACTTGAATACAACTTGGGTTTGGGTGTGTTGTACCTTGGATAGTGTTAGGTCTAAATGGGAAAGCCTAGGGTACGAGAGGTGGGTATCACTCGTATAGGATGGGTACGACTCATAAGGATCAGTTATACCCTATGATGGGAATTAAGTGCAGTTTAAGTGAGGGAAATCTAGATATTTCTCCACCTATTGTAATAAGGTCCCACGACTTATATTGCATTTGGGTGGTTATTTTCCCTACTATTTTATTCTTAAACACTTGAAAACACTAGTAAATCCTTTCTAGAGTTGTTGGTCAAAGGAAGCTAGGGTTTCATCTTAAGGAGTAAATTGGGGCTTGTCTTACTGATTTTGCTCCATCATCATCTTGGTTTAAGTCATGTTCTCTTCCCTATTGTTATTTCCGACTAAAGGCATGGATTTTATACCAAGTTTTCATGGTTTGAATGTTGTATAATTTTGGGTTTCCAAATATGATTTGGGGGTTTTGGTTATAAATGCTTGGTTATGGTTTTCCAATGTACTAATTATGCTTTTATATGCATTAATGGTGGTTTTGGATAATTGGTTGCATGGAAATGGTTGTTTGGTAATGGCTTTGGTTTTGGAAATACTATGCCCCCAATATATTTAATAAAATGTCTATGATAATGATTTCACTATGTCATTGGATTTCCAATGGAACTATTGCATGGTTTGAACTTGGTAATGGAACCCTAAATGCTTTAAATGGTTTTGGAATGATTTGGATTAATAAACATACTTTTGGGGTACAAAGGAATCCTGCATATTTATATGGTAATGAATATTTTTGTGGTACATGGGAATCCCCCAAGTAATTAGATAACAGGGTCTCTGGGTACATGGGAATCCCTTAACCACTAAAAGGTTTGGCTAAGGACAATACTTGTAAGTTATAGTCGGTATGACAATACCACTACTAATAGCCTTTGTTAATAATAATGGAATAATGGTTTGGTTGGAAAATACTTTTAATTGGGCAATAATAACCCGGTGTGAAAGCTAATTATTAAGGTGAAAGCCCAATAGACGAACACCAAAAAATCATGTTTTTCGACATGAGGAATAGGTCATAGCAACCTTATATGATACTTATAAGGTACTCAGAATCCTCTAGGTACACTATACATATGCATCATGGAGAGTGAAGGGTACATGGTAATCCATGACTCTTATGGTATCTCTGGTTTATGTGGATACGTGCATCGAGGCCTGTTCAAGGGGTGACACTGGACCCATACAGCCCATGGGCGGCTTTAGGATGGTTAAGCTTCACATACCCAAGTTAGAGTTTTTAAATGCATGCTAAACCCAGTTTTCTTTCCTGAAATGGTTAAATATATATATATGTATGGTTTGTGTGTATATGGATGGTTTTACTTGGTTTTCTTAAATGGCATTATTTTGTCCTTATCTTGAGTTCATTCTAGCATTCACCCGCTAACCCATCTTTGGGCGTCTATATGACTATGCAATGGAGGAACCAGTCATTTTACTTCTCCTGCTTAGCATTCAAATATTTGGGGGTCACCTTTGGATTAAAGTAGTGAGCATTCATTTTTTAGAAGTCTCCATTTCATGGATGTTATTTTATACTTTGAATTATTTATGGATATTGGTTTTTCCTATGGTTAGGGGCATGTCCCAATTGGATTTTTATATTATTTTGGTTAGAGGCTTTTATGGAACTACTAGGGGTTGGTATAAACGGGATCAGTATTGGTGTCAGCCTTAATATTGGTATTGGTATTGGGGCTGATACGGGCTGACTGTATTGTTGGTTGTTCCATCCTCTTTTATTTTGGGATTATATATTTAATTATTAATGGAACTTCTTTGGTTATGGATGAATTTATGGTTTTGGTTTTGCTTGGTATGGTTGGATGGTTGGTATGGGGTGGTTGAACTCGATTGGGTTGTTCACTATCGTGATTATATCCTAGAGTCTTCATGTGAGCTATTATACTATCTTGTTATATTTTCAAAATTCAACCAACTTAAGGCAGGTGGCTAGAGGTTGGGTTGGGTAACGAAGGTGATCTTAGGTCCTTGTTGAACTTGGGATGCCCATATGATAAGGCACCGAGTCAGGTTGTGTCAAGTTGGTATCAGATCTTAAGGTTCATGGTCAATTAGGAGTCCACAAAGACGTGTCGAGTAGAGTTTCTTTTAAGGGTGTGTAGCACGCCACACTCATAAGTAAGAGGCTATTGGGCATTTAGGAATGTTTCACTTTCTTGGTATTCTTTTTTAAGCTTGGAGTCTAAGTCCTAGAATCTTCTCTAATCCTTCATTTTTCTCTTTTCATATCAAGTCACAATGATCTAGAATATAAGGAAATCTTATGTCCCATCTACAGATGAACTTGATGGGGTACATCCTACACCTGGAGTTCCCACTCGTTCTCAGGGTCCTGACCCTGATTGTTCTAGAGTTCCCTTAGCTGCTACTTGTCCCCCTTAGGGAGAGATGAATAATGTAGAATTTTTCTAATCTATTCATGTTATTTCTCCGTTGGTTGCTACTCAGGCTAAGCGGTATGCATCAAGTGGGTTGTCTGCTGAGGCCACAAGGATTGCCCAGTTTATGAAGTTGAATCCTACTACTTTTATAGGTGTGAAGGTGGAAGAGGATCCTCCGGCTTTCTTGGATGAAATAGAGAAGATATTTAGGGTAATGTGGGCCACAAATATGGAAGGTGTAAACTTTGTAGCTTATCAGCTCAAGGATGTTGTGTACCAATAGTACGAGGAGTGGGATAGGGATAATGGTGATGTGGAGGAGTTGTCCTTATGGCATGATTTTTCTAATGCTTTTTCGGATTATTTCTTTCCTCTAGAGCTAAGTAAAGAGAAAATGGAGGAGTTTATGAATCTCAAGAAAGGTAAAATATATGTCAAGGAATATGTCTTGAAGTTTCATCAGTTGTCAAGTCATGCTCCTAATTTGGAGGTTGGCATAAGGGCGAGAATGAGAAAGGTCACTTTTAGGCGATCTTGGGATTTGATCCTTGAAAGCAAAACTGCTTTTTTTATCAAGGATATAGACATTTTGAGGTTGGTTATCCACCTCCAGTAGGTGGAGGAAGAAAAGAAGAAATAGGTAGAGTTTGGAGAAGGAGTCGGAGAGGAACAGGTTCTCTAAGCAGGGAATTAGTCATCAACGGGGTGGTCAGTATAGAGGTAAATGGCCAAAAAAGTGGGAAAGTTCTGGTTCCTCCTCTACTACTAGCACTTCTTACCCGAGGTAGTCGGGTGACAGGCTTCCATAAGGTGGTGATAATTTCTGGGCACAGGGTGCCCAAACTAAGGTGAGTGATGGTCAGTCGGCTTTTTTATGCCCTCTTTCCCAATTTTGTAGTCCTCTTCATCAGGGCTATTGTGATGAAGGTAGGGACAAGTTTTTAAATATGGCTAGCTAGGCCATATAATCTAAAATTGTCCAATGGGAAAAGGTTCTTTGGGAGTGTGTAAAGCTCCAGTTGCTTCGTCTTCCACTCTGCGCCTAATGGTGCAGCTTCAGTGTCTGCTCCTACTTCCGGTACAAGCATAGGATGGAATAAGTTGTACGATCTTACATCTCAACAGGAATCTAAGGAATCAACTGATAGCTTTTCATATTCAGTATGGGCACTTTGAATTCTTGGTGATATTATTTTTTACTAATGCTCTGGTAGTATTTATGGACTTGATGAATAGAGTTTTCAGTCAGTTCTTGGTTCTCTTTGTCATTGTGTTTATTGATGACATTTTGGTTTATTACAAGAGTGAGGTGGATCATGCTAATCACTTTTGTATGGTATTACAGACCTTGAAGGAACAACAGTTGTATGTCAAGTTCTCTAAATGTGAGTTTGTGTTAAACGTTGTGACTTTTTTAGTGGCAAAACTTTACCGTACCAAGGAAGGTTGTGTATTCCTGATGTCGATGGTTTGTGGCAAAGGATCTTGGCTGAGGCACATGAATTATGTTATGTTGTACATCTCAGCTCGATGAAGATGTATCATAATCTCAAGGAGATGTATTGGTAGAATGGTATGAGAAAGGATATGGCTGATTTTATGGCCAAATACATGGTTTATCAATAAGTTAAAGTTGAGTACATGAGACCCGGTGGGTTGTATCATGAAATTTATTTTTCCCAAATTTAAATGGGAGGTAATCAATATGGATTTCATCACTGATCTTCCTCGGTCTTAGAACTAATTTGATTCGGTTTGGGTCATCATGGATAGGATGACAAAGTCTGCTCACTTCTTGCTAGTGAGTACTACTCTTTGGATAGAGTATTATGCGTGGTTGTATCTATAGGAGATTGTGAAGCTGCATAGGGTACCTGTATCGATTATCTCTAATCTTGGTACATAATTTTCATCTCATTTATGGCGGTGTTTTCAGAAAGAGTTGGGTACCAAGGTTAGTCTTGGTACTACTCTTCATTGGCAGTCGAATGGTCAAATAGAGAGGACAATTCATTCATTGGAGAATATGCTTTGTGCATGTGTGATTGACTATGGTGGTAGTTGGGTTAATCATCTACCTTGGGTAGAGTTTTCTTGCAACAATAGTTATCATTCTAGTATTGTTATAGCCCATTTTGGACATTTATGGTAGGAGGTGTAGATCTCTTATTAGTTGTTTTGAGCTTGGTGAGGCACATATATTTGGTTCGAACTTGGTTTATCAGGCTATAGAAAAGGTGAAGGTGATTCGAGCTAGGCTTAAGGGTGCTCAAAGTCGCCAATAGTCCTATGCAAATGTAAGGAGTAGAGACTTGGATTTTGAGGTTGGGGATAGGGTGTTCTTGAAGGTATCTCCCATGAAGGGAGTAATGTGGTTTGGTAAAAAAGGGAAGCTCAGTCCCCAGTATGTTGGTTGCTATGTGGTTCTGTGAAGGGTTGGAAATGTGGCTTATAAATTGGAGTTGCCTTCTAGTTTGAGCTCCATTCATACGACAATTTCATGTTTCCATGTTAAGGAAGTGCATTGGTGATCCTTCTTTGATTGTTCCCTTGGAGGGGTTGGGTATCTTGAACTCTCTGTCATATGAAGAGGTCCCTAGTTGAGATCTTTAATAGGTAGGTTCATCGATTTTGGTCCAAGGATGTGGCTTCGATTAAGGATCTTTGGCAAAACCATAAGGTAAAAGAAGCTACATGGGAAGCGGAGGAGTACATAAAGTCCAAGTATCCACATCTATTTTCTACTCCTGGGATTCGTGCAGAAGGTATGTGTTCTTCAACACATCTTTATTTTATGAGTTTGTTAAGGGAAATATTAATATCTTTACATTTTTATTTTCAAACTTTGTTAAATATTGGAAATATATTTAATAATTCAAATGAATATTACTTGTGTTTACCCTACCTTATTCGTCATTTGGGGAAGAATGTTCTAGTGGGGGAGACTGAAACACCCTGATTTTTGGACCTTAGAAAATATCCTTGATTTCTAGATTCTGGGCAAGATACGACTTAGGGAACGAGTCATACACTTGGGTATGGGTGACATGGTCCAGTTGTATGTTGATTAGTGTTGGTTAGTAGGGTGGATTTAGTTACTGGAATAAGTACGACTTGGGTGGTACGAGTCGTATCAGTGGATATGGGTTGTTTGGTTACTTCACTTAACGTTGAACTTGGTAACTAAGGTTGGATCTGAGTACGAGTGGCTCATCATGATCCATAAGCTAGAGTACAAGTCATACCCAGGACTCTATAGTGGACAGTGTTCAAACCTCCCAGGATTCTATTCTTCCAGGGTTATGGTTTATGGGTACTAGTCATACACTTAGATACGACTTGGGTTTGGGTGTGTCGTACCTTGGATAGTGTTATGTCCAAGAGGGAAAGCCTAGGGTATGAGAGATGGGTACCACTTGTACATGATAGGTACGACTCGTAAGGGTCAGTCATACCTACCCTATGATGGGAATTAAGTGCAGTTTAAGTGGGGGCAATCTAGATATTTTCCCACTTATCCTAATAAGGTTCCACAACTTATATTGCACTTGGGAGGTTATTAGCCCTACTATTCTATTCTTAAACACTCAGAAAACACTCTTAAATCCTCTCTAGAGTATTTGGCCAAAGAAACCTAGTGTTTCATCTTAAGGAGTAAATTAGGGCTTGTCTTAGAGATTTCTCTCCATCATTGTCTTAGTTTAAGGTATGCTCTATTCCCTCATTGTTAGTTTTGACTAAAGGTATGGATTTTATACAAAGTTTTCATGATTTGAATATTGTATGATTTTGGGTTTTCAAATATGATTGGGGAGTTTGCTTATAAATGCTTGGTTATGGTTTTCCCATATTTTAATTATGCTTTTATATGCATTAATGGTGTTTTTGGATAATTGGTTGCATGTGAATGGTTGTTTGGTAATTGACTTTGGTTTATAAAATACTATACCCCCAATATGTTTGATAAAATGCCTGTGGTAACTATTTCACTAAGTCATTGGATTTCTAATGTAACTATTGCAAGGTTTGAACTAGCGAAAGGTACTCTAAATGGTTTGAATGGTATTGGAATGATTTTGTTTAATAAACATACTTGTGGGGTACAAGGGAATCCCCAAGTTAATATGGTAATGAATACTTATGGGGTACATAGAAATCCCCCAAGTTAATTGGATAACAGTGTCTATGGGTTCATGGGAATCCCTTAACCACTAAAAGGTTTGGCTAAGGAAAATACTTGCAAGTTATAGTCGGTATAACGATGCCACTATGAATAGCCTTGGTTAATAACAATGGAATAATGTATTGGTTGAAAAATGCTTTTAATTAAGCAATAATGGCGGGGTACGAAAGCTAACAGTAATAGTGGGAGTCCAATAGACAAACACTGAAAACTCATGTTTATCGATATAAGGAGTAGGTAATGGCGACCTTATATGATACTTGTAAGATAAACGGGAATCCTCTTGGTACACTGTATATATGTATCATAGAGAGTGAAAGGTATATGGGAATCCCCGACTCTTATGGTATCTCTAATTCGTGTCGCTACATGTATCAAGGCCCGTTCAAGGGGTTACACCGGACCCATATTTCCCGTGGATGGTTTTAGGATGGTTAAGGTTCAGGTACCCAGGTCAAAGATTTTAAATGCATGCTAAACATGGATCCTTTCCCGATATGGTTATCTATATATATATGGTTTGTTTGAATATGGATGGTTTTACTTGGTTTTCTAAAATGGCATTATTTTATCCTTATCCTGAGCTCACGTAAGCATCTACCCGCTAGCCCATCTTCAGGCTATTGTATCCCCACATAATGCAGGAACCATCCATTCTACTCCTCTTGCTTAGCATTCAAACTTTTGGGGTTCAGCTTTGGTTTGAAGTGGTGCGCTTTCATTTTTTTGTAAGGCTTTATTTCATGGATATTATTTCATACTTCGGATTATTTATGGATATTGGTTTTGGCTACGGTTAGGGCCATGTCCCAACTAGATTTTTGTATTCTTTTGTTTAGAGGCCATTATGCAACTACTATGGGTTGGTATGGGCTGGATCGATATTGGTTTCAGCCTTAGCATTGGTATTGGTATTGGGGATAACATGGGTTAACTATATTGTGCTTGTTCTATCATTTTTTAATTTGGGATTATATATTTAATTATTAATGGAACTTCTTTGGTTATGGTCGAATTTATAGTTTTGGTTTGGCTTAGTATGGTTAGACGGTTGGTATGGGGAGGTTGCACTCGATTGGGTTAGTCATGGTTATGATCCTATCCCAGATTCTTCATATGAGCTATTACTCTATCTTATTATATGTTTGAAATTCAACTAGCTCAGGGCAGGCGGCTGGGGTTGGGTTGCATAACGGGGGTGGTCTTCCGTCTCGGTCAAACTTAGGATGCATGTTATGACAAGGCCCCAGTCGGGTCATGTCATGATTTCTAATAATATGGATCAAAGTGTCATCGTATTCTTAAAGAAGAAGAACATTTCTTAGTTTTTGCACTCCACATGCTATTATAAATGATGGTGGATCCCACTTTTGTAATTGTCAATTTAAGTCCTTGCTTGAAAAATATGGTGTGAAACATAAGGTGGAAATACCTTACCATTTGCAGAAGAATGGGCAGGCTGAGGTCTCTAATCGTGAGATACAGTCCATATTGACAAACGTTATGAACGCTAGCCAGATGAATTGGTCAAAGATGTTAGACAATGCACTTTGGGCTTACTAGACATCTTTTAAAACTCCCATAGGTTCCTCTCCATATCAGCATGTGTATGACAAGGCATGCCACCTGCTAGTTGAACTTGAGCATAAGACACTATAGGCATTGAAAATGCTTAATTTTGAGTGGAGTAATGCTGCAAGTTTGAGGATGAGTAAGGTGAATGAGTTGGATGAATTTTAGCTCCGAGCTTATGAGAGTTCAGCTTTCTACAAGAAGAAGATGAAGTTGTATCATTACAAAAAGATTGAGAAAAGAGTGTTCGAGCCTCGTGATATAGTCCTTTTGTATAATTCAAGGCTTCACTTGTCTCCTGGAAAGTTGAAGTTTAGGTGGTATGGACCATTCACTATGGTTAGAGTGTGCTCGCATGGTGCTAAGAACTATATGGGAAATATTGATGAAGTGAAAGTTTATGTTGATGTAAGCCTTGGCGAAGTCTGAGTAGACAAGGCAACTAAGTTGTGCCATGATATAAAATCAGTTGCTACATGGGAGCAACCCATGGTCTTGTTGGTGAAGTTTGAGTATCCAACATAGCCACGTCGTATCGCGACGTTAAATCAAGTGATGTTTGGAGGCAACCCAATATTTTAGTGGTCACTTTGTTTCTATTTTTATAGGTTTAAAGCATGGGAAAACACCTGGAACAAGGTAGAAAATTGCTAATTTCAAAAAAGTCCAGGTAAGTGGATTTATGGACCCACTTATGGGGGTCTTAAGTCCCACCTATGATAGGTAAGTGGTGCGTAGGTGTCAGAGTGAAAATCAGAGTATTTTGGGGTCTCTAAAGTTGGACTTATGAACCCACTTATAGGGCTCGTAATTACAACCTATGACCTCGTAATATGGGTCATGGAATAAAGAGAGAAAAATCATTTGTAGGTCTTACTTACGGTCGTCGTAAGTACCACTTATGGTTCGTAGGTGGCCGCATAAGTTGACTAAAACTGAGGGGTTAAATTTTTAAAATCTAGGATGGACCTAAGTGGATCTGACCCGATCAGGTATACCCCCACTCTTAAATACCCCAAATCCGATCCATTTGCCCCACTACTTCAAAATTTAAAGCTCCCACTCAAAATCAAACTCCTAAACTTCCCTCTTAATCTATAAAAGGCACAAATTACTCACAATCATAGTATTCGTGCACATACTCATCAAAGTAGCAATAAAGTTTATGTTGTTCTTTCTCTACTTTCTAGTCTCTTCAAATCTAGCTAATAATTTTAGCTCTGACTCTAGTAAAAATAAGTTCTTGATGATTGAAGTTTAAAAATAATGATTGATATAGCCTGAATTTGATACCTTATGGTGTAATCTGAAATTTATGGAGCCTAAATTGGTAAAAATTGAAATTGTGTATGATTTATGTTTGAGAATACATATGATCATATCATATATAGACTTAGAAGTGTAATAGTGAAGGGAAATACCAAAAATATTTGTGCAATACCTGTGAATTTAAACTCATACATGTTCTAGTGTACAAACTTGGACTTAAAATTGCAATATATACTATTTTGGGATGAATATCTTAGGAAAAGTTGAGGTACCCCTGGGAGAGTACTTATATAGGTATTTACGGGCCTTATAAGTGGCACTTATGAGGGCGTAAGTAGCCTCATAAGTGTCAAGCCTGAAGCCCTAAAACTTCAGGGCTTTGTCTGACACTTATGTTGGCACGTATGACCCCGTAAGTGGTATCATCAACGGTACATGATACCCAACTGGATACATAAGAAACTCAACCTCCTATTCCACCACCTGCTGCCTAGTATCTAATTCTACACTCATTGTGGCTTTACCTATTACTGAGATTTCTCTTAGATGGTGTGTAGAGAGGTTGCAGCATAACTTTGATAGAGATAGCTTTTAGACTAACAGGGTCATCCAAATAGGAGTATTACAGCAAAGGTGAGGATTGATTTGACTAGCTTAGTAGAGGCATTATCCTTGCAGGCCTCTTTTGATATATATCAGTTGGGGTAGATGACTCAGCCCCAAGGTTCATACAACCCGACTCTAGTTCAGGAGTTTTATGCTTTATACGCCTCCACTATCTATTCGACTAAACAACCAAAGGGCAGAGGGGTTAAACATCCATAGTTGACCGATACTTTGGTCTGAGGGGTGCGTGTAGATATTTCTGAGGTGGCAATCCATCAAATATTATTCTGTACAAATTATGTTGGACCGACATTGATAGAAGTACTTGACTCCCACATAAGAGTAGAGCAGAATACGCATGCTATGACATATGACAAGCATTGGATAGCGACTTGATTTTTCTAGGTGGATAGTCACCCAGATTTCTAATTTTGGCACTAATGCCTCATGGATTGAGGGCAAGGGAGAGATAAAGAAAAAGGTATTGCATTTTGTGGTGAAGTTTTGATGGACTGTACTATGTCATAGAGTGAGTCCGACTTCTTCAGACAACACACTAACATGGGATAGAGCATCCTTAATGGTTAGCTTGATGGCTGATTATGACATAGAATTTGTGAGATTGATCCAGCAGAAGATCCATTGTAGAGCTTTTGGTGAGACCACAAATCTTTTTTCCTTATTTGATTTAGTAGTTATGTGATACAGTCAGAATGACACATTTACCTGAGGTTTACCATAAGACTGATATGACGTGCACAACCGACATTAGTTTGATAAAGAATATGGCAAACTCAGTCATTTCATAGAGAGAGAGAGCCACCACCTTTTATTGTTATTTCGGTCTATTTTGAGGGACTATATGTTCCAGTCAAGCCTATTAAAAGGCCAAATTTTACTATGGATATTGAGATAGATGAGAAAAGAGTTGATCTCAAGACTTCTACTACTGGTGAGGGGACCATGATGTAATACCACATACTTCTACCTAGCTTAAAATCATCCCAAAAATGTTAAAGACTTGCTTTAAAAGATGAATCCACTTTTATACACGTGGAATTTTCAAGATTTTGACATTTTGTTGTGTGGGAAATTTAATAAGCTTTTCATCGATACCAAATTTGCCTAAATCCGGTATCAGGGTAAAAAGTTATGGACGTTTTACAAAGAACTGTCTGAACTGCCCTGGAGCGATGGGCAGGCCGACGGACCGTTGAGATAGCGACAGACTATCGCCCAAGCTATTACAACTGAGGCAGTAAGACCATCTTCTAGCCTAACTGCGACGGACAGAGTGACGAGCCATCGTGCCAGTGATGAACCGCCGCTAATAAGGCAGCAACCTATTTTCTGACTAGACTACGATGGACAGAGTGACGAACCGTCGAGCCCGCAAAAGACCGTCGCCTAAGCCATTGCAGATCCTGTTCAGCAATTTAAAGCCATTTTTATAAGGGTGTTTGGATCTTTTCGACCCTTTTTAACACCTAATTATACCAGACCAAAGCTCATAACTTCATTTTTTATCTACAACACCAAATTAGGGTTTCTATCAAATATCAATCCCCAAGAACAAGATCCAAACCCATTTTCAAGAAACTAAGAAATCTAAATTCTTCAAGTTCAAGAACCATCAAGAAAACATCAAGATTTTTGTTTTCCAATCCAAGAACATTCAAGAAACATTAGTTATCTTTCAAGATTCAAACTTTTGAGGTATGTCAAGTGTTGATTCCTGGGTCTATTTCACCCATGAAGCTCAAGAATCTCTTTTCAAATTCCAAAGATTGTGTATTTATGAATGTAAATGATTTAGTTGAATTGAAATTCATGCCCATGTTGTTTTTGGATTTTGATTCATGTTTTAAATTACATGTTCCAATGATTGATCCTGGTATGTGATGATTTGCATAATATTCATGATAAATCCTTCAAATTGCAAATTTGTTTATACAACCATGATAATTAGATCCATTGATGATGGTATAACCAAAGTATGCTCCCCATGTGTTTTATTGAATGCCTATGTGAAGGAAAAAGTGTCATCATAGTATGATAATATGAAATCCCCATTCATGTACAAGTTAATGCATGTCAAGTGTTTTGATTAATTGTCTTAGTCAATGAATTATGGATATATATATATAGCCATTGTTGTATTTTCGAACTTGTGCCATGAATTACTTTCATGCTATCGAGTCCTGGGTGTACTTGTACCTGATAATTTAGTTGTGTCCCCAGAGCTAGTGTCAGTTTTCAAGACACCCTCAGTCAAGCCATGATCAATAGAATTCAGTCAGTTACATGACATAGAAAAATTCAGTAAATTCAGTATCAGTCTAGTAATCTCAGTAATCTCAGTAAACTCTGTAATCTCGACAATCTCAGTCAGTTATCAGATCTCAATAATATTCCATCAGTTAACAAAATTCAGTGAACTCAGTCCAGTTCAGTCCAGTATATTCAGTTTAGTATCTACTCAGATGGGAGTAGGATTCAGCATCGAGTGACTCCAAGGATGTGAATTCACCTGTTAGTAGAGGGTGTGATTTTTATTAGCAATCCTTGCGATCCAGAACTACGTAGCCAGCATAGGTTGAGACATCAAACCTACTAGATAAGGGTAGATGAGGTGGATTAACCTATTAGATGAGGTTCCCGCCATTCTCATTAGAGTACCTGTTAGATGAGGATCACTCACAGCTTGTCCTTGCCAGTGGCATGGTATTGACACCCTTCTAATTGGGGTTACAGATTGGACCCCAACTCAGCTATAATAGCTTATTAGGGGTATGTCAGTTAAATGACTACTTCATACAGTCTCAGTCTCAGTCTTAGTAAAAGAACTCATATAGTTCTTTAGAATCAGGACTGTCAGACACAATTACTCAGTTAATACAAAACTCATGTTATCAGTATTCAGATTCAATATTATAATGATTTTATTTACAGTTCATGTATTCATGTATGTATTCTCACCCAGCCATGTCCATGTTTCTGTCAATCAGTTATACTTCATGCATATGAACCCTTGTATTCAGCTTACCTCACTTGCATACCAGTATATTCTCACATACTGAAGCATACTTTTCTTTTGTGCTATGGTATTTTATACCATAGGTTCAAAAGCACAAGCTCCAGAGCATCAGTAGCATTCCAGTTTTAGCAGTCTGACTAGCAGTGAGTCCTCATCATTCGAGGATATTATTATTTGATTATTTCATTCTTTTAGTACTTAGTTTATTTCAGTAGTTAGAGTTAGTTGGGAACATGTCCCATCAAATCCTTATTCAGTCAGTTTTAGAGTCTTTCAGACTATAGCATGTTCAGACAGTTATTTCAATTATTTTTGTATTGATATACCATATTTATAAGATGTTATATTTTATCAGATATTTGAACCTTGTGGCTTTTTAGATTTTTATTCCGTATTTATATAGTATATTATGCAATGCTTAGATATAGATATCAGTCATGGGTTAGCTTATGGTCTTTCGAGGTCATGAGCACCGTGTAGCATTTTGGGCACCAGATTTGGGGCATTACACACGACCACATTAGCACCAACCCAGCTTCAACTTATGAGCCAGTTGGGACATCTAATGTGACCTCTTACCCCATGGTTGTTGGTTTGATTGGGGTTCCATGCGAGTTTATATAGTTCTTATTTAAAAGACAGGATGAGATAACATCCTGTGTCACTCAGATGGAGGGTTAGTTAGTTTCACTATATAGATAGATCCGGCCTTAGGTCTGGACTACACTAGAGATTGGTGAGGCTCAATTAA
This sequence comes from Capsicum annuum, assembly GCF_002878395.1. Classification (NCBI taxonomy): domain Eukaryota; kingdom Viridiplantae; phylum Streptophyta; class Magnoliopsida; order Solanales; family Solanaceae; genus Capsicum; species Capsicum annuum. The sequence continues at coordinate 61,316,917 of NC_061112.1, forward strand.
ACACAAGGATGAGGGAAGATATAGGCAGAGTATATGAGGGATCTTTATGCTCAAATTGATAACTTTGAGGATAGGATGACTGTATGATTGTTGCAGGTCTAGACTCTTAATTTTTCTAGCTATTTGGAGAATATAGCTATATTGCATGCTGAGGTGCAATCACAGATAGAAAGCCAGGTTCCATTCATTCCTCTAGCCTTTCCATCCTTCACACAGACATTGTCTCCACCTTCACCTATGAGATTTAATTTATTTACTGAGGAAGATTTGATCCTAGTAGTTGGGACTATGAGAGATTGGGAGGAGAAGCTACAGGACCTCACTATCGACTTTGATCAGACCCTAAAAGGAAAACCATCAATTCTAGGGTGTCTTAGTTAGTTGAGGAGCAAAGATGAGTTGAGATAGCATCATGCACATCTTCTAATCGTGCCCCACCACCACCTCCACAGGATGATCCACGTGATGCCCAGATAAGGACAAGTCTAGTTCAGATGATTAGAGCGTCCCAGGTATGTCTCCATTCCTTTTTTTATATTATAGTTATGCATTTGGTACATTGCATAGTCTTTAGTTGGGGTGGGGGTATACCACAATTGAGGGTTTTTTCTTGCCATATTTCTTTTCCCATCGACTGTGCTATCATAGTAGAACTGGTGTGTTTAGGTTATTTTGTGTTTGTGTCATATATTTGTTATGCTCTGTTTATGTTTAATTGGGATAAAACTTAGAAACCTAAGGGAAGGTGACATATTTTGTTTATTTTTAAGTATTTTCAAAAATTGATACCCCTCCAAAAATAATTTTGTGAATTGTGTGATGTGAATTTATATGTGACAATTGTGATTCTTGTTATGGCATTAGGATTAGAAATAATACTTTGAATTTTCATGAACTGGATAAGTAGTAGCTGGTAATATAACCTTGTACCAGGTGTGTGTGAGATTCTTACCTAATTTTCTTTGTGCATTTAATCTAGAACTTGCTCGGTTAGTCTTCCTAGGTCATAGGATAGTTGTTTAGGAAGTCATTACAGGCTATTTTTTAATTTAATCCACTCTTAGCCTAAATGACTATCCAAATACGTATAAGTATCCCTTGATCTTTAAATTTTAACCTATATTGACCCATTTTCTTGTTTTCACTTTTCACCCTCCTAAATGCGATTACAATGAACTTGTTTGGGCCTTGTTCCCTTCTTGGACATTGTGCACCTTAACTCAGGCAAATCTCCTAAGTTGAGTGTGGCTATCATAAGGGAGAGTAGTTAGAATTAAGTATGAAGAAGGGTTTAAATAAGAGAAAATAAGGTAGGTTTGGGTGTGGTATAAGAAAAAATGGAAAAAGATATAAGAAAAAGGAAAAGTGAGAAAAAATACAAAGAAAAAAGAAAGAATAAAGAAATCACACCCAACCTGAATATGCAATAAAAGAAAAGGGAGAAATAAAAGGAAGTTAGTTGAGAAGTGGATCCAAAATGTAATTATAGTGTCAAGGAGTGTTAGTCACTATAGTCCAAAATGTACCATACCAACCTCCAAGCCTATGATATAAGTCAAATACAGTTAGTGATCCTAGTCCAACTGTCCAAAAACCTAAGGTAAAGAAAATAAGGGAAAGCCTATGGTATTCAATGCACATTGATTGGAACATCTTTTATAAGTGTGAGTGTTTCGTAATCATCCCCACATTGACATGCATGAGTATACTGTGAGAGTGGGATTTCTATTTTATAAGGGTTCACGGGTTGTGTTGCTAGCTATGTATCTATTCGAATAGTGTAACTTATGTATTTTCTTGATTATGATTGCTAATGTAATGACACAGATTGATTCCTTTGTGTTACATTGTTGTGCAACATAAATCCACACAGTTGGTTTTAAAAAAGTTAAAACTAGAAGGGAATAAAAGTTGTTGAGCTGAAATTGAGTTTACTGGCATAGGTACCTTAGGTTTCTCTTGGTTGAGCATAATCATATTCTTTTTTCATGTGTTTATTGTCTGAGTACATACAAATGTTCTAAGTTGAGAGTGTTGATTTCCATGGTTTCATGGAACTTTCGATTCTTAAAATCGGAAAACATATAAGTACTTAGGTATGTTTTATTACATATGATGTGTTTTGTTTTTGTTTTGCAGAAAACTAAATTTAGAGCTGAAAAAAAGAAAAGAATTGAAGTGTCAGATTAACCCAGTTATGGGCCCACTTACAGGCTATAAGTGGCAACGTAAGTATCAGAGGAAGAATGTTATGATAAGTTGAAGTACGAAGTTTTATATAAGAGTTATGGAGGGTCACTTTCAAGGCGTATGTACAACTTATACCTCTCATAAGCTCTATTGTAGGTGGTTTTCTGCAAGCTTAAAGATTAGCCTGACATTCACGACCCACCTAGGTGTCTGTAAGTACCTCTTATGGCCCGTAATGGGTCCATAAGTGGTCATCGACTGAGTTTTCCTTATTTTTTTTGGTTAGGACTTTTAGGATTCTGATGTACTTTTGAATACCCTTTTAATGTTTTTATATTAGTTTATGCACTCTTTACATTCACAACACTTTATTGCTTCTGAGATTTGACTTTTAATCTTGGAATCCTTTGTCCTTGGTTTTACATTTGATTGTTAATTTGATATTTTGGTTTTGTCCTTAGATTATTGTAAAGATTATTCATATGCTTTATTTCATGAATTCAATGGATGTTCTTGTAATAATGAGCAGCTAAACCACTGTGATGGCCCTCAATGTCATTTCTTCAATTTCATTTTATGGAATTTTGATCCTTTCTACAACATCTACAGGTCCTTTATGACTTACAAAACTGTCGGTTTGGTGATCTCACAGATCATTTGGATTTTAGGCTCATATCCCTATTTTGAAGTCTTTGTAGGTTCTAAATAATCATTAAATGAAAACTTCAGCAAAACAATCTCATATGCAAATTTTGACGGTGCCAATAGCTTTAAATGTTGATTTTAAGCTTGGTAGACATTTGATTTGGGTACGGTACCCGAGCTTATTTTGACCTATTGGTCAAAAAGTTAAAAAAAATATAAGTATGGGACACATATTTGGTCGAAACAACCTCAGATGGAAAATTTGACTTTTCCATTGCATTTGAAATGTCAAATTTAGTGTGGTTACATGGTTTATTTTCATTTAAGGGGCTCTGAATGAATCTCGAGGTCTTGGCATAACTTGGAAATTTTTCCAAGTTTCAGCTGATGTTTGATAAGCCCGCGATCGCGCTACCCTTGGTAGAGGGTATATTTTGGTCAAACTAAGGGTTGTTACGATCTCAACACCTGCTCTTTATGCCATATAGAGTGATTTCACACATGCATATTGCGGTTGCAACATCTGAGTGCCTGAATGGGTATAAAGAGGCCCCTTATGTCACGAATTGGCTTATTTTTCACCTATCTCTTAAGATAAAAAAATCCTAATGGGTGATATATTCTCAACTTAAGACTTGTGGGTGACTTGGGAGCTTGTTGACATTTATTTCCAAGATTATCTTCTAATTTAATAAAAGAATTCACCCTTTCCTTGGTGAAATTTCTCAATTTATTGCTCAAAACTTTAATAGCATAAGGGATTGATTTTAGTCCCAAATTAGCTTGGTTTTCACAAATTTTTAAGGTTATGATTCCTTGAGCATGTATGAATGTTGGGTTGGTCTCAAAAATACATTTTCCATAGACAGGACCCACATAGGGATTTGGGTTTGATTTTTAGATCCAAACACAATTGTGTAAAATGGGTATCGTTATTCTTTTATTAATGATTAGATTATGATTTGATAGTATGACATCATTTTGGGATCGTGAAGTGAAGATGGGCGTTTGGTGAATGATTCAAGGATGTCTGGTTTGGCTTTAAGGTAGGCTTCTTTCAACTCTTCTTCATAAGATGATGTGTGTTATATAGTGCATGTGAATGTGGATGTTAAGATTGATTATTGGTAGAATGAGTTAATCTTGATTATTGAAGTTTGGGGATTAGAAGAGGGTTTTAGCCCATAAGGCCAAATGCTTATTGCACTTTTAGAATCATATTGCTCCCTCCCTAGATTGAACAAATTCATAGAATAGATATGATATGATATGATGCTAGGTTTTGGAATAGTTTTAGTATAGGAAGCATGGTTAGTATGATTAACTTTATTTGGACTATTCTAGTGATCTTGAAACCATAATTTAGGTGGAGTTGACTTAAATGCTCATATTTCTAGGCAGAATTCTTATATTAGGTTTGATTATGGCTTATGTACCATCAAGTATTGAATTTAGATGTCTTAGTCTAGTCTAGGGTATAAATTGCCTAAATATGGAATTTTAGGATTATAAGTAAGTTCTTTCGGCCCACCTTAAGCCATGACTTGGGTTAGCCCTTGTGGATTTACTTACAAATGTTAGGCATAATAGAGACTATTGAGCCATTAGTATATGGTTACTTCATGACTTGGCGGATAATGATAGGTTTTCCCGGATTATGAATAATGACTTGTAACTATGCTATGGCTTATAGAGATGATATAACTTACTAATATGATTATTGATATGAGTTCCATATACGTATGTGGGCCTAAGTCCATGATTATGATGTTGTAATTATTTTGAACACATTATTGGGCCAAAGGCCGTGTTATGATGTTCGGTTGAACATCTGGAAGTATTTATCCTTATAATAGAAGTGGTTGTGCTTATGTTTTTATTGATGCTTATGGTTTCATTGTTTGAATATTGGTGATGACATGCATAGATTTGGTACATTCGTGATCATCAAATCAGTAGATGATGTGATTCTAGCTAAAATATAATCTTATTACTGTTTTAGCAAAATAAGGGTTAAATCCCCTACTTTTCACCTTAAAACTAGATTTCTTCATCACAATAACTGTCTGTCCTAATGGATAACTTATATATAAAGATATTAATGATGATGTTTTAAAAATTTGACAGTGAAAGATTTCAGTCTATGTTTTGATACTACTAATTACTCTGATCATGTGAGATTCCGACCTTTCCTACACTTTTATAATGATTTAGTCTTGAAGTTTACTCTAGGCAATGGACTTAGGTATTTACACTCTTTCTAGCCACGACTTGAGTAATTATATCCATATACACATCTCTCTGGTATAGGATAGTGGAAGATAATGTATTGATGATAAATTTTGGGAAAACCTAATGACAAATTTTAGTATTGATGTTATACATATGTGTGTTGATGTTTATGATGATACTGATTATATACCCACCAAGGCCGGAGGATGATTATGATGAGAATGGTTTGATGGTGATAGTTATGATGATTGATTATATTTTGACCAGTTTAATTTTGAGTATTAATTATATTATGACCAGCCAAATTTTGGGTATTACTTTTATTAATTATATTATTGGTTTGAGTACAGATATATATTATGATAGTTGGATCGGTTATGGTATTATGGATTCTGTTGCATTCATCCTTGCATACATATTGCCTATCACCAACATATGCCTATATCTATCAGTCCATATGGGAGGGAGGTTTACATAGGTATGGGTGATGACTATGCCTTGTGGTGTGTTTTATATTGATTGAAACTTCTTAGCCTTGGGTGGTGGGGGTACGTGAAAGGCTCGGCTAGGTATTGGTTTTTCGAACTAGCCGGTTACTCGGGTTGTCATTGATATTGTTATTATCATTGTTATGATCATAGCTATGGCTAGTTTATGAAAGATTGGTTCTTGATTTGGTATCTAGATTCGAGGTATGATTTTGTCCTCTTCTATCTTATGATTTCATTATTATGGATAATTATCCCATGAATAATTGATGAACTAGAAACCTTGAGCATCTAGTACTAAATACTGCTAGGATTATGAGGTCAAAAATAAAGATATGATGATTTAGGTTGTAGTTCAAGTTGACCTTGATTTATATATTTAGGTATATCTAGCTATATGTCGCTATGGTATTACCATATATCCCTTCTTTCCTTTATTTACTTAGATTATATACTAATTTCTTGGACTTGTATACTATTATATATCCTTCTTTCGCCCTTTATTTGTATATTGCTCGTTCATATACAGTATAGTTTTAAGATTTCTAACTATCGATGGAATAATATAGTGCATTATTATTACTTCCTTAGTCTTATAATGCTAGTCTCTTGGACATAAATCGGATAGTTTATTCCTATAATCTGTAACACCCTAGTTTCTGGACCTTAGAAAATTTTCTGGAATTCTGATCTTTAGACCCAATACGATCATGGGTACAAGCCATATGCAGGGGTACGAATGGTATGGTCCAGTCGTATACGGACCAGTGTTGGTTGGTGGTATGGATTTTACATACTTAAATAGATACGACTTAGGGGTATAAGTCGTATTGGCGGTTACAAATCATTTGGTTCATTAACTTAATCTTAGACTTGGTTACTTAGGTTAGATCAGAGTACTAGTGGCTCACCAAGAGCTATAAGCTAGGGTACGCTCCGTACCCAGGACTGGTATGGTGGACAGTTTCTAACTCTTTCTTGTCTAACAGTGCATAAACAAGAATATGAAATACTTGTAACATACCAGTGACCACATCAGGAGAACCTTCTTGATCCTATCGAGGTTGAAAGGTGTAGAACCTATTTTGACGTTGTCCGCAAGCTACTAGATGAGGCACCCTACTAAGTTGGGATACTTGCTAGAGCTACTTAAGAGTTAGACTAACTCTACTGATGAGCATCCCTACCACTCTATGAAGCCACTTGATATTCTCTCAATTTGTGAGTTGGATTTCCACAATATAAACAAACATAAATACAAAAAACACACTCAACCTTGTGGTTCTTACCATATTTCTTACAAATAAAGTTAGTACGAAAACTATTCACACTACCCTAGAACATAGAGCCTGGTGGTCTATCCTGATTGTCATTCCTGAACTTAGGCACTACGACACTGGTGGAAGATGGGGATGGAGCAGAACATTTTTTATGGAACTAAGAATTGTTATAACTATCTGATCACTGCTGAGAGAAATTAAATCTACTTATTCTGGTCGTTTTACTCCCCCTTTTCTTCTTCTTGATTTTCTTTTCTTCAATTTATTAAGCATAAACTATCAACCTAGATATCTCTATCTCCTTGATAAACATAGCAGTTATACACTTTTTGACCACATCCTAAGATACACCTAGCACAAGCTTACTCATTTGATTCCTAGAGTTAGTAACAATAGCCAGAGCATGCTTAGAAAGTTGAGTAAACATTAGAAAATACTCTTTCACACTCATTCAACCCTACTTTAGATTTATGAATTCTTGTACCTTGTCCTCTCTTAGATCAAGAGAAAAGAACCTCTCCGAAAATGCAGCAACAAATTTATCCCACTCTACTAATCCTACATCTGCACCTTTATCATCTTTTGATTGCTTTTTCCAGGTGTGAGCTAATCCTTACAACTGATTAGAAGCCAAGTTGTCACTTTTAACTGGAGTGACATGCATGATCTTAGTAACTTTTTGAATACTATCATAGAACTCCTATGGATCCCCTTAAAAGTTAGAACTAAAAAATATCGGAGTCTTCATTCGAGTAGAAGTCTCGAACCTTGACTACTACCATATTCACTAGTGCAATGGTATGTTGGTTTTTCTGGGTGGTGATGGACTAGGCTAATTCTATGAAACAACCCTAAATTCGACATGAAAGACTTGTTCATTTAGAGGGTTTACTGGAGCTATTGGTGATGCTTGTTGATTCTTATTATCATTGCTATTCCCATTCCTTCTTCATTAGTTCTCTTAGGAGGCAAGTTTTGCAAATATATAGGGTACGAATTATAAGAATGTTTTAAAATAAATTTCACACTCTATCCACAATACAAACATAAAAGAAGTAAAACTTTTCCTAAAATGCTTCATAGCTTTTCATTCATAAGTGTGGCATGCTTCACACTCATGAATAAGACTCTACTTGATGTGGATTTAAAACACCCTAGGACACTTTAAAAAAGATGCTATGATACAAAATTAGTCATGACTCAAGACTACCCCAAAGTTGTAACTTGATGATTAGAGTTGCAAGTGACACCAACCTAACCCATGGCCTAGCATGACCCTATGAATAGTGTGTAAACTGATTAACACTGTCCAGAAGCTAAAGTCTGAATGATATATATATATATATAGATATATATATATATATATATATATAAAATAAATCAATAGAAAAAAATATCTAAGTTTAAAACCACAAAGCTAAACATCTTACTATATATCTGAAATCCACTAATAAGATGAGCTAATCGGATAAGCCCTCACCTAACTCTAATTTTCTAAAATAAAATAAAATACTGATACTAATCCTCGAATAATGAGGACTCACCAAATTTCTATTGCTGATGTTGTAGGAGATTGTACTATTCATGGTCTAAATGCGGAACACCAAAATCTATATTATGAGACAATATAACATTAGAGGAAGTATGAGATCTTTACGTTAAATGTACTGAGTATGTGAGATAAGAGATAACTGATATAAGTTGATCATGGTGCATATGACATGGTAAAATTATGCAAGACCAAGTAATAAATACGTACTATATGATAAGTTGAATAACTTAATACAAGGTTACACAAGTATCTAAAGATGATCCATGAACCATGAACTATGGGTTGTGGACTGTAGGAGTTATTGTTAAAATACATACCCAAATTTGAACTAACCAGGGTCCAACCTATAATACTAGCTGGAAGGGTGTTCAGTATCTTGCCACGATTACGACCACTGATTGAAATAGATCCACTAAATTGATGTCCAAAAGGACTAAGTTGTATCTGGAAGGAAGATATCTCAACCTTCGTTAGCTACGTAGTTTTGTAACTCAGGGATTGCTACTAAGCGTCAAACCCTATACTGGAAGAAATTCCCCCATCCTTGGGTTTGCTCGGTGCTGAATCCTACTCACAAATGAATTTGCACTAGAACTAATCACTAGGATTGACTAAACTCGCCCTGATTCTATTAACTGACCGAATGCTACTGTTCGGGATACTATGGAATCATTCTATTTTTACTGGAGATAAGATAAACAGCTAATTTCAGGTATTCAATACCCCCAGGACTCAATAACAAAGATAATAGAACCATATCTCAACTTTAAAAGCATCACACATAGGTTACTATGCATAATTTATTCACATAGACATTTTGTCAAACACCTAGGATGCATAATTCTTGTACATGAGAATGAGAAATATATAAAATGTCACGACTACCACATTCAACATCACAATTCAAAGATTTAACATAAGGGTTACATAAATCAACACATATTCTAGTTTATTTACATGAAACTCAAAATCTTCTTGGCTTGAAACCCACACAACAACACATACATGAACACAATTCTATTCAAGAATGTAAACCATAATCTAAGTTTTGAAAAGAGGATTCTTGAACTCCAAGGGTGGAAGGAACCCAAGGATGAATACCTAACATACCTTGGTTTCTGAATTTGTCCAAATTATTGGTGAATTCTTGAGACTTGGACTTGAACTTTGATGAACCTAGGGTTTTCTCTTTAGAGAACTTTATGAAATAATTAGTGAATTTGCCTTTTGGGAGGCTTAATTTCGTGTTATGGCTGAATAATTTAAGGGGAAAATGACTTAACTGCCCTCATAAACCAGTAATTTAATAAAAAAAAAGACCAGTGATGCGACAGGAGATGCACCACATCTATCAACCTAACACGATGATTGATGCACCGCATCAACAGTGATGACGTGATAGCCAACGCGACGCATTCTGATAGTGTTGGCTCACTGGTTCGGTCATCGAAACATGTCTCAAACAATGTTTTAAAATATTGAAACTCACCTAAGATGACCTATAGATAACCCTGATCATGAATCAATTTAAAAATTAATAATCTAAGATCGAAAAGATCAAAAATAAGACCATAGAAATATCAAGGTCAAAATAAGACTAAGTCTTAACACTTTGCTAGATTTTTTCTAAATCTGGGACCTCTTTTGGCAAGATATATAGCATTGAAGTGGACTAGGACTTTATGAGGTCTTACAATATCTCCCGCTTGGGAACATTCGTCCTCGAATGAGACTGAGTAAGATGAGAGGCACTATGGTATTATGACTATACTGACATACATAGCTGAAATATGACTGAATCTTGAAACATGACACGTGACTGAACTGATTCATTCATGAATGAATGATATGAGAATGATATGCAGCTAGAACTAAGCATAGAATAGAGTAAATATAAGAAAGACTATTACCTTAGGTTGAGTCTGAGTTTGTATAGAAGAGATGAGGGTACTTGGTTTGCATGTCTGCTTCTGCTTCCCAAGTGGCTCCCTGAACAGACTGGTTCCGCCAAAGAACTTCAACCAAGGGAACTTCTTTGTTCCTTAGTCTATGATTCTGAAGATCAAGGATTTCGACTGGGACTTCTTCGTAAGAGAGACTATTCAGAATAGCTACTTTCTCTAAGGGGACTACAACTGCTGGGTTACCTGTGCACTTTTTTAGCAAGGAGACATGAAACATATGGTGCACTGATGCTAAGTCTGCAGGCAACTCAAATTCATAGGCTACCTTTCCGAAATGACTTAGAATCCTATAAGGACCAACATATCGGGGACTAAGATTCCCTTTCTTACTAAATCTCTTCACTCCATTCATGGGAAGGATTTTAAAATACACAAACTGACTAATCTCAAATTCAATATCTTTCCTTCTCACATTTGCATATGATTTCTATTGGCTCTGGGCTGTCTTAAGCCTCTCCCTAATCAACTGTACTTTCTCTAAAGCATCAAACACCAAGTCAGGCCCCACTACCACAGCCTTACCTACTTTAAACTAACCAATCGATGATTTATATCTCCTCCCATAAAGAGCCTCAAACGGAGCAATCTGAATATTAGAATGATAGCTGCTATTATACGCAAACTCAATCAAAGGTACGTGGTTATCCCAACGGCCCTGAAAGTCAACAACACATGATCTCAACATATCCTCTAAAATATGAGTGGTCCTTTCTGCTTGACCATCTGTATGAGGGTGAAAGGTTGTACTGAGAAGGACTTGGGTACAAAGACCCTTTTAGAAGGCTTTCCAAAAGTGAGAGGTAAACTGCATACCACTATCTGAAATAGTGGATAATGAGACACCGTGCAGCCTAACTAACTCTCTAATATAGAGCTTGGCATAGTCCTTGGATGAATAGGAAGTATGGACTGGCAAGAAATAGGTGGACTTGGCCATCCTGTCTATAATAACCCAAATCGAATCGTGTTGATGACTAGTACGAGTCAAACCTGTCATGAAGTCCATGTTTACTTCTTCCCACTTTTATGTGTGAATACTAAACTCCTGCATGGAACCACTTGACTTTTAGTGCTAAATCTTCACCTACTAACAAGTAAAGCACTTAGCTGCAAACTCTGCAATGTCCCCCTTCATTCCACTCCACTAATAGACTTCCCGCAAGTCACGGTACATCTTAGTGGGCCCTGGATAAATAGAGTAATGCGTAACATGCGTTTCAGCAAGAATTCACTATCCCACATCATCTGTACATGGCACACATAGCCTACCCTATTAATGCAACACACCATCTCCCCCTTAGGAGAAAACCTCTATTTTTTAGTCTCTGACTAACTCTTTAAGCTTAACTAAACTGGGATCCCTATCCTGCTTTTCCTTCACCTTGGAAACTAAAGAAGATTCCAAACTATTCTGTACCCAAACACTATCTTCAGCCGAATCAACCAAATGGACACCTAGTCTGGCAAGCTGATGAACTTCCCAAACTAACTTTTTCTTCTCATCCTCGTCATCTTCCACTACACTGGCCTTGCCCGAATGATACAGAACACGTATTTCATAATCTTTCAACAATTCCAACCATCTCCTCTGACGCAAATTCAAATCCTTTTGCAAAAACACATACTACAAAATTTTGAGATCCATGAATACATCAACATGCACCCCATACAAATAGTGCCTCCAAATCTTGAAGGCAAACACAACCACTGTTAGTTCAAGATCATGGGTGAGATAATTATTTTCATAGGGCTTAAGCTGTGTAGAGGCGTAGGCTATGAACTTACCCTTCTGAATTAAAACACACCCTAGTCTAACTCTGGAAGCATCACAATATACAATAAATCCGTCAAACCATCGAGCAAAGTGAAAATTGAGGTTGTAGTGAGTCGAGTCTTCAACTCCTAAAAACTCTTCTCACAAGAATCTGACCACTAGAACTTGACTTTCTTCTGAGTCAATCTGGCATGAGGGATGCAATAGATGAAAATCCTTCAACAAACCATCGATAATAGCTAGCCAAACCTAAGAAACTCCTAATATCTGATGAAGAGATGGGTCTAGGGTAATTTCTTACTTCTTTGGTCTTTTGAGAATCAACTCTAATGCTATCACCAAAAACTATGTGACCAGGGAAAGCTATTGACCATAGCATAAATTAGCATTTATTAAATTTGGCGAACAACTGATGGGATCTGAGAGTCTGTAATACTATACTGAGATGGCCTGCATGATCATTTTTATTGCAAGAGTAAACGAAAATGTAATCGATGAAGACTATGATGAACATGTCCAAGTACTGCTTGAACAAGTGGTTCAACAAGTCCATGAAAACTGTTGGGCCATTGGTAATACCAAATAACATGACTAGAAATTCAAAGTGACCATACTGAGTTCTAAAAGTTGTTTTAGAATATCACATTCCCTTACTATGAGCTGATGATAGTTGGATCTAAGGTCTATCTTAGAAACGTAACTAGCACCCTGAAGTTGGTCAAACAAGTCATCAAATCTAGGAAGTAGAAATTTATTCTTGATGGTGACTTTGTTCAACTGACGGTAGTCTATACATATTCTGAGAGAACCATCTTTCTTTCACACAAATAGAACTGGTGCACCTTAAGGAGATATGTTGGGCCTGATGAACCCTTTGTCTAAGAGGTATTTCAACTGTTCTTTCAAATCTTTAAGTTCAGCTAGTGCCATTTTGTATGGTGAAAGAGAAATGGGCTGAGTATTAGAAAGAAGGTCTATTCTGAAGTTAATTTCCCTTTCGAGAGAAAATCCGAGGAGATCTTAGAGAAACACATCTGGAAATACACTTATGATTGGAACTGACTCAAGATTAGGAGTTTTGGAACTAGAATATTTGACTCACACCATATGATAGACATACCCCTTGGATTTAATTTTTCTTGCTCTAAGGTATGAAATAAGTTTACCCTTAAGTATTGTGGTATTGCCCCTCCATTCTATGATAGGTTCATTCAAGAACCAAAAGTAGATAATTCTTCTCCTACAATCAACTCAAGCATAGCATGAATGGAGCCAATCCATGCCGAGAACGATGTTAAAATCTGTCATATCTAACTCTACAATGTCTGCTGAAGTAACTTTCTAAGACACCATAACCAAATAGTTCCTGTATACCCATCGGGATATGATAGACCTACCTACTGAGGTAGAGACTGAGAAAAACTCTATTAGGATTTCAAGGCTAACTTCGAAGTTGATGGCTATGTAAGGAGTTACAAAATATAGATAATATTTAGGATCTAACAAAGAATAAACATGTAAATAAAAGACTTACAACATACCAGTAACCACATCAGGAGAACTTTCCTGACCCTGTCAGGACTGAAGTACATAGATCCTGTTTGGGCGCTGCCCACTAGTGGCACTGGAAGCGGTACCCTGCTGAGATGGGCAGTCGAACTAAACTAGGGTAATATTATGCTGACTCTGTGAACCCACCAGAGAACATTCTCTAATCCTATGGCCTGGATTACTATACCCAAAACAAATATTATTGCCAGACCTGTAGACACCCTGATGGTTTCTGCCATATTTTTGGCAAAGATGATTTGCTCGGGCACTGCTCACACTACCCTGAGATTTAGAGCCTCGGGCCCTATCCTTATTATCATTCTTAAATTTGGGCATCGGCTCACTAGCCAAAAATGAAGCTAGGATTGAAAATTTTGGGTGAAACTAAGGACTATTACCACCTTCTAACTTTGCCTGAGTAAAACTGAAGCTACATGCTCTAGCCCTATTGTTCTCCTTCTCTTTCTCCTTAGTCTCTTGTTCCTCAATCTATTGAGCATGGAACAGGAACCTTGATAAGTCCATCTCCTTAACCAGCATTGCGGTCCTATGCTTCTTGACCACCCTGTCAGATACACCAGATATGAACTTTCTTATCTTAGACCTTCTATCAGCTACTACATGAGGAGCATACCTGGACAACTAAGTAAACTTAAGGGAATACTCTTTCACACTCATGTTTCCATGCTTCAGGTTGATGAACTCTAACACCTTAGCCTCCCTTAACTCCAATGGAAAGAACCTATCTAAGAATGCAGTAGCAAACTCTTCCCATTCTATAAGCCTGGTATCTGCGCCTTTAACCACTTTCCACTACTTAAACCATGTATTAGCCATATCTTGCAACTGGTAGGCAGCTAACTCAGCACTCTCACTAGCAGTTACCCCCATAATGTCTATTACTTTCTGCACTATGTTAAGGCCTTCCTATGGTTCCTCTTTAGACTTAAACCCCTAAAATGAAGAAGGATTCATTCGGGTGAAGTCCCAAATTCTAGCTACAGCAGTATTAGCTACTGGGTTAGCCTGAGCAAAAGTTAGCCGAATATTTTGAGCTGCCACAGAATGGGCTAGAGTGGTAAATGTTGTTCTGATTTCTACGTGAGAAACATGCTCATTTAGGGGATTTTCCTGAATGGGCGGAGGTGCTATTGGTTCAGAGTTCTTCTTCTATTAGTCTTTTTGGGAGGCATGTTCTGTAACAAAAGGAAAAGTTAGATTAGACAGAGAGTTTAACTTGAGCTCATGGTCACTCGCACGATATGAACACTGAAAGAAGGGAATTTTTCCTAAAAACACCTCGTCGTCTCTTGTCCATAAGTATGGCGTGCTATACACCCATGCATAAAACTCTACTTGATGCGACTTTCAGATTCCCTAGGACACTTTAGAACCTTAGGCTCTGATACCAAGTTTGTAACGCCTTGAGAGTACACCCTAGGTGTCACACGATGCTTAGGACCCCGAAGGACCATAAGCTAACCAATGACTGGTACCTATTGTGAATACTGAATAATAACCATAAAACAAATACAAAAGTGAAGCTGAAAATATCATAAGGTCCATAATACTGAAAAATAAGTACTGACTACCTCTGTGGAATAACTGCTAACTGAAAGTGTTTGAAAGCCTCTAAATTTCTGAAATAAAAGAGTTGGTGGGACAGGCCCCAACTAACTCCAACTACTGCCTGAAAATAACTGAAATATTATAAGTAATGCAATGACTAAATAAGTATCATGTCCTTGATGGATGAGGATTACTACTATAGCTGCAACTGAATGGTTGATTTGGCAAAGTACGGTCAGGAACCCAAGCGTCCGAACCTATGAGATAAGACATCATAGCTCAAAGAGAGTATGCGTTAGTACTTTGAATGTACTGGTACGCTAGGTGAGGTTAGGCAAATATTCATGGGTTCATGTGCATGAGTAATAATAACTAAATATAATAAAGAAATTGGATGAGAGTATATGCAAGGTTGGGACTACTAAAAGTACTGAACATACAGTACCAAGCATATATCGTCTGTCTGAATTAGACTAAAACTAAAGTACTAAGTTCTAGAAACTGAATACTGATAAATGAAAGTTTAGATTGAAATGGAAGTACTGAATTTTTTATAATTGTATAACTGATAACTGTAAGTCATGATCGTGTAGAACTAAACTAAGTTTTGTACTAAATACTAAAATTAAGACTGTAGGAGTTATCATCTAACTGACATATCCCAATTATAGACTGATTTAGGGTCCATCCTATAACCCCAGTTAGAAGGATGTTACAACTATACCACGGGTACTAACACTGGCTGTGAGTCACCCTTACTAGCATGAAGACATTTTGTCAACCCTCACTGGCAGGAAAACTCATATAAGATGTGTCAACCCTTATCTGGCAGTACGATATCTCAACCTACGCTTGCTATGTAGTTCTGTAACTTAGGAATTTCTACTATGGGTCAAACCCTATACTGGCATAAATACCCCCATTCCTGGATTTTCTCGATGCTGAAACCTACTCCTAACTTATCGATACTAGAACTCATCACTAGACTATACTAGGTTTGACTGAACTCATCCTGATTCCGTTAACTGACCAAATACTACTGTTTAGGATACTATGAAATCATTCTATTTCAACTGGAGACTAGATAAGTAGATAATTTCGGGTATTCAATACCCCCAGGACTCGCTAGCATAGATAATAGAACCATATCTCAACTTTAAAATAATCACACATAGGTTACTAAGCACAATTCATTCACATAGACATTTTGTCAAACGCCTAGGATGCATAATTATTGTACATGAGAATAAGCAATATATGAATGTCATAACTACCACATTTAACATCACAATTCAAAGATTTAACATGAGGGTTACATAAATCAACACACATTCTAATGTATTTACATGAAACTCAAAATCTTCTTGGCTTGAAACCCGCAAAATAGCACATACATGAACAAAATTCCATTTAAGAATGTAAATCATAATCTAAGTTTTGAAAAGGTATTCTTGAACTCCAAGGTGGAAGGACCTCAAGGATGAACACCTAATATATCTTGGTTTCTGAATTTGTGAGAATTGTTGGTAAATTCTTGAGACTTGGACTTGAACTTTGATAAACCTAGGATTTTCTCTTTAGAGAATTTTATGAAATAATGAGTGAATTTGCCTTTTGGGAGGCTTAATTTTGTGTTATGGCTGAATAATGTAAAGGAAAATGACTCAACTACCCCTATAAACCCATAATTTAATAAACAAAATGTGCCCAGTGACACGACAGGTAATGTGCCATATCGATCAACCCAATGCAATGACCGATGCATTGTGTCGATGGTGACGATGCGATATCTAATACGACACATCCTGATCGCATTAGCCCACTAGTTTGATCATCCAAACATGTCTCAAACAATGTTCAAAAATTCTAAAACCCACCCAAGATAACCTATCGATAACCCTGATTATGAATCAATGTAAAAATCGACAATCTAAGGCCAGAAAGATCAAAAATAATACCATAGAAATATCAAGGTCAAAATGAGACCAAGTCTTAACACTTTACTAGATTTTATTTCTAAGTCTAGGACCTCTTTTGGCATACTATACAGGATTGAAGTAGACTAGGGCTTTACGGGGTCTTACACTGTGAGAGAGTGAATAAGAAGTTTTTGCGTTATACAAGGCTTAGTCACTTGAAACAGAGTAAAGGAATGAAAATCTACTAAAGTAATGTAGCCTCACAAAGATAGATAATGGACGCCTCTGCACCGATCCACAGGTTTCTACTAGACTCGACTTGTCCTAATAAGACCAAAGAACCTAAGCTTTGATATGATTCATTACCACCCAAAAATAGGCATGTGATGGAACTTGTCACACTCATCAAACAAGTAAGCCTAACCCAACCCAAAGAACAAAAGTTAAAGATAATTCAAGATAGAAAATGGAAAAAAAAAAAAAGAATCCCATATATATGTGTGTGTGTGTATATATGTGTGTGTATGTATGTGCGTATGTGTGTATGTGTATATACACGAGACATGCATCTCAAATATACATCCAAGTTCAGGTTGTCACTAGTAAAAGCCTTTAAAACAAAATGTTATAAATAGCTAATGTATCTTAAATGTGAGTAAGCATAAGAAAAATAAAAAGAGATCCGAGAATTTTAAAAATCCATCTGCCACTACCTTAATCTCCGCGATGCCAATAATGAAAATCATAATCTATAAGTTTGTAATTGGTCTAATATTTGTACGGGATGCAGAAAATAAAAAAAAGGAAAAAGAAACAAGGGTGAGGTGAAACCACGTGTACTCAACAAGCATCATCAATAACCGACCCTAATCTAAAGTGATGGTGAGAACCATCACCCCTATTACCTAAGATTTCCTAAGACATCTATATCCTATAAATATAACACTTTATCCTATTAGGGTAAACCAGCATAACAGATACCAAATTTATCAAAATATAGGGTAGGCACTTTAATCTAGGTGAATCAACACTTTTTCTTTAATGGTCAACAATTAAAGGAAGTTATTTATGAAGAAGATTACAATATAACAGGCGTAATCAATTATCATTAACCAATACTCTAGGATAGCACCAAGGAAAGAATATATACATATAAGGGTGTATCTTATGCTGCCAAAAAGATGCTATACAACAATATTTCATACCAAGCCACAGTCGCACCCCAAATCTCATAGTATCACAATCTCCTAATCAGTATAAGATGATATAAGATAGTGTATAAAATGAATGCTCAAACACAATATCACAAATAAGATTCTATGACGGCAATACAATACAAAAGTAAATACATACATAATATCAAATCAAAACAAGGAATGTAATGCCATGCAAAAGATGAAATACAATGGAATGATGATGATGAATGGTGAAAATCATTGGATGACTTTCTGTGTACCCACCAAGCTCATAGCTACCAAGTAGGATCCATGGAGGGCTCACAACCTATATAATCATATGATCTTAATCTCATATCTCAAGTCAACCTTATTGACATAAACCTTGGTATATGCATTTTATCTTATTTTCTTACAAAGATTAGGTTGCTTCAGTGGTACTAATGTCTCATGAATATACATGTGTGATGAGGATGTAATTATCACAACCAATCAACATGAAAAAAAAAGTTCATTCAATACATGTATAAGTGATCTCAAAATCAACTAAATGTATCAATAATTTATGATATCAGTTTCCACTTGGCACCATAGAATAAACAGTCATGTAGATATCAATATTGTCATTTCTAATCCTTCACTCGGGCACTATAACTATAATATAATTAAATTCTCAAACAAGGCCTACAATGTCTAGTCAAGCCCCCACACAGGCGGTACAATAATAGATAAGGCATTCTAATGCACAAATAAGGCCTATAATGACAAGTCAATGCCCCACTCAAGTGACATAATAATAAATAAGGCATTTAATGCACAAACATGACCAAAATTATCAAGTCAATCCCCTACTCGGGCATCACAATAATATATCCTCGCAAATCAATAAGCAATATACATATAAGCTCCCGCTCGGGCACACGATCATAAATAGTTAGTCAAGTCCATAAATATGTTCACATAAGTCCCACATGGGCAATACAAAAAAAAAACAACAATCCTAATAATAAATATTGCAGAACTACCCAAACCTAATTTGGTCCATTCATAAAGTCTCATCACCTATTACAAGTATATCCATACTCTAGGTATTCTCTAAAGGCTCAATCATTCTGTCAATAATTATGTTAATAATATAATTACCTCCTAGCAAAGCACTAAACCACAGTCATCACAATAAAGTTTGATATAAGCTTTAAGCTCTAAAATAGGCAATCCAATAGCAGTTATTTGAGATCACTAGGTTATCTATTTTTATTCTACCCTAAGAGTAATTGCAAGCAGTAAGACTAACTAGGATAAGCAACTATATAACTACAATCCATCAAGGACTCTAGTACCGGCAGAGATGCTTATCATTCCAACTAAGTAGGAACCCCAATCCTAAATGATACATATAATATGACAAACTAGCATACAATATATAAAACTTTGGAGAAAGTCAAGGTGCATCTCAACTTTCCTTAAATGAAGATCCACAAGCCCAAGAGCAGTCCAAAACCTCAACCAAAAGCCCAACTCTCTCAAATAAACACCAAAATCATCTAATCTAATCAAATATGTCATATACATGTCAAAATAAAACTAATGATACCCATATTGACCCTATATAAAATGGGTCCAAAATTGCTTTGAAAATGAGTTTAAAAATAAAAAGGGTAAAACTGGAATTTAATTAAGAAATATGTTCCCCATGGTTATAGAAATCTACACTTAAAAAGCCATGGAAAAATGAGTTAGATACAAACCTTAAAATGAAGAAAAACATAATTACACTTTACCGGTAAAAACCCCAAATTCACATTTAAAATCAAGGATTAAAGAGTGTTTTTGAATATAAAATCATTGGTAAATGATGGAATAAGGATTTGAGAAGTTACCCACAAAAGAAATCGTGAAAAAGCCTTTGAAATCACCAAAAACCAAGTTCCAAAATGTGAAATATGGTAAAAATGGGGTTTCGAATCAAGATGGGATTAAATTTTTCCAAAGTCCCAGCTGCTCATCGTGATTGCGGTCACTTATGTCATAATTGAGGCTCGACGCAAAAAACCCTCACAAATATGGTCATCCTCCTCACGTTTGTGATGACCTAGATTCTATACCATCGCAATCGCGAGCCCTCCACTGTGATCGTAACACCTAATGATATCCTTCTCCTCGAACATTACCTTTCCTCTCTATGATCCCAATGCATAAAGAAATCCTTCATCGTATCTGTGAGACTAGGGAAAATAATGCAATGAAGGAATGATATTTGCACCATAAACAACTGAAAACAAGCAAGGCACAAATCAAAACTCTCCGAATGGACCCTCTAGATTTGTTTAAGACCCCACAAATACATATCAATAATGCTACTAGGATAATTTTGTTGTGGATCAATAGGAATGTTGGATTTTTGAAAAGGATCATTTACAACAAATTAAACCCTGAGACCCTTTCTAGGCCAAATTTTAACTAGTTTCCAAATGTAGGGTCAAAATAAAAAAATAAAGGTTTTGAACCTGAATCTACCCCACTACTAACCCAAAATCAACATTCCAGATCAAATGAAGCTGTCCAAATTGCCATTCAACACTCATATAAAAAATATTGACCGAAGTCAAACTTATCCTTTTAAGAATACTCAAAATCACAAACTCAAATAAAAAACTCAGAAATACATCAAAGACCATGCAACTATCTCCACAACTCATAAATTAGATAAGGCATCCATGAGGAGGGGTAAAATAATAAAAATATAGAAATTTTTAAAGTTCAATACAAAGATAATTACAAAATCTAATAATTAAAATAAATTAGTCATTAAATTCAATTCAAAATAAAAGAGAAATTGAACTCATACAGGAGAATACTTACCTAATTAATCAAGAGAGTTCAATGAGAGAGATAAGAACTTTTCCCCAAAATTCATAAAGAAGCCTAAACAGTCATGTTCATCCAAAAACAATTTATCCTAACGTGAAAGGCATAAGACTATTTATACTAGTCATGCAAAAATAGTCAAATTATAGAAATGACTCAATTATTAAATAGTCACTTAAGCTTGGTGGTCCTAAAATCTTCCAAGTCTGTGGTGGTTGGGAGAAAGGTTCAAAGTCCCTGATAGCCCTATTGGTTATCACCACTTTCCTTATAAGACACCTTAAATATTTTATGGACTTAAAAAGCTATTTTAACAATCCTTCTGTGCCATTTTAAATTATTATAGGTGATTAAAATCTTTCATATTCAAGATAGTTCACCCCATCACTTTTGCTATTAATCTTGTCATCTTAGTTTTCATCACTTTAGAAGCACATGCATGGTTTTGATTATTTCCATCAGGGTTGGAATTGTATTTTGCTAGCCTATAAGGCTCAGATTATGTCTGTAGAGTTAACCTTGTCCGTTACTAGTCTTCAAGGACATAACTATCTCCTATAGGATGGGACGCATGTATTTTTATGTTATATTATATTCTTATCATGTATATTTTTTGGTTTGTTCTATGTTGAGTTTTTTAGATGATGTGTAATTGAGGTAGTGCTTATTGTAGGGTCCAAATTATAGGTAGGTAAGGTAGTGTTGGACTGGCGTTACTTTGGGGTAAGTTATTCATGTTTTAATTGCTATAGTTGAGAGATAAAAAGTTGAGACAGTTATGGATGTCTTAGGTTGTGGTTTGTTCTATCATAATTGTATTATATTATTATTATGTGATTGTCGTTTAAGCCTTTTGAGCTTATGGGATCCCAAGTATGTTATTTTTTTCGTGGTTGAATTACTTCCTATTGAGTAATAGAATGGGAGAAATAGACTCAGGTAGGGTGGTTTCTACTCCGAGTTGCACTATTTTCATTATTATGTTGACATTCATACTTGTTATATTATTTTGTACTAACGTCTCTATTTCTTGGGAGATGTTGTATTCATGCCTACAGATTATCAAGTAGATAATGATCCTTGTTGCATATGATCGAGTTTGGATGATGGTTGATACGCTTCATTTTTTTGGAGCTGCTAAGTCTGGAGTATTTTTTGACTTTGTATAGGTAATGGTTACATCAGGGCCCTGTACCAACTTTTATTTAGAGGTCTTTCATCATAGATTCTTGTGGATATCTATTATGGATCTAGTAGTTAGTTGTCACTGGTTGTCCTTGTGTTATACTTTTGTTACATTCGAGTTTATTGTTATTGATTTTCTTTTAGTTTGGATTGGCTTTGATGACTATACATGTTGTTTGGTTTGGTCTAAATTAGTTTGCTCAGTCAAGTGAGGCACAGGGTTCCAGTCTTGCCTCCTTGTTTATGGGTGAGACAAACTTGGTATCAAAGCATAGTCATATCCTAGGAAGTATACAATTCATGTCTAGTAGAGTCTTTCTTATGTGTATACTGTGTACCACACTTATAATCAGGAGACTACAGTGCATTTAGGATTGGTTATCATTCTTCCATCTTATAGATCATGTTGTATAGATGAGTCCTAATAATTGAGTTAACAAAATCATGCGATACAGTTGTTAGACCTTAAAAGGCCTTGTGGAGAGGTCGATTCCAATACAAGGTATATTAGCATTTCTAATAATGGAATTACTTGCATTTGAGGTAAGTTTCAGTTCCTATTATGAGTTTATGATTTTTACGATTATATAAGGTTCGATTAGTTGTTGTTGGCTAAAGTAGTCTTGTAGGGCATGTAGTATGTTTCAAGACTATTTGATAGGCATGATATAGTCAAGTGTATAGGGGAGACTCTACCAGAAATTTGAGAAGTTTCTAGCCACATTCGTGCTTTTTATTCACATCTGAAGATGAATGCTCCTAAAGGGGAAAGGATGTAACATTCCGTGTGTTCACTATTGCCATCCATCCCCTATTGAAGGCTTATGAGACTAAATTTGATAGTTTTATTGTAACATTGATTTGAGAATATTTGATTAAATTGGGATTTAAAAATATATATATTTATTGTCTTCCTAAAATGTCTTAAATATTTTTAAAAAACTCGTTAGTTACGGTATATTTATGTATGTATTTATTTTATAAGTGTTAAAATTCATACATATTTTACTGAGATAGTAAGTCGATTTATACAGAAATTATTGTTATATATAGTAGAATTTGCTTGAAATATTTTTTCATTAATTATGATATGTTCAAAACGTAATATCTGTTTTACCATGGGCCAACAATATTCGAATGCATACATAATAGGAGAAAAAATTTAATGATTTTAGCACCAAGTACCGACACATATTTGATGACACTAATCTTTTATTATATGTATGTGTGTGTGTGTTTACATTCAAATTTGGATTTGAGAAAGTAACCAAATTTGCAATACACATTTCATATGGTTTTAAACCATCTTACTTAAATAAATTAAGTGCTTATATAAAAATTGAGTGGAAGAAACATTACAAAAAAATTATTATCTTTTGCAATTTGTATGGGTAAAATTTCTTTGAATAAGATTGGACCAATTTGGATCGAAGGTGACATGAACTGACTCACATTAGCATTATCTCAAGAGAGAGCCCAACATAATGAAATGGCCTCTCAGGTAATAACAAAGTGACCCTAGAGGATCAAAGATGAAAACAATGTGTAAAGGACAGACAAAGGGATGGCGTGTCAGATTATTTAGGTGTACAAGTGATTCTAGGCTGAATCACGTCAGATATACAATATTGGCTCGCATCCCCCAACATCTTGAGGACAAGTGGTTGACAATCATTGGATACGATACTAGGGGCTCAGAGATTAAAGCTATCTCATTGTTCATAAGTGAATCTCAATACCCTATAAATAGGCACCTTCTCTGATGTAATATCGGACATGCAAAAGATAAAAAGAAACCCTAAGTTCTAAGAATACAAAATAAATGATAGAAGATCGACACAAGATGGATAATAAATAAGAACAATGGCTATATCAAAACCAATACCCTTAAATAAAAATATCAAAAAAGCACCTAATCTATAGAGCAAGACACAAGAATGAAGTTACTAGGAAACCATGGCTATATTAAAACAAAGACCTCCTAATAAGAACAACAGTCAAGTACCTATACTATAGAAACAATCTCAAAAGTAACGATCCCCAATCAAACAATCACATCAATATTTCAATAACAACAAAGGTCTTAGCCTAAACTTTCAAAAGAGTTTTCACTCATCAATTTATAATATAAAAAAATAGTCTCAGTCTAAAATGAGTTGTCTTCCCTTATTTATAGCCAATACTAATAATCATAAAAGTACCCTTAATGAAACAAGGGTCTTCTTTAGTATGAGGTTTGAATATAAAGAATAGTCATTTTGTGTTCATAGCCTATTCCTCCCATTTTTGTCTTTCTTCCTTGCACTTATACTTTAGCAGATTCTCGATCTTCAACTCTTTATTCCATGATATTGATGAAGCTTGGCTTACACCATTCTCCCTTTATTGAAAAAGATACCTCCTCAGATCCAAACCTTGCCAAACCATAAGCAAGTCAAACAAAAACAAGGGCCTTATAGCATAAGGGCTAGTATAAAGTTAACAAATTCACCAATATAGCAAGGATGAAAAAACTTGTTATATAACTGTAACAACCCGAAATCTCCTCCCGGGATGTCATACGATGCTTAAGGCTACAAGTAGACCCAAGCTAACCCTCTGAGCCTGTTACTACATAAAATAACTCATTTCAAGAAGAAATAAACAAAACACTGGCACTGTCGTATCAAATGATAGAAAATACAAAGAAAATATTTGGTCCAGACGACCATAATACTGGAAATATTAACATACGAACAATCTGATAACTAGTCTGACAAAGCCTCTACTACTCAAGTCTACTAGAGAGCCATTGGGACAGGTCCCCAACTGACTCAAAGTGAACTGAAAGCAATAATATGCCTACTAATACTACTGAAATGTCTGAAGATAGGTCCTCGAACCATGAGGACTTGCCACTATAGAGATATAGACAAAGGTACTCGAAAATCACTGATGAGGCTGGGACTGAGCACCTGAACCTACATTATAAGACAATGTAGCACATAAACGTATATGTGAATCAGCACTTGAGAATGTACTGAGTATATGGGGTTGTATGAATTTACATAAAACAATATCAATACTCTTTAATTAAACCATGCATGCAAATATGAATGACTCACATAGCTTGAATACGTCCATAATATAAAGCTCATAAATCATGTAGAATGAAGCATGTGACACAAATCTCGCGAGTTATTATACTTTAGCTTTAAAATCTAAACTCTTCTCTTATTCTCATTACTCGAAGAGTAAAGAAAGCTTTAAACAATACTTTCAAACTCATGTCTTTAATGCTCAAGAACTTAGAACTCTTTTAAAGTCAAGACACTTGGAACTCGGTATTCTATAACTCTTACTAGTAGAGAAAACTACTTTCTTCTTGGAAAAATT
Source organism: Capsicum annuum (assembly GCF_002878395.1). NCBI lineage: Eukaryota > Viridiplantae > Streptophyta > Magnoliopsida > Solanales > Solanaceae > Capsicum > Capsicum annuum. Next base: position 61,342,684 of record NC_061112.1, read on the forward strand.
TTACTTCAAGAAACTATTTGAAAAATCTTACTATTAGGGAAAATCACTTATCTCAAAGCTTTAGGGAAGATATTCTATCTCAAGGGAGGTTCTCTTAACCGACATAAACCATACGAGCTACATGGAGTCCAACGTCTTGTCCTCCTAAGAAAGAAACCTCACGTTGGGGAGAGGCAACATACTATTGATAGGGAGTATAACCTCAACTCAGTGATCACTTATCTCGGCCTCGGGCCCATAAATCTCAATCCTATGGTGGCACGTAGTTCTAGGGTATGAAACCATAGTAACTTACCCAACTCGGTGCTAAATACTACTTCCTTTAGTTAGCTACGCTCATATCAGGGAAATCCACTTTAAAATAATCTCATGGTTCATAAAAATCCAACTATAAAATCTGTAGTCTCATTTGGTAAAGTGGATTTCAAAGCTACTATGACCATTAAGGTTAAAACTTTCTCAATGATCTCAAAATACTCAAATCATGGGTTCTTATAGCACAAAAGTTCATAAAAACTGAAGACCCATAATCAAATCTCAAGTTAAGACTCATCAAAATGCATACTAAATGTCATAAGGATACACAAATCATATAGAAATCTGAAATGTTCAGCAATTTGTCTTAAAATCTCAACATACTTATGTACTTCAATTTCTAGAACATTGGAAAATCTCAAAATCTCATGCATAGTAATATTGGGTATAAACCCACACTTCAAATTCATAGGATAACTCATAAAGTCATATATCTTTGTAATTTAAAACAAGTTTTGGTCACAAGGACGGAAGAATTGTCCTTGTTCAAACCCCACATACCTTAGATTGTGAAAGTAGATGAACAAGCTTGCTTGAAACTCTTCTTCTTACTCTTTGAGAGAGGATTCTTGAAGCCTTGGACTTGAGGAACTCGAATCTCAACTCAATTTGTAGAATTTATGGAGATTTCTTGAATTTCTTGGAGAATGGTTTTGGATTTTCTCTTGAAGGAGAAACCCTAGCTCTTGGATGTTTTGGGAGATAATGAGGCTATCAGCTTCATTTTGAATATATCAGTGTATTAAAAGGGAAAGATCCTTTTAAAAATAACGTAAAAATACTGAACGGGATTTGCAACAGTTGGAGTGACGGTCCGTCTCTAGTCTGACGGTCCGTCGGATTATTCATCGCATGTTGTTCCAAAAAAGGCCACACTGCCTTAGTTGCAACGGTCCTAGCGACGTTCCGTCGCTAGCTTGACGGTCCGTTATCTTAGCCATCACACTTGGTCCATAAGAGGGAGTCATTACCTTGGTTGCAACGGTCCGGGTGACGGTCCATCGCAAACTCGACGATCTATCAACCTGTCCATCGCACCTGGGTGATTCCACAACTCTTAGTAAAACGGTCATAACTTCTCACACTGATCTGGATTTGGAAGAAATTGGTATCGTTGGAAAGATAATTCAATTATCTACGCAATAGAAAGTAATTTTTAGGAAAATTAAATCAAGGTTAAAACACTAATCACTTGGGAAACCACTTCTCAATCTTTTAGGTTTGGAATTACACTTCACTTAACACGCTCTAAGGCTCAGACTACGAGAAAACTTTTACGGGATCTTACAATAACCAAGCATCAACTATTTTCATGAAGAATAAATATTTAGTCAAGCTAATCGGCGTGGTCGAATAGACTAACAAATTCTTAAAATCCATAAGTATAGGCTCTTTGTTTGGCACTTGCTCCTTCATTTGGAAATTTTTTGATTTTTTATACCCCTTTTCATTAGGTTTGGATTAATGGTACCTCAAATTTTCTTTCAATGCATTCTAAGTATCAATCAAGCTTCCCATCCCCTTTTCTCTCTTGCTATAATGTTCCAATATACGACAAGTTTCTTTTCAAAGTTTCAAAAGCCACTTTCTTCTTCCTTTCTTGCAAAGAGTTGTAGCTATTAAAATTTCATCCTTAAGAATTTCTGATTTTCATACCCTTCACTACTAGCTTCCGTAAATAAGATAGACCATTTCAAGTTGGGATCTTCCACCTTTGCATTTATAGATTTCATACCTCTTTATAAATATAAGTACCTACAAAATAAGCAAACAACGGTAATAATAGAAATTCCTCACCATCACTCCTATTTACACTTCTCCTGCTTGGCTAGAACCACTAAAATGTACTCATACACTCTAGCATTTGACCACCCAAGAATCCGAATAGAGTTGTTATTCAATTTATCCAATTGTTTGCCAAAAGTCATACACCAACCTTAAGGGTAATGAATTATTGTAAATTGAATAAAGAATGACTCAATAAAATCTAATGGACTTAAATCAAGAAAATTAACAAGGAAATAAAACTAAAAAAGCACAGGAATGAAATTAGCATGAAGGAAAAAGAATAAGACTCAAAGAACTTGATGATATTTAGTAGATTAATATATTAATTAATATCAAGTATGAAGACAAAGAAAAGGTAAAATTATTATAAAGAAACTAATTTACCAAGATTTAGATTAAAAATAATTATTTAGGAAGAACTTGAACTGAATTCCATAAAGAAAAGACTTCAAAAGTGAAGCCAAAATTGAAAGATCACGTCTGGCTTGCTAAAATTGGTTGAAGTCATCACTGAAGAGAAGCTGGAGCCGTTAGAGAGGCACTGGAGCCGATTGAAAGTGGTTGGAGCCAATTGGATAGGCAAAAACCTTTGTTGGGATGTGAGTGTCATTTTCTAGAGCGGTTCACGCAGAAGTCATTTTCTAGAGCAGTTCGCATGGAAGTCGGGTCACTAGACGGATCAGCCATGCAAAAGTCATTTTGGTTGGTCGGCTCGAATACGTGGAATAGAGAGATAAAATGGGACCAGTTGGCAGCATTTTCTTGGCTGCTACGTAGGACCTGGACTGCTGTCGACTTCTAATAAGTCCATGGACTTTTGTTGTAATTTTATTTTTCCAAAATCTTAGATACTTTTGATTTCATTTGGCCCCATCTTATCATATTTTGGGACCACAAATACCTGTTAAACAACTCCAATTGAAGTTTTGAATCAATTGTACCTTCATACTCTAGCTTTCTCAAGAATATGAAGAATACCAAGAACATTCAAATTTCCAACTTCTTCAATTCTTCACGAAGTTGTCCCAAATTTTAGGAGTAGCCTTTCATCAAGCTAGAGAACACACCACAATACTTTTCGACCTTAAATCCCACCTCAATATTCGAAACCCATTTCAAAGTTTATGACCATCTTCAAACCTTCAAGTTTATGAAGAACAATTCAAAATCCAACACCTCTCAAATCAACTCAAAATTGACTCAAATTTTAGGTGTAGATTCTCCTCAAGCTACAGATCAAACTCTAATACTTTTTTAGCTCAAATCACTCATAATCTTCAAAATACATTTTATAATTTCAATCCTTCAAGCTCCATTAAAGGTGGATTTTTTTCCAACTCCGAATAACTTCAAATTTTGGATTTAGACACAAAAAATACAAGAGAATACGAATCTAGTGTTAAAAATAACAACAGAAACATGGATTAAGCAATTTTTTGGATTTTTTTGATTTAGCTTTTTTTTTAGATTTTCAAAATTAATACAACAACCTATGATAGATTTGTGAAAGCAAATCTAAACTCGGCTCTTATACTAAGTGATGTAATATCAGACAACATAGAAAATGAATATAAACCCTAATTTCTAAGAACATGAAATTAAAGATAAGATCAAAACAAGATGGAAAAGAAAAGAGAACAATGGCAATAGCAAAACCAATACCTCAAAAACAAATATCCAAAAAGCACCTAATCTATAGAGCAAGACACCAGAATGAAGTTACTAGAAAGACATGGCTATAATAAACCCAAGATCACCTAATAAAAATAGTAATCAAACACCTATATATCAAGAAACACTCAAGAGGAATGACCTCAAGCAAGAAATCACATCAATATTTCAATATCAACAAAGGCCTTAACCTAAACTCTCACGAGAATTTTCACTCATCAATTAATAAGATAAAAAAATAGTCTAAGTATTGATTGAGATATTCTTCCTCATTTATAGCCTATACTATTAATTATAAAAATAACATTAATGAGATAAGGGTCTTCGTTAGCATGAAGCTTGAATATTAAGAAAAGCCATTTTGCATCCATAACCTCTTTCTCCCCTTTTCATCTTTCTTCCTTGTACTTTTACTTTAGCATATTCTCAAGTTTCAACTCTTCATTCCATGATATTGATGAAGCTCGGCTTGCATTACTCTTCCCTATTGTAAAGGATCTAATTTTTGTTCATCTTTATCCTATAAGTAATAAAATATCTCTAACTTGGTTCTTAAGCTTTCTTTGTTTTCCTTTAGCTTCTTTACTATTTTATCATTGTTACACTTGACTCTGATCACATCCTATCTATAAATAGAAGGGCTTAGTACAAGACTATCGTTATAGATTTTCTTTGTCTTTGCTTTGTTCAACTTGTTTGGTCACTCACTTACGTTGTTTACTTTTCTGCAATCATTGACTACTACCCGAAGCTAAGCCATAACTCATGCTCTTAACCAACAAATAAATTTAATTATCCTAAATTAATTATAAGCAGTTTGGCCCCTATGGTAGGGAGAGAGAAACTATGTGGGATATTAATTTTGTTTCTACTTACTAGTTTCTTTCTCTATTTTTGTTTTACAGTAAAGTGGGTATGGCAAATGATAATGATGATCGTGTGGAGCACAATAGCCTTGAGCATACTCCTAAGTCTAGTGATGTGACACCCTAGGGTTCTAGAGCAAGATCAACTCATCTGGATGACTAGATGCCTCTTGACATGAACATAGAGAAAAGGCAAAAGAAATCTATTGATCTAGATATCAATGATGCAAAACTCGACTTGCAGGGTTTGTAGAATCTCTTGAAGAGTTCTACTATGTCCTATAAAGAGTTGATAAAGTAGATGGAGGTTTAATAAATAAGGATGAACAAACTATAGTTAGGATTTACCCAAAGGACTCCAATTACATCGAGCAAGAATGATTGGGAAGATCTAGATGACCACGAGCAGGTTGATCGGATAGGTGGAATACGGATGATAGAAGATTAAACTAGACCCCAAGATATAGCCTCAATAATGAGCATGTTGGAGTTATTGAGAAAGGAGATAACGATGTAATACACTTAGCACAACTCTCAAATGAACCACATTCTAGAATCCCCCTAGTAGTAAAGGACCAGACTCTAAAAGTTATGCTAATGTGCCTTACATAGTCATTACTGTGACAAGGACCATCCCAAAGAGGTTTAAAATTCTAGACATTCTAAAGTACGATATAAAATCAGATCCTCCTTCTCACCACAACAATCAATGGCAATGTTCTAACCAATGAGGAAGTTGAGGCGATCATGGTAAAGAAGTTTGGAGAAACACTCTCGGGGAAAGCCCCAATATAGTACTCTCTTCTTCTTAAATTCTCTATCCACTAATTTAACATATTGGCAAATAAATTTCATCAGGGACAATGTTGTAGCCATAAAAGTGTAGCCCCAACAAGGGAAATTTTCAAGATAGAAAAAGGAGATTTAGAGTTGTTTAGGAGTTTGTGGCTCGATTCTAGAAGGAAAGGATGAAACTATTGATAGTGTCAAATGACTGAATAGTAAAAGGCTTCACTAAAGGTCTAAACTCTAAAAGCTTGATCACCTCTATCAAGCTCAAAGAGAGCTTGACTGAGTTTGAAGCGATGACTTAGGTCATCATGCACAACAGGTACAAGTCAAACACCCACATTAAATATGATTCCAGGCGAGTTACATGGAAGGTCCCATGAACGGAGAGACCACAGAACCTAGAAAAACTCAATGGTTTTAGTGTACAGATTATCTAGGAACCCTAGATACTATACTGATTTGGAGGGGATAACTAAGAGCAAGACGCACTTTATTCCATATATTTAAAGGCTAGTGGCAGTGGGGTAGCGCATCTTGGACTTCATAAAAATCATGACATGATCAAGGGGCAAAAAAAGAACCCTAGAGAAGAAAGTAGTAGTCTCTAGAAATGGTAAAACCCATAATCTACGCCATTAATAAGCCCCCATACTCTTAGAATATTACTTCATTATTAGCCCTAAGCAGCTAGCATTGGAAATCCAAGACATCAAAGGAATTAAGTTTCCAAAACCTCTTTGGATAAACTCAGATGCTACGATAAGCATTTCTACCACTAGTTCCAAGATACATGCCACAACATTGGGACTATAGACACCTTTAAGAGACAGTCCCTGAATTGATTAAGGCTAAACACCTCAGAGAGTTCCTGAGCGAGCTAAACAAAACTATGGGAAACACATCGAAGATAACTAGGAAACCATAAGATCGGGAGATCCCTGGAAGATTATAAGCTGACCTGCAGCCTCAATGAGATAGGTAACCATTTTTGTTTTGTTTATCTAATGGTTATTCTCTTAAGCTCTTTTGCAAGTGTATTTCAAAGGCAGTCGAGTATGGAAGTAGGAGACCCGAAAGAACAAGCTAAACTTTTTTACTTTAACCATTTTTATTCTAAAAAAGGTTCTTGGTTTCTAATGAGGTAGCTGTAGGGACTTTCGAGGAAAATTAGGAAAAATGGTACGTAACTTCTCGATATAAAGACAATGGTAGATAACTACTAAATAAATAAAAAACATAAAGAAGTTAACATTTGTCTATACTTTTTGCTTTGAATTATGCCTCTATATTTGTAATAAGAGTCCTCAGTCAAATCATAAATTAGTCGTCAATAGCCAGGGCCTTTGAGGAAAAAATGTACACCTGTCATGAGAAAGAAGAGGAGACCCTAAGGGTTATCTTCTCATGCTCCAAAAGGAAAGCAAGGCTACAACTTCAGGACCAACATAAAGGGTCACAAAAGAAAAAAGAAGTCTACACATCCCGATACTAAGACTCGGGATTTTCTTCCATAAATGAAGACGCCTGGCTTATAACCTTGTTAAGAAGATTACCATGGAATATATAGGGAATAATCATCTGATAAAGTCAAAACTTGTTACCCTTACATAATAGGGGTAAGACAACCCGAAGGAGAGGCATTGTTAAAGGTTTATGCATGAAAAATTGTATTAAAACTCAAAATGTACTTAATGAAAGTCAATTACAACTAGAACAAGGAGCATGAGTTGCTCTCATGCTACATGCTAAAGTACCTAGGAGAAGTTCAGACTTAGATGTATAACAACATGAAAATAAAAGGGATCCCTTCTTAATATGTTAGGGTATATAAAGATGAAACACCCAATGGTCGAATTCCTATTATAAAGACATAAGAGACTTACAAAATAAAAAATAAGTTAGTATCCTCAATCGTCAATACAAACTCAACATTTGCACTCTCTCTATAAAATGTGCATGCCACAAAGAGAATGAGACTTCTCGAGAGGACCTTGAATGTAGTATTCACTACAAGAGATGACTTCAGTGAAATTGTTATAAATAAACATGTGCACAATACAGATAATGCTTCAGAGTCAAGTACAAAGTTATTACAAAAGAGAAAATCATTAAAAAGAAATTACATACATATGTCAGATAAGAGAAACAATCTTTGTTAATTAAGCATTACACCTTTAAAAATAAAATCACCTTTTTTGAATTTTGTCATTCTGTCCACAAAGTTGCACCAGTCATTCTGCCACGTATAATGATTTAATTTGTCCACATGCTCAGACTAGTTTTTGCGCTATACAACTGTAGTAAGACCCAATTTTTTTGCTAGTTTAGAAGGGAATTTTAAAAATATGCAATTTAATATAAAATATTATGTGACGTAGTTTGGTATATAAATTATTATACAATAATGTACATGAGTGAGAGCATTATGAATAATATACCAATCTTATATAAAAATGTATACTAGTGTATAAAAGATGTGTGATAACAAACTCAAAATACAAGCCATGTGACGTAAATATTTTTCCCAAGTTGACATAAAACGTAATTTTATAACGATGAAATTGCCAGGTTGGATCATTACGCAAGTTTTCAGTATAGGTAGAAGCAGGATACTTTGGTAAATCAAACTGTGAAGGGGAAATACTTTCCTGGACCCTTGTACTTATTTTCTTTTGTAAAGTAGATACTTCTACTTAGCCCTTTGTCATCTGAACCCTTCACCCCATCAAAATTTAAGATTTTAAACCCTTCTTATGCATATGTGGCATTAAATTATTGAGTTGGCAAAACATGTGTTTACATGCATTTTTTAAGCGCGTGATTCAATATTTTACATTTAAAAATATTTTTAAAAATTTAAAAATAATATATTTAAAAAAAATTAAGAAAACATCAGGGGGCCCCCCCCACGTCTAGCACCCTCCCTCGCCCAGCACCCATCCCCGTTCTCTTTTCTCCGTCCAACACCCTCCCTTATCCCCCCTCCATCTAGTTCCCTCCCTGTCCCCAACCCCCTCACACCACCACCACTAACCCCACACAACACCACCACCACCACACTAGCCAACCTTTCCTTCCCCCCTTCCCCCACCCACCCCAATTCCCCACCACCACATCAGTCGAACTCTTAAATTTTATAATATATAAATTTTAATTATATTATAAATTGATTAAGTTATATTAATATGATATAAATTGTTATTTTAAATTTTTGAATAATGATGGAAATAAATTTTATTTTAGAAATAAATTTTTAGTTTATTATTTTATTTTTTATTTAATGATAGAAATGATTTTTTATTAAATAATGGTAGAGATGAAATTATTTTTTTTTTTGAAAGTTTTTATTATATGATATATAGGAAAAATTTCAAGTCAAAATTTCATCTTCATTTTTGAAGTTCTTGATTCTATAATATAAATCACAAAATTTTATGATTTCGAATCGTAATTTTATGATATATAAATTCTGACTTATAATATGAATTGATTAAGTTATATCAATATGATATAAATTGTTATTTAAAATTTTTAAATAATGATAGCGATGAATTTTATTTTTTAAAATAAAATTCTAATTTATTATTCTCTTTGTTTAATATTATTATTTTTATTTCTGACATCTCTCAAAGCTGCAATAAAGCTTTCAGGCAAACCTCTTAAGGTTAGTGGTTTAAATGCGACTTGAATTAAAACAATATGCATAAACTTACATGTTTCACGATATGGAGTAAAATCACTTTCAGCTAATAATTTGAAAGTAGCATGATCACTATCTACTGTAAGTGTCTCTTCAGTTGTTTTAACAACTTGTTTGAGACCTAAAGTCTCAAAAGTTCCCATTTGGTACAACTTTCTCAGTGGGACTTTTGGGATTGTCTACTTATTAAGCAGATCCAAGTGCTGAGGAATATCAGACTCCTCTTTTTTACTGTTTTTCACAGTATTTTTCTTCCTGATGATATTCATTAGGAATGATGTGTTGAACATATAACAGTTATGTAAACAAGTATTCCATGTCTCTAATACCAATTATTAACAACTTATTTGAGACCTAAAGTCTCAAAAGTTCCCATTTGGTACAACTTTCTGGGTGGACTTTTGGGATAGTCCACTTGTTAAGCAGATCCAAGTACTGAGGAATATCATACTCCTCGTTTTTAGTACTTTTCAAACCAGTTTGGCTTATGGCCCGGTGTATTTTAATACATATCCTAATCTACAGATATCACTCACTAATGAGAATTCTTTGGAAGCATTATTTCTGAGTATTAAATTGCATGGATATGATTACATGCCTGGTACTGCTTATGGCCCAGTGTATTTTAAAGCATATCCTAATCTACAGATATCTCTCAATGATGAGAATTCATTGGATGCATTAATTCTGAGTATTAAATTGCATGGATATGATTACATGTCTAGTACTGAGGTAATATGTATTTGTTATAGGATATATTATAAACCTCTGCCTACTTTAAATCCAATGTGTAGAATGATGGATTTCAAAAATGAAAATACTTTAATAGAAACAAATTTTTGTAGGTCCAAAGCTGTTACTAGGCAACCTATAAAATGGGATGAAATTGATTTCCTAAAAGAATGGATCCTTGAGGATGCAGTTCCTCCTCAAACTGATCTCAATGAAGAGATTTCAGAGGTAGAACAATCCATTGATGGTACTATTCGAATCAGATTTTCTGATTCATTACCTCTATTAAATAGAGCTAATGATTTACGTGTTGCAACATCATCGAGATTAACAAGATCAATATCTTCATACATATCTCCTGTTAATTATATTGTTAGATCTCCCTCAAGAGCTTCTACATCTCAGATTAGAGAAAGCACTAGAATGAATAGCATTAGGATTAATAATGATAATATTGTTATTGCAATCCCTGATATGGATCCAAATGAGTTCGAAATGGAATTTTCAACTGGTTTAAAATGAATTACAACCAAATTAATTTTAGTCCAGGATCTCTGACAAAAAAAAGAATTTCTGAAGAATTCTATAAACCTAGATGGGAATTGTTCCGAACATGGTTTTTTCAAAGCTTTAGCAAAGAAGAAAAAACTGCTTTCTAGGAAGAATTCTATGCAGATCTTTCTGTACATAGTAAAATAAATGCTTTTGTGCCCTGGTTTATGGCGCTTTCTAGAAAATTTATCTGAGATCTTATTTTTCTCAACAGGAGTAGCATGCCCACCATTGTCTCCTACAAAATTTTCATCGTGGATAGGATTTATCATTTATCCATGAAATTTTTCTTCTAGCAACTTTTTGATATTATTCAAGTGACTAGATAACTTAAAATCTTGGATTTTAGAGGGGGGTTTGGATGGGAGGAGTAATACCAATTATTAACCGGATCGTTTTACTATAGCACTAGGTACCTTTACTATATGTTAGTTAACCTTGGTCATGAGTCAAATCTTTAACCAAGTCCTAATTACGGCCCTTCACACCCACCTGGCTAATCGGCCTTTACAGGGACATCCAGCATAAATGCCAAGATTGGACTCATAACTGCAGTATAATAACATACAGACCTCTGCAACAATGGAGGTTTACAATTCTTATTAATAACAAGATGTAATTTCATATATGTAACATATGCTGCTATAGTTCAACACTAGGAATTTAACCCATCATAGGCTAGAGATAATAAAGTTTAAATTAAAATATAGAAATTTAAAAATAACCTTAATCTGGATGGATTGTGCGCAGAACCAAAAGCTTTTTATTTTAAACCAAGATATATGTTACAAGGGAGAGAGAGTAGTGGTTCTAAAAACCAACTTCTAAAAAATGAAAATGAGCTCCTTACATAATGGATGTTCTATACAAAAGACAAAACAAGAAATGGCCCTTACTATTCACAATTGGCCTTTACTATTTATAAACGACCCTTGCTTTTTCAGAAAGCTAAGTGTCCTTTCCTATTCACAAATGACTTTTTCCTTTTTATTAAGCTTCTTTCATTTTGTCTGCCATCATAGCTAATAATTTTAACGTTGGCGGGGGACCCTTCATATTCTTATGTCATTTTTCCCCTTTATTTTTTGTAGTGTTGGATGATTCTTCCAAGGTTGTTTGGAATTTTTGCAAATAGTCATCCAGATCTATATCTTCATCACTCTGGATATCCTGCGACTCACTAGCCAAGCAATCCCCTGCAGAAGAGATGGGCATATCTGAAGTGTACTCCTGATCAAGATTTTTTAATAAATTTTTTTTTACTTTTGATTATAAAGATCGCCTTGAAATTTAAGAACACATTTAACTATAGCAAGAATTTCTATAGCTACAATTGCATAATTTTTTTGGTTGGCACTCTATTTTTCATAATAGAATTGGACAATATGAACACGTCTTTCTTCTGGAGAATATTGCTTGAGAATTCCACCATATCCAATGTCAGATGCATCAGTATTAATTATTTTTGCCCAATTGGGATTTGCAAGTGTAAGGCATGGTAGATTCTCAACTTTAGCCTTAATATTTCTTACCGCAGTAGTATGGCTCTCATACCATGCTTTAGGATTTTTCTTCAGTCTATCATACAAGATAGTTGTATCTTTTTTCAGATCTTCCACAAAAGGAGATATATAATTCAGACTTCCCAGAAATCTCTTCAACTGGTTTTTTCTGTTATTTCATTAGGAATTTTAGAAGCAAATTCAATACTTCTATTTATGGGAATAATTTTCCCTTTGTCAATATTGTGACCTAGAAATCTAACATTGGTCTGGAATATAAACATCTTTGGCCTCAAAATTACTAAGTCATTTTGTATAATGATCTTTTTGAAAAGATCTAGATGTTTAAAATGTGTTTCTATGTTCTTTGAGAATACCAGAATGTCATCAATGTAGATAATAATAAAATTACTGTGTGGCATAAAAATATCATTCATGATATTCTGAAACTCTAAAGTAGCATTCTTCAATCCAAACGGCATGACATTCCATTCAAATTGTCCCATTGGAACATTGAAAGCAGTTTTATATTTGTCAGTTTCTAATATCTGAATTTGCCAATAACCTGATTTCAAATCAAATTTTAAAAATATTAAAGCATCATACAAACGATCTAATAAATCCATCTTATTGGTAATTAGATATCTAATTCATTTGAGGACTTTATTTAAAGGTTTATAATTGATAATTAACCTCAAAACTCCTCGTTCTTGTTCTGCATGCTTATTCACATAAAAAGTAGTACATAACCATGGAGACTTTGATGGTCGAACCAGACCTTTATGGAAAAGAGATTTAATCTCTTTTTTACATAATTCTAAATAGTCAGAATTAATTTGACAAGGTCAAGCCTTACACGGTATATTACCTTCTTGGAAATCATTTTCATGTGGAAGACTAACAACATGTTGTTTCCTTTGCCAAAACGCATATGGATGATCCCCACAAATTTGAATTGACAACTGATTTTTTGGAAACTCAATTTTTTTAAGTAATTTTGGTTTTTGAAGAGTTTCATTGATAGTTAAACTGCAAATTTAATTTTTCAAAAATTCCATTTGCCTATTTTTTGAAAAAATCTTTTTTTAATCAGATTTAAATATCTGGGATAGGGTGGATCACACCATTCAAACTGAATATGTTTATTATTAAAGGTTCCAATGATACCTTTTTCATCCCAACAAACTTCTGAATAAAAATATAAAAACCAAGGTTTCCCTAAGATAAGCTCATCGGTAATATCTTTAACTAAAACAAAAGTTTCAGGCATACAAACTTTGTTTTTGCAAATATAAGCTTTAGGGATTCTATATTCGACTCTTATTTTCTGACCACTTGCATTTCTCACAGTATTAGTGGTCTTTTTGAAATATCTTAAAGGTCACATACCTTCTTGAATGCAGTTACAGCCTGCCCCACTATCAATGAGAGCTATAAATTCCTTCTTATAGTTATAATCAATAAGAAGGGTGAACTTAGCATAGAAGTGTTGGTGAGCAACTTCTTCTAAGATTTTAAGGAAATCTCCATCAAAGAAAGTTTGTCTATCCTCGGCAGGTAAGAATTTTGGGTTTTCTAAAGAAGAAACCCTTTGATCTAATGCCAAATTATGACTCTTAAGTAAAGATATTTCCTTCTTGAGATTATCTATCTTATTTTTCAGGTCCTGGGTTGTTGCTAGAATAGCTTCAAACTTTTGTCTTTCCCTTAAAAATTTATTAACTTCAGTCATGGTATAAGGACCTTTTTGGGAGGGAATAATATGCATTTACTCCTAAATAGGGGAAGAACTGGTGGATGGCTTATCATCCTGCTTACCCAGGTGTTTTAGCATTTCTAGTAGAGTTGCTAATTTGTCATCTTTCAAGACATTAATTTCTATATCTTGAAATTGGGATATGATGTTGTATAAAACATCCTCCTCCTCCTCCTTGTTTGTACAAGGTTGTCCTTCTTGGCAAGGTATGCACTCATCATCTGAAGTCATATAGTCTTCTTAAAGGAGAACTCATAGGTCCTCATCGGTTGAATCATTTTCCTCATCATCATTATAGTCCATACTGGAGTTTTCCGGAGAGGAATTGAGCAAAATCTTACACAGAGAGTCTTTAATATCATCATCAATAGTGAGACTCTTGATCGTGCATTTTACTTTGCAATCTTTTGCAAAGTGACCAAATCTACCTCATCGGTAACAAGTGTTGGTCTCTTGGCTTTTCTATAAGCCTTTTTGGATTTGTAATCCTCTTTTCTTTTTCCCTAGTCTGAATCTCATAAGACTTTTTCTCCTCAGAGTAACTTTTCTTACTCTTATGAGATTCTCTAGAGATTTTGGGAATATCAGTAGCAAATTGCTCACAAAATTCTCCCAGCTGTTGTCTCTCAGTAAGACGATACTTCTTAATCTGTTGGTTTAACTTAATCTCACTACATAAAGCTAAACCTTCTTGAGTAACAACTTTTATAGGGTTACAATAGGTGTAAGTCTCATAGTTAATACTCACATTAGGACCTCTAAGAGTTTTTCTAATTCTTTCATCAAATAACTTGGGAAGACCATCTATAAACTTAGACTTCCAATGAGAACTATTACACTCAGGTAATTCCATCACTCTAGAAAAAAATACATCTTTATATCATATATAAGATGTCAAAGTCTTACATCTAAGATTTTGGAGTAGAGTCCTAATACTTTCAGTATTATCTAACCATCTTCTAGAGAAGTGCTCAATAATATTAATAATTAGAGTATAAATAGCATTTATGACTTCTTGGCCAACTTATTTCTTTACTACAGACTAGATGATTTTGGTTTTTTGGTCTTGGGTAAGATAATTATCCCACCAGCCTTTAAGCTGACCAGTAAAACCTGTTGTAATCATTTCGGCAATGCCCTAATCATTAGTTTTTGGAAGGGATTTACACATGGTACAGTACATCAACATTCTATGTACCATTGTATATAACTGTCTATCAGATAAGTTGTAATGCCCCGCAAAATCCTTTTCCAGTCTGAGCCTTAGAGCGTACTTAGTAAAGCAAAAATCTGAGTCAAAATATTTCAGAAATATCTTCCTAAGTATGAAATACTTTGAATCGTGTGGGAAACTATTTGAGCTTGAATTGAGATCATAGAGGTCCCCTAACTTATAAATGAGTTGAAAGTTTTCCTATCGTTCAAGTTTTAGTGACCGTCAAAATTTGGTTCAACTTCAATCGACCATAAATCCTTGTATATATCGAATTAGAGGACCTACTACATATCAAATGAAATCTCTTTGAATTATCTTTCTAACGATACCAATTTTGTCAAAAATTGATATCGGGGCAAATAGTTATGCCCATTTTACTCCAGCATGTCTGGCTGGGAAACTGGTGATGACATTCGTGATAAGCTATCATGCCCGTGACGGCCTATCACCAATGTCGTCAGACCTGGGCATATTTTTGACTCCAGTGATGACATTTTTTGATAATCTATCACGCCCGTGACGGCCTATCACTAATGTCATCAGACCTGGGCAGAAACTCAATATTTCACTTTTTTGCGATATTCGTGATGGTCTATCACCAACTTGATGGCCTGTCACGGATGTCGTCAAGAATATTTTTCCAGAAATTTAAAGGCATTTTTACAAGGGTATTTTGGTCATTTTTCACTATTTTAGCCTCTATAAATATGGAAAACCGCTTCCAAAACCCTAATTTCATCATTTTTCTCTTTCAAATTCTCTCAAGGGAAAATAACTAGGGTCTCATCAAGAACCCTAATCTTCCAAAAATCATCCATAAATACTTCAAGATTTCTTCAAGAATCAAGTTCCTCATAGTGTGGGCTTCAAAAATTATTTATTACAAGTGCGGATAGAGTATCAAGTATTAGAATTCATCCAATTCCAAAGATTAAGGTATGTAGATGTTGATTCTTCGGTCCCTTTCATCCAAGAAGCTCAAGAACCCTTTTTAAAACTAAAAGATTTTTATGTTTATGAGTTGTTAATGATTTTTATGAGTTTAAATTGATGTTTAATGTGTTGTCGAGTTTTGATTTATGTTTGCCTACAAAATTTATGAGCTTTGACCCTAGTATACAGAATTCATGTGATGTTTGTGATAGACCTTCTTGAAGTTGTTTTCTATGTGATGTGTTCATGACTTTTGGGTGTAGAAATGGCTGACTAATTGAAGCATGTCCCCCATAGATTTGATAAAGAGCTTAGGTAAAGCATAAGGGCCATTATAGTATGTTGAATAGGAAATCCCAAATTGTGAGTTAGTTTGTGCTTAGTGTTTGATAAAACGCCCAAGTGAATGAATTATTCCATAGTAGTAGGAAATTCCCAAATAAGTGTGAACCCTTGCATGTCTAGTTTTTTGATGAAGGACCTTAGTGAATAAGTGTAGAGGTGATAGTAGTAAATTCCCCTATTATGTGCTCTTGATATATGTTAAGCTTTTAATATATGCCAAGTGGTTAGCAAGTAAGTTATGACGTGATAGTATGAAGTTTTTCCAAGCCATGTGATATCCAAACACGTGTCAAGATTGATATAGGTATGAAATAGCTGAGGTAAAACCTTGTTTAATGGAGTACTAATTAGAAGCATGTTTCCCCTACGTTACTATATGATTATGATTTTGAGATGCCTAAAGTGACGCCTCGGCGACTGTGAAAATGCTTTAATGATTATGATGATGCCGTAATGATTATGAGATGTTTTAATAATTATGATGAGACATGAATGATTGTGATGATGAACGAATGCTTGTGATGATAAATAAATGATTATGCTTTACTTTTATGCTATCGAGTCCTAGGGGTATTTATACCCGATAATAGAGTTGTTGTCTAGAGCCTGTATCAGTTTCTCGATAATTCTAGTCGAGCCATGATTTTTATAACTCAGTGAATTATAGAACTCTGTATCCTCAGATAATTCAGAACTTAAGAAAGCTTAGTAATCTCAGTTATCTCTGTAATCTCTGTATCACTAGTAATCTAGCCTCAGTCTTGTAATCAGCTCAGATTTAATAGTATTCAAGTCTAATCTAAAAAGCGATTTGAGTAATCTATTCAAGCTTTGTATCGTCAGTCAGATACAATGATTTGGGACCTTTTTTGTTAAATACAGAACTAAGTAATCTCAGCGTAACTCAGTCAGATATTTTGAGAAACATGATCAGTAACAAACTCAGTTCAGTTATGTTTAGTTAAGAATTTAGTTCAGAGTCTTTCAGTTGGGATTAAAAGCTAGCACTGTGCGAGGGAAAGAATGGTGGCTCTCCCGTCAGAGAGGTCGAGTCGTTAGGAGCAATCTCTAAACTCTAAAATTGCGTAGCCAGTGCAGGATGCAGGAGTCTTCCGTCAGTAGAGGTTGTCACTATCAGAGAGGTTTGATTATTATATTGCCTCAGGCTGACTTTCTGTGAGGGTCATCCCGTTAGAGAGGCTTGACCAGAGAGGTCTTTACCTGTGGCACGGTATTGACACCCTTCCAGATGGGGTCTTAGTTCGGACCCCACCTGGGGTAGTTTGGGGTATGTTGATTAAGTAACTACTTCCTACAGTTATAGTTTCAGTATCTATCTTTAGAAATCAGGACTGTCAGATACAGTCATCCATCTCTATAAAGAACTCAGATAGTTCCATTGATTTATGGACTGTCTCGTAAGATAGGCTTGGTCTCATATACAGATGCTTATTATCATATCTAGAGATCTCCTGTAAGATAGGCTTGATATCAGTCTCAGACCAGATTGAGTATTCTTATTATCATACCTAGAGATCTTCCATCAGATAGGCTTGATCTCCATCTTAGACTCTATTGAGTATTCTTGGTGTCAGATTCGGATATAATCATACTTCTTATCATTGATAATCGTTTCCGAAATAATTTGTTAGCAAAGTTGATCTCTAATACTGTCAGTTAAAAGTAGTAAGCTCAGAGTTCAGTCCTTGATGTAAGCACAACCAGATCCTCAGTTATTAGTATTGATGAATCAGTGATTCATTATGTCAGTGTCAGTAGTGAGTTCAGTCTGCGGTAAAGTGGTATCCGAGTTTCAGTATCTAAAGTTGCGATGATGGTGTTCATGTTTTTATGCATTCATGTATGTGTTCTCATGTGGTATTTTCATGATTATTCAGTTTAGATATTGTGCATGCATGAGCCCTTGCATTAGCCTACCCCGTATACATACTCAGTACATTCTTGTACTGACACATTTACGCTATGGTGTTATATTTGACACCATAGGTTTAGAGGCACAAGATCCAGAATATCTTTAGCAGTTCAGTCCCAGTCAGCAACAGTAGCAGTGAGTCCTCTTCTTTCGAGGATGAATCTCAGTTTACTATTATTTCTTCAAACTTTATTTATTTTTAGTTGATGGAGTTAGTTGGGTACTTGTCCCATCAACTCCACAGTGCAGACAGTTTAGAGGCTTTTTAGACAGATGTTGTTGATGTGTATTATGAGTATTTATAGACGTGTTGAACCATATTGCTAGTTTTTGCATTTATTTTAGATATTATGTAGTATACAAGTGCAGATATTATTAAAGGATTAGCTTGTGGTCCTTTGGGGTCATAAGCACCGTGTGACGTCTCAGGATGGAATTTTGGGGCGTTACAAGGTTGGTATCAGAGCCTAAGGTTCAAGAGTATCCTAAGGAGTCTGAAAAGCTGCATCTAGTAGAGTCTTATACATAGGTGTGTAGTGCACCATATTTATGTACAAGAGGCTATAGGATGTTCTTAGGAGCAGTTCCTCTTCTTTCAATGATCATTTCGTACGAGTGAGCATCATACCAAGTTGATCATCAGTCTAATCCACTTCTTTCTTCCAATTACAGAGTATGCCTCCTCGCAGAGATTTTGTCCGAGGGTTGATGACCAACCCCCTCAGCTAGTAGATCCTGAGAATGAAAGTGTGTCATATACAGAGTTTTGGGCCACTTTCCAGGCGCTAGCCCAAGCTGTGACTAATGTTCATGGCAACCATCAGGCTGCAGTCCCACCTCAACAAGATGGAAATTCTGTCGCAGCCAGGATTAGAAGCTTTATAAAAATGAACTCGCCCAAATTCTTTGGGTCAGTAGTAGGTGAGAACCCACAGTTATTTCTAGAGGAGGTGAAGAAGATCACCTAGATTATGTATGTTTTTGAGAAGGAGAGTGTTGAGTTAGCATCTTATAGGTTAAAAGATATTATTATGATTGGGTAGTGATGTGGGATAAAAGAAGAGGGGAGAATGCAGCTCCCATGACTTGGTTAGAGTTTCAAAGTGCCTTTCTAGATAGGTTTTTCCTGCTAGAGATGAGGGAGGCTAAGGTAGAAGAATTCGAACCTAAGGCAAGGTTTCATGACCGTGAAAGAGTATTGTCTTAAGTTTAACTAATTAGCTAAGTATGCTCCCAATTTGGTAGCTGACCCTAGAGTGAGTATAAGTAAGTTTTTGTCTGGGTTATCGAGTGATGTGTTGATAGAGTGTAGAGCTGCTATGATCAATAGAGATATGGATATTTCTAGGCTAATGATGTATATGCAATAAATTGAGGCAGATAAAATGAATGAGAGAAAGAGTGAATAAGAGAGCCAAGATAGGTAGTCGCGGTTTCCTGCAAGCAGGGTCTCAAGGTGGTAGTAGTTCTAAGTATGGTCGGAGATTTTTAGTTCCAACTCTATCTTCAGCTAGTGTACTCGCACCTATGTTTGGGGTGTCAGATCTGAGAGAGCGCCAAGCTCCAAAGCCTAGAGTAATGCTAGTGGTATTAGTATCCATCTGTGTTGTGAAGAGTGTGGCAGGCACCACCAAGGTGTGTGTAGAGCCGGTAGTGATGTATGCTTTGGGTGTGGTAACCCAGGCCATAGAATGTGAGAATGTAGAGTGCTAACTCAAAAGGGTAGACTTCATGCATTTCAGGCTTGCTTTGATTGGGAAAGATCCCCTGAAATAGACCCGGGTATATTATGAGCCATTATATCTTTATGATATGCATTGATAGATCCTTTGCTCCCATTTTGATCTTATATGTTATCATGAGTCATGCATGAGTTTCTGATCTTGATCGGTCAATCATGACCCAGTCTGTAGGTGCCCCGCGCACCACCCCAGTATTTCAGCGAAGTGTGTTTAGAGGGACATAGAGTCCCAAGGGGGAGATACCCCATAGTATTATAATGTTGCATGCTATTAGATTCATCCTGATTCATGTTCATATTTTTTTTATGGAGTTAGCATCAGTTGTCCTTACATTGTTAAGTTGTGCTTTCAAAAGTTAGCTTAGCCGGGCATTCATGCATTAGATATGTACATTTAGTAGAAAGAGTTCAGCTTGTCAGCGTGTGTTCAATCATGTATTCATGAGATCATACCAGCTATGAGCCCATGCATCAGATATGCATATATATTATGAGAATTCAGCTATAAGTATCATTAGTCGAGTATTCCATGCATCAGATATGCATGCCCAGTATGAGAACTCTATATGTTAGTTGCCCCAGCTGCGTAGTCCTAATTTGAGATGTTTCCATTTCTTGAGTAAGTTCTGTTGATCCATATTCTCAGTCTATCAAGCGACATTCGAGGATGAATGTTCTCAAGGGGGAGATAATGTAATGCCCCGTAAAATCCTTTTCTAGTCTAAGCCTTAGAGCATATTTGGTAAACCAAAAAATTTGAGTCAAAATATTTCAGAAATATCCTCCCAAGTATGAAATACTTTGAATCGTGTGGGAATCTATTTGAGCATGAATTGATATCATAGAGGTCCCCTAACTTATGGACGAGTTGAAAACTTTTCTATCGTTCAAGTTTTAGTGACCATCAAAATTTAGGTCAAATCCAATCGACCATAACTCCTTGTATATATCTAATTAGAGGACCTACTAAATATCAAATGAAATCTCTTTGAATTATCTTTCTAACGATACCAATTTTGTCAAAAATTGATATCGGGGCAAATAGTTATGCCCATTTTACTCCAGCATGTCTGACTGGGAAACTGGTGATGACATTCGTGATAAGCTATCATGCCCGTGATGGCCTATCACCAATGTCATCAAACCTGGGTAGATTTTTGACCCCAGTGACGACATTTTGTGATAATCTATCATGCCCGTGACAGCCTATCACCAATGTCGTCAGACCAGGGAAGAAACTCAATATTTCACTTTTTTTTACGACATTTGTGATGGCCTATCACCAACTTGACGGACTGTCACGGATGTCGTCAAGAATATTTTTCCAGAAATTTAAAGGCATTTTTGCAAGGGTATTTTAGTCATTTCCTACTTTTTTTTAGCCTCTATAAATATGGAAAACCTCTTCCAAAACCCTGATTTCATCATTTTTCTCTTCCAAATTCTCTTAAGGGGAAATAACTAGGGTTTCATCAAGAACCCTAACCTTCCAAAAATCATCCATAAATTCTTCAAGATTTCTTCAAGAATCAAGTTTCTCATAGTGTGGGCCTCGAAAATTATTTATTACAAGTGCAGATAGAGTCTCAAGCATTAGAATTTATCCAATTTCAAAGATTAAGGTATGTAGATGTTGATTCTTGGGTCCCTTTCATCCAAGAAGCTCAAGAACCCTTTTTAAAACTAAAAGATCTTTATGTTTATGAGTTGTTAATGATTTTTATGAGTTTAAATTGATGTTTAATGTTTTGTTGAGTTTTTATTTATGTTTTCCTACAAAATTTATGAGCTTTAACCCTAGTATGTGGAATTTATGTGATGTTTGTGATAGACCTTCTTAAAGTTGTTTTCTATGTGATGTGTTCATAACTTTTGGGTATAGAAATGGTTGAATAAGTGAAGTATGTCCCCCATAGGTTTGATAAAGAGCTTAGGTAAAGCATAAGGGCCATTATAATATGTTGAATAGGAAACCCCAAATTGTGAGTTAGTTTGTGCTTAGTGTTTGATAAAACGCCCAAGTGAATGAATTATTCCATGGTAGTAGGAAATTTCCAATTAAGTGTGAACCCGTGCATGTCTAGTGTTTTGTTGAAGGACCTTAGTGAACAAGTGGAGAGGTGATAGTAGTAAATTCCCCTATTATGTGCTCTTGATATATGTTAAGCTTTTAATATATGCCAAATGCTTAGCAAGTAGGTTATGACGTGATAGTATGAAGTTTCCCCAAGCCATGTGATATCCAAACACGTGTCAAGATTCATACAAGTATGAAATAGCTGAGGTAAAACCTTTTTGAATGGAGTACTAATTAGTAGCATGTGTCCCTTATGTTACTATATGATTATGATTTCGAGATGCCTAAGTGACCCCTCAGTGACTGTGAAAATGCTTTAATGGTTATGATGATGCTTTAATGATTATGAGATGTTTTAATGATTGTGATGAGACATAAATGATTGTGATGATGAATGAATAATTATTTTTTACTTTTATGCTATCGAGTCCTAGGGGTATTTATACCCGAAAATGGAGCTATTGTCTAGAGCTCATGTGAGTTTCTCGATATTTCCAGTCGAGCCATGATTCTCAGAACTTAGTGAATTATAGAACTCTGTATCCTCAGACAAGTCAGAACTTAAGAAAGCTCAATAATCTCAGTTATCTCTATAATATTTGTATCGCTAGTAATCTAGCCTCAGTCCTGTAATCAGCTCAAATCTAATAGTATTCAAGTCTAATCTCAAAAGCGATTTGAGTAATCTATTCAAGCTCTGTATCGTCAGTCAGATACCATAATTTGATACCTTTTCCGTCAGATACAGAACTAAGTAATCTCAGCGTAACTCAGTCAGATCTTTTGAGAAACGTGATCAGTAAAAAACTCAATTCAGTTGTGTTCGATTGAGAATTCAGTTTAGAGTATTTTAGTTGGGAGTAGAAGCTAGCACCGAGCGAGGGAAGGGATGACGGCTCTCCCGTCAGAGAGGCTGAGTCGTTAGGAGCAATCCCTGAACTCTAAAACTGCGTAGCCAGCACAGAATGCAGGAGTCTCCCATCAGTAGAGGTTGTCACTATCAGAGAGATTCGACTATCATATTGCCTCAGGCCGACTTCCTGCGAGGGTCATCCCATCAGAAAGGCTTGACCAAAGAGGTCTTTACCTGTGGCATGGTATTGATACCCTTCCAGCTGGGGTCACAAGTTAGACCCCACCCATGGTAGGTTGGGGTATGTCGATTAAGTAATTATTTCCCACAGTTGCAGTTTCAGTATCTATCTTCAAAAATCAGGACTGTCAGATACAGTCATCCATCTCTATAAAGAATTCAGATAGTTTTATTGATTCATGGACCATCCCGTCAGATAGGCTTGGTCTCATATACAGATGCTTATTATCATATTTAGAGATCTTCTATCAGATAAGCTTGATCTCAGTCTCAGACCATGTTGTGTATTCTTATTATCATATCTAGAGATCTCCTATTAAATAGGCTTGATCTTTATCTCAGCCTCTATTGAGTATTCTTATTGTCAGATTCGGACATGATCATACTTCTTATCATTGATAATCGCTTTCAGAATAATCTGTTAGCAAAGTTGATCTCTAATACTGTCAGTTAAAAATAGTAAGCTCAGAGTTCAGTCCTTGATGTAAGTACATCCAGATCCTCAGTTATTAGTATCAGATAAGTCAGTGATTCAGTATCTCAGTGTCAGTAGTGAGTTCAGTCTGTAGTAAAGTGGTATCCGAGTTTCAGTATCTAGAGTTCCAATGATGGTGTTCATGTTTCTGTGCATTCATGTATGTGTTCTTATGCGGCATTTTCATGATTATTCAGTTTAGATATTGTCCACGCATGAGCCCTTGCATTAGCCTACCCCATATACATACTCAGTACATTCCTGTACTGACGTATTTGCATTATGGTGTTATATTTGACACCATAGGTTCAGAGGTACAGATCCAGAATATCCTCAGCAGTTCAGTCCCAGTCAGCAGCAGTAGCAGTGAGTCATCTTCTTTCGAGGACGAATCTCAGTTTACTATTATTTCTTTAGACCTTATTTATTTTCAGTTGATGGAGTTAGTTGGGGACTTGTCCCATCAAATCCACAGTTCAGACAGTTTAGAGGCTTTTCAGATGGATGTTGTTGATGTGTATTATGAGTATTCATAGATGTGTTGAACCTTATGGCTAGTTTCTGCATTTATTTCAGATATTATGCAGTATATAGGTACAAATATCAGTAAAGGGTTAGCTTGTGGTCCTTCGGGGTCATAAGCACTGTGTGATGTCTGATTTTAGGGTGTTACATAAGCCATCTACATTCACTCGTAGATTTCATCACCTCTAAAACTATTGGGGACATATAATCCTTGTTCTTCAAATAAAACATCCTCAGGAGTTAGTTTAGGATAATAAATATCTTTTGGGTAGGCTTTCTAGCAAATTTATCTGAGATCTTATTTATCTCAACAGGAGTAGCATGCCCACCATCGTCTCCTACAAAATTTTCATCGGATAGGATTTATCTTTAATCCACGAAATTTGTCTTCTAGAAACTTTTTGATATTATCCAAGTCACTAGATAACTTGAAATCTTAAATTTCAGGGGGAGGTTGGGTGGTAGGAGTATCCAGGACCTCAGGGTCCTTAAGTTTAAGGTCTAGTTTCTTAGTATTACTAAGCTCTATCCTTTTTAAATTAGATAGGACCTTATCAATTTTCTCATGTAGAGAAATTATTTGCTCTCCCAAGATGTTCAGTTATGCTATTTTAGCATTGTATTGACATTTTAAGTAGTTATTAAAGTAGTATCATTATCCATTAGCTTAGCAAAAAACTATAAAATGAACTACCTTATTGTCTCTTACGGTTTGAAAGGACTATTGGGGAGGTAATACTGAAGTAGTAGTTACTCCAGTAGGTAATTTAAACTCCCTAGCTAGCATGGAAATGTAATTATCCATATATCTGGCCATAAACTAGGGCACAAAAGCAATTATTTTATTATGCATAGAAAGATCTGCATAGAATTCTTCCTGGAAAGTAGTTTTTTCTTCTTTGCTAAATTTTTGAAAAAACTATGTTCGGAACAATTCCCACCTAGGTTTATAGAATTCTTCATAAATTCTTTTTCTTGCCAGAGATCCTGGACTAAAATCAATTTGGTTGTGATTCATTTTAAACTAGTTAGAAATTCCATTTCGGACTTAGTTGGATCCACATCAGGGATTGCAGTAACAATATTATCACTATCAATCCTGATGCTATTCATTCTAGTGCATTCTCTAATCTGAAATGTAGAAGCTCTAGAGGGAGATCTAACAATATAATCAATCGGAGATATGTATGAAGATGTTGATCTTGTAAATCTCGATGATGTTGCAACATGCAAATCATCAATTCTGTTTAATAGAGGTAATGAATTAGAAAATCTGATTGGAACAGTACCATCAACGGATTGTTCAACCACTAAAATCTTTTTATTGAGATCAGTTTGAGGAGGAACTGCATCCTCAAGGATCCATTCTTTTGGGAAATCAATTTCACCCCATTTTATAGGTCGCCAAGTAACAACTTTGGACCTACAAAAATTTTTTTCCATTAAAATAGTTTTATTTTTGAAATCCATCATTATCCACATTGGATTTAAAGTATGGAGAGGTTTATAATATATCCTATAACAAATCCATATAACCCAGTACCAGGCATGTAATCATATCCATGCAATTTAATACTCAAAATTAATGCATCCAAAGAATTTTCATCAGTGAGAGATATCTGTAGATTAGGATATACATTAAAATACATCAGGTCCTAAGCCAAACTGGTTTGGATTGTCCCAATAAGGGACTTCTTCTAATTTTTATTACTGTCATCTCTAAAAGCTGCAATATAGCTTTCAGGCAAACCTCTCAAAGTAAGTGGTTTAAATATGACTTGAATTAAACCAATATGCATAAACTTACATGTTTCACGATAAGGAGCAAAATCACTTTTAGATAATAATTTGAAATTAGCATGACCACTATCTACTGTAAGTGTCTCTTCAGTTATTTTAACAACTTATTTGAGACCTAAATTCTCGAAAGTTCCCATTAGGTACAACTTTCTGGATGGCACTTTTGGGATCGTCCACTTATTAAGTAGATCCAAGTGCTGAGGAATATCATGCTCCTCATTTTTATTGTACCAATTAATAACTGGATCGCTTCACTGTAGCACTAGGTACCTTTACTATATGTTAGTTAACCTTGGTCATGAGTCAAATCTTAAACCAAGTCCCAATTATGGCCCTTTACACCCACCTGGCTAATCGGCCTTTATAGGGACATCCGGCATAAATGCCAAGATTGGACTCATAACTGTAGTATCTTAACATACAGACCTCTGCAACAATAGAGGTTTACAATTTTTATTAATAACAAGATACCATTTCATACATGTAACATATTCTGTTATAGTTCAACACTAGGAATTTAGCCCATCATAGGCTAGAGATAATAAAGTTTCATTTTAAATTAAAATGCAGAAATTTAAAAATAACCTTAATCTGGATGGATTGTGCTCAGAACTAAAAGCTTTTATTTCAAACCAAGATATATATTACAAGGGTGAGAGAGTCGTAATAGAGAGAGAGTAGTGGTTCTAAAAACCTACTTCTAAAAAATGAAAATAAGTTCCTTAAATAATGGATGCTCTATACAAAAGACAAAACAAGTTATCTTGGTTTGAAATAAAAGATTTTGGTTCTGAGCACAATCCATCCAGATTAAGGTTATTTTTAAATTTCTACATTTTAATTTTAATTTAAACTTTATTACCTCTAACCTATGATGGGCTAAATTCCTAGTGTTAAACTATAGCAAAATATGTTACATGTATGAAATAGCATCCTGTTATTAATAAGAATTGTAAACCTCCATTGTTGCAGAGGTCTGTATGTTAAAATACTGTAGTTATGAGTCTAATCTTGGCATTTATTCCAGATGTCCCTATAAAGGCCGATTAGCCAGGTGGATGTGAAGGGTCGTAATTGGGACTTGGTTTAAGATTTGAATCATGACCAAGGTTAACTAACATATAGTAAAGGTACCTAGTGCTACAGTGAAGCGATCCGGTTAAGGTCCTTAAATTTAAGGTCTAGTTGCTTAGTATTACTAAGTTCTATCCTTTTTAAATCAGATAGGACCTTATCGATTTTCTCATATAGAGAAATTATTTGCTCTCCCAAGATGCTCATATAATAATTAGCATAGTTATTATATTTTAGCATTTTATTGACATTTTGAGCAGTTATTAGGGCAGTATCATTATCCACCAACTCTGAATCATATATCTTCTTTTGTGGAAGATCTGAAAAAAAAAATACAACTATCTTGTATGATAGACTGAAGAAAAATCCTAAAGCATAATCTGAGAGCCATACTATTGCTGTAAGAAATATTAAGGCTAAAGTTGAGAATCTACCATGCCTTACACTAGCAAATCCCAATTTGGCAAAAGTGATTGATACTGATGTATCTGATATTGGATATGGTGGAATTCTCAAGAAATATTCCCCAGAAGAAAAACGTTTTCATATTGTTCAATTCTATTCTGGAAAATGGAGTGCCAGCCAAAAAAATTATGCAACTGTAGCTAAAGAAATTCTTCCTATAGTTAAATGTGTTCTTAAATTTCAAGGCGATCTTTATAATAAGAAGTTCTTAATTAGGACTGATTGCCAAGCTGCAAAATTTATCTTTAACAAGGATTTTAAACATGATGTTTCTAAGAAAATGTTTGCAAGATGGAAGGCTTTGTTAGCCCCATTTGATTTTGAAATCCAATAATTAAAAAGGTCGGATAATAGTCTACCCAATTTTTTAACACATGAATTTTTAAGCTAATGTTTTCTCTTAAGGATTTTAGGATTGCCTCACAAGGATCTTCTTCTTCGTTCAGAGTAAGAGGTGGAAGAAATTCACCAAGAGGCAGAGGTAATTTCTGTGCCTAAATTGGAAAACAGAGGTTGATATCCTCGAGCATTGTAAGCTCAAGTTCTTCTGGCATGATTACAGATGAACAATCACATCAAGAATTTTTAGAATTCATGAAATTCAAGTCTAAGAAACAAGGGGATAATGATTTCCCTTCGTATTCGAGTATTATTAAAGATGACCATGGGAATACTGAGTTACATGAACGCAGCAAGACAGATAAAGTCAACTCTCTATCTAAGATTTTGCTCAATTCCTCTCCAGAAAACTCCAGTCCGGACCATAGTGATAATGAGGAAAATAATTCAACCGATGAAGACCTGCGAGTTCTCCATCAAGAAGACTATATGACTTCAGATGATGAGTGCATACCTTGCCAAGAAGGACAACCTTGTACAAACAAGGAGGAGGAGGATGTTTTTTACAACATCATATCCCAATTTCAAGATATAGAAATTAATGTCTTGAAAGATGACAAATTAGTATCTCTACTAGAAATGCTAAAAGACCTGGGTAAGCAGGATGCTAAGCCATCCACCAGTTCTTCCCCTATTCAGGAGGAAATGCATATTATTCCCTCCCAAAAAGGTCCTTATACCATGACTAAAGTTAATAAACTTTTAAGGGAAAGAGAGAAGGTTGAAGCTATTCCAGAAACAACCCAGGACCTGAAGAATGAGATAGATAATCTCAAGAAGGAAATATCTTTCCTTAAGAGTCATAATTTGACATTAGATCAAAGGGTTTCTGCTTTAGAAAACCCAAAATTCTTACCCATTGAGGATAGCCAACACTAGAAGAAGCTGATCACGAACATTTTTATACTAAGGTCACATTTCTTATTGATTACAACTATAAGAAGGAATTTACAGCTCTCATTGATAGTGGGGTAGGTTGTAACTACATTCAAGAAGGTATGACCTTTAAGATATTTCAAAAAGACTACTAATACTATGAGGAATGCAAGTCGTCAAAAGATGGAAGTCGAATATAGAATACCTAAAGCTTATATTTGTGAAAACAAAGTTTGTATGCCTGAAACTTTTATTTTAGTTAAAAATATTACTGATGAGCTTATCTTAGGGAAACCTTGGTTTTTACATTTGTATCTGTTAGTCCGTTGGGATGAAAAAGGTATCATTGGAACCTTTAATAATAAACATATTCAGTTTGAATGGTGTAATACACCCTATACCAGATATTTAAATCTGATTAAAGAATAGATTCTTTCAAAAAATAGGCAAATGGAATTTTTGAAAAATGAAATTTTCAGTTTGACTATCAATGAAACTCTTCAAAAACCAAAATTTCTTGAAAAAATTGTATTTCAAGTACTGAGGTTATATGTATTTGTTATAGGATATATTATAAACCTCTCCATACTTTAAATCCAATATGTAGATTGATGGATTTCAAAAATGAAACTATTTTAATGGAAACAAATTTTTGTAGGTCCAAAGTTGTTACTAGGCGACCTATAAAATGGGGTGAAATTGATTTCCTAAAAGAATGGATCCTTGAGGATACAACTCCTCCTCAAACTGATCTCAATAAAGAGATTTCAGAGGTAGAACAATCCGCTGATGGTACTATTCGAATAGGATTTTCTAATTCATTACCTCTATTAAATAGAGTTGATGATTTGTGTGTTGCAACATCATCGAGATTAACAAGATCAATATCTTCAAACATATCTCCTGTATATTATATTGTTAGATCTCCCTCTAGAGCTTCTACATCTCAGATTAGAGAAAATACTAGAATGAATATCATCAGGATTGATAGTGATAATATTGTTACTGCAATCACTGATGTGGATCCAACTGAGTCCTAAATGAAATTTTCAACTGGTTTAAAATGAATCATAGACAACTCTCTGTGTAAGATTTTGCTCAATTCCTCTTTGGAAAACTTCAGTCCGGACCATAGTGATAATGAGGAAAATAATTCAACCGATGAAGACCTATGAGTTCTCCATCAATAAGACTATATGCCTTTAGATGATGAGGGCATACCTTGCCAAGAAGGACAACCTTGTACAAACAAGGAGGAGGAGGATGTTTTTTTACAACATCATATCCCAATTTCAAGATATAAAAATTAATGTCTTGAAAGATGACAAATTAGCAGCTCTATTAGAAATGCTAAAAGACCTGGGTAAGCAGGATGATAAGCCATCCACCAGTTCTTCCCCTATTCAGGAGGAAATGCATATTATTTCCTCCCAAAAAGGTCCTTATACCATGACTGGAGTTAATAAACTTTTAAGGGAAAGATAGAAGGTTGAAGTTATTCCAACAACAACCTAGGACCTGAAGAATAAGATAGATAATCTCAAGAAGGAAATATCTTTCCTTAAGAGTCATAATTTGTCATTATATCAAAGGGTTTCTACTTTAGAAAACCCAAAATTCTTACCCGCAGAGGATAGCCAAACTCTACCAGATGGAGATTTCCTTAAAACTTTAGAAGAAGCTGCTCAGCAACACTTCTATGCTAAGGTCACTCTTCTTATTGATTATAACTATAAGAAGGAATTTAAAGCTCTCATTGATAGTGGGGCAGGCTGTAACTACATTCAAGAAGGTATGATACCTTTAAGATATCTCGAAAAGACCACTAATACTGTGAGGAATGCGAGTGGCCAGAAAATGGGAGTCGAATATAGAATCCTTAAAGCTTACATTTGCAAAAACAAAGTTTGTATGCCTGAAACTTTTGTTTTAGTTAAAGATATTACTCATGAGCTTATCTTAGGGAAACCTTGGTTTTTATATTTGTATCCGTTAGTCCATTGGGATAAAAAAGGTATCATTGAAACCTTTAATAATAAACATATTCAGTTTGAATGGTGTGATCCACCCTATACCAGTTATTTAAATCTGATTAAAGAAAAGATTCTTCAAAAAAATAGTAATTTTGAAAAATGAAATTTGCAGTTTGACTATCAATAAAACTCTTCAAAAACTAAAATTACTTGAAAAAATTAAGTTTCTAAAAAATCAGTTGTCAATTCAAATTTGTGTGGATCATCCAAATACATTTTGGCAAAGAAAACAATATGTTGTTAGTTTTTCATATAAAAATGATTTCTAAGAAGATAATATACCGATTAAGGCCAGACCTTGTCAAATGAATTTTGACTATTTAGAATTATGTAAAAAAGAAAATGAATCTCTTTTGCATAAGGGTCTAATTCGACCATCTAAGTCTCCATGGTCATGCACTGCTTTTTATGTGAATAAGCATGCAGAACAAAAATGAGGAGTTTCGAGGTTAGTTATCAATTATAAACATTTGAATAAAGTCCTCAAATGGATTAGATATACAATTCCCAATAAGAAGGATTTATTAGATCATTTGTATGATGCTCTAATATTTTCAAAATTTGATTTGAAATCAGGTTATTGGGAAATTCAGATATTAGAAACTGACGAATATAAAATTGCTTTCAATGTTCTAATGAGACAATTTGAATGGAATAGCATGCCTTTTGGACTGAAGAATGCTCTTTCAGAGTTTCAGAATATCATGAATGATATTTTTATGCCACACAGTAATTTTATTATTGTCTACATTAATGACATTCTGGTATTCTCAAAGAATGTAGAAACACATTTTAAACATCTAGATCTTTTCAAAAAGATCATTATACAAAATGGTTTAGTAATTCCAAGGACAAAGATGTTTTTATTCCAGACCAATGTTAAATTTCTGGGTCATAATATTGACAAAGGGAAAATTATTCTCATAAATAGAAGTATTGAATTTGCTTCTAAATTTCCTAATGAAATAACAGACAAAACTCAGTTGCAGATATTTCTGGGAAGTCTAAATTATATATCTCATTTTATAGAAGATCTGAAAAAAGATAGAGCTATCTTGTATGATAGACTGAAGAAAAATCCTAAAGCTTGATCTGAGAGCCATACTACTGCTGTAAGAAATATTAAGGCTAAAGTTGAGAATCTACAATGCCTTACACTTGCAAATCCCAAATGGGCAAAAATGATTGATACTGATGCATCTGACATTGGATATGGTGGAATTCTCAAGCAATATTCCCCAGAAGAAAAACGTGTTCATATTGTTCAATTCTATTCTAGAAAAATGGAGTTCCAGCCAAAAAAATTATGCAACTGTAGCTAAAGAAATTCTTGTTATAGTTAAATGTGTTCTTAATTAGGATTGATTTTCAAGCCACAAAATTTATCTTTAACAAGGATTTTAAACATGATGTTTCTAAGAAAATATTTGCAAGATGGCAGGCTTTGTTAGTCCTATTTGATTTTGAAATCCAATATTTAAAAGGGTCGGATAATAGTCTACTCGATTTTTTAACTCGTAAATTTTTAAGCTAATCTTTTCTCTTATGGATTTCAGGATGGCCTCATGAGGATCTTCTTCTTCGTTCAAAGGAAGATGTGGAAGAAATTCACCAAGAGGCAGAGGTAATGTCCTCGCTCAAATTGGAAATTAGAGGCTGATATCCTCGAGCATTGCAAGCTCAAGTTTTTCTGGTATGAATACAGATGGACAAGCATATTAAGAATTTTTAGAATTTATGAAATTCAAGTCAAAGAAACAAAGTGATAATGAAGTCCCTTCGTATTTGAGTATTATTAAAGATGACAGTGGGAATACTGAGTTATATGAATGCAATAAGACAGAGGAAGTCATAATTTTCCTTGAAAATCATGATCTTCGATGGAAAGATAATCCTTGGCAACTGATGCAAAGGTATTTGGATAATATGTTTTATGCTGCGACATCTTACAAATATCGCAAATATTATCAATCCATATTATCGGCAATGGGTTCTGTAGAAATCCAACATTTATATGCTAATGAAGCAGTAAAAAAAGATTATAGTTATTAAAAAATTATAATCAAACAGATTTTGACTCATGATGAATGGAGCTTTAGTACCCTAAAAGAAAGAGAATATATACATCCCGAACAACAGAAAGTTGCTGTAAAATATAATTACTGGGATTATATGAAAAGCTTTGATAAGGTTTTCTTATGTGAGAATCTTGAGAGATCTTATTCATGGTTTGTGAAAATATGTGCAAATGTGCACAAACAAAGCATACCAAATTGGTTTGCTAAATGGTGAATCTTGCATGGTCTCTCACCAAAGATATTGCCTGAGCCATTTAAAAGTTTGTACAAGGACTGGATAGAAGTATCATCAATACTTCTAAAAATGCAAAAAGATAATACATATTTTGAAGGAATATCTATGATGTATTTCTTTATTAAATTTTTGATTCCGTGGATCTTGAAGTAGTCCATAGAGGTAAAATCAATGACTTATAATTTACCATGTTTAATGCGGGTTTATTATACAAAATTTTGGAGTAAATTAAACCAGCAAACCGATGACAGTAATGTCCATAGTCAACAACTAATTAAATCAATAAAGATGTCTGTTGCAAAATATAGGCAGCAAAAAGAAATGGAGTCTTCTCATGAACAGAAAAAGCTTAGTCCTTTCAAGAACATCACTAGAAAGCTTCAAATGAAGAAGGGCACAATGACCAAAGCTGAGATTTTGGCATCCTATATGGAAGAAGTCAAAAAAGATTTATTAAAAAATCTTGATCAGGAGTACACTTCAGATATGTCCATTTCTTCTGCAGGGGATTGCTTGGCTGGTGAGTCGCAAGATGTTCAGAGTGATGAAGAAATAGATCTAGATGACTATTTGCAAAAATTCCAAAAAACCATGGAAGAATTTTCAACACTACAAAAAACAAAGGGAAAAAATGACATAAGAATATAGAGGGTCCCCCGCCAATGTTGAAATTATTAGCTATGATGGCAGACAAAATGGAAGCAGCTTAATAAAAAAGCAAAAGTCATTTGTGAATAGTAATGGACACAGCTTTTTGAAAAAGTAAGGGTCGTTTATAAATAATAAAAGCCAATTGTGAATAGTAAGGATCATTTCTTGTTTTGTCTTTTGTATAGAGCATCCATTATATAAGGAGCTTATTTTCATTTTTTAGAAATAGGTTTTTAGAACCACTACTCTCTCTCTACTACTACTCTCTCTCTCTTGTAATATATATCTTGGTTTGAAATAAAAGCTTTTGGTTATGAGCACAATCCATCCAGATTAAGGTTATTTTTAAATTTCTGCATTTTAATTTTAATTTAAACTTTATTATCTCTAGCCTATGATGGGCTAAATTTTAAGTGTTGAACTATAGCAAAATATGTTATATGTATAATGACATCTTGTTATTAATAAGAATTGTAAACGTTCATTGTTGCAGAGGTCTGTATGTTAAGATATTGCAGTTATGAGTCCAATCTTGGCATTTATACCGGATGTCCCTGTAAAGGCCGATTAGCCAAGTGGGTGTGAAGGGCTGTAATTGGGACTTGGTTTAAGATTTGACTCATAACCAAGGTTAACTAACATATAGTAAAGGTACCTAGTGCTACAGTGAAGTGATCCGATTAATAATTATAGTAAAGGTACCTAGTGCTACAGTGAAACGATTATAATATGTTATTGATTTATGTGATGGATATTTTTTTAGCGAGAGGGAGTCACTCATATGGTCAAAAGGTTTTAAAATTGGGAGAATACTTACAAAAATACCTGAAGTTTGACCGAATTACCAGTGAACATACTGAACTTTGAGGGGGTCCTATTACCTCCAGGTTTTTTTTTTTCGTATTTTAATGGCATATTTCTACCACTTGGCCCATTGCGTGTTAGTCACGCGCATTGAGCGCGTGAAACTATTAAAAAACGTTAAAAACGCCTCTTCTTTTTTTGCCAAACAACCCCTAAATTTTCTAATTTTGTAAAGTTTTATATTTTATATTTATTTTTTCATTCTTCTCTCTTCTCTTCTATCTTCTTTCTTTATTCTCTCCCACAATGGAGTAGTCAACAATGGTTGCTCCATTATTGAATTGAAATTGAACATAATTTCATCACACACATACACATCCAAATGGTTATATTCAACACACTCAATTCAATTACATTAATTTGTTTCAATTTCAACACACACCCCAAATGAGTCATCTTCAATTCCATCAAAATGACAAAATTTAACCCACCATTGCCACTACCAACAAACCATTATTGATCAGCCACCAACTAAGGGTAAAAATAAAAAAAGAAAATCCACTAAGAGAGGGAAAAAATTGTTCATCGAAACTATAAGCAAATTTCAATAATTCTTGAAGAAAGTTTTCAATTTGAAACTTTGAATAATTTCAAATTCAAATTCAATTTCATACTTGAATTCAAATTCAATTTCCAGTTTTCAATTTTCAGTTTCATTGCGTTCAATGTGCCACATGTTGTGTTGAATGGTCGGAAATTTGAATTTTCAGTTTTTTGAATTTGAAATTTGTAATTGACTCAATGAAATTATTTGGAATTTGATTTGTAGAAGGAATTTGAGTTGTGGAATCTTTAATATGGTTATAATAGTGAAAAAATGTTGAAAAGTGATAAAATGGAGAAGACAAAGCGCGTGTACTACACTTTCGACGTCAAAATTGGGTATAACTTTGCGGGGAACAATTAATTCCACTTTAAAAAAGTTTTGAAACTTAGTTCCACTTAAAAAAGTATAAATGTGTAATAGGACCCCGCAAAATTTAATATGGTCAATTGATAATTGGATCAACTTTAAATATTTTATCCCTTTTAAATTTTTTTGATGAGTTAGAAAGATTTACGTGACAAAAGGTTAAGCAGAAGTAGCACTTTACAACGAGAGCATTTCCAATTGTGAATCAACATCCACCCTGCTAAGCAAAGAAAAAAAAGTACACACACACAGGGAGGAAAGAAAAGAAAACACGCCTCTCTTTTGGCGCTGTGTTGAGCCGACTAGTCGATCGCCCAAATCATCTCTTTGATTTTACATTTATCGATCCTAATGCTAAAATTTGTCACTCTCTCCCTGAAGAAAATTTTGATCCATTCAATATTTTGTTTATTTTTTATTTGTTTTATTAAGGAATCGTCAATCAACTAACGGATTTTAAATTGAAGTATAGAGACTAACTGAGAGAGATTTAGGGAGATCACTTTTGATTTTTTGGTTTCAATTCGATACAAACAAATAAGCAAACCCTAGTTTAGTTTTGATGGCTACACCTACTATTAACCATCATCATTCTCACTGGAATACTACCACCTCCGACACACAGCGATCATCAGCCGGCCGTGACGTTTCCTCTTCTTGGACGCAGGTTGTTTGCAGTGGCGAATCAGAATCTACTGTTGAGGTGACCTCTTCTTCACCTCCTCCTCCTCCAGCGTCTGTTGAGCAAGTTGTTGTTCACTCCACTGATTGTGAACAAGTGTCGACAGCAGGTAGTGCGTCTTCGTTATCAGCAGAAGGTGCTGCTACACAAGTTCAGGTTGAAAGCTCCGATAGTAATGGGGCTAAAAAACTGGCTTGGAATAAACCCTCGAATGGTGCAGGTGGTGTTAGTCCTGTAATGGGTGCTGTATCTTGGCCTGCTCTCTCCGAGTCCACTAAGGCTTCACCTAAATCCTCTTCTGATGATTCACTCAAAGATCTCTCTGGCGGACCGCTTTCTCTATCACAGGTTATTCCTCAATGCTCTTAACCGATTTTTTGGAACGGAACCCTTTTAAAAGGCGTACTAATTGTTGTTGTTTTTGCTCTATCTGCCGAGTGACTTGATTCTCGTTCTATTGTCCTATGTCTTGATCATTTATTGTCTGCTTATCACATGCTAGAGTAACTTGTATATAAATTAATAACTTCAGACTGGTTCCAGAAGCTCATTCATATGTAAATGTGTGGATTATATAGGGCACCGGAATGGCATCAGCTTCTCATACGCAAGCTAATACTAAAAACGTGAACCCTAATACAATGTTGAACCATGTTGTGCCCAGCCGCCAAAGGTCCATGAAGCGCGGTGGTGGCAATTCAAACCATAATAATGTGTCAGCAAACAGTGGCTTTTCTCAGCAAAAGGAACAGGATTTAGAGGTGGGAACAGTCAATAATTCTGGAAAGCCTGGTAATTGTGGTGTTGGGTCTTCTTCAAGGGATAATAGTCATAGGGATGGTGGTCAATGGGGATTTCAATCACATGGTGGAAATGACCACCAACATCAACGAAATACAAATAGGAGAGGCAATGTTGGTCCACACTCCCGTGGAGATGGCACTTATCATCATGGTTATGGGGGTAGGCGTGATCAGGAACGTCGGAATCAAGATTGGAAACCCCACAGAAGTTGGGGGAATAGGGATTCACACATGGAGCCGCAGAGAGGTCCAGCTAGGCCATTCCTGGGGGGCCCACCTCATCCATCTCCGCCTCCACCTTTTATACCTACGCCCATGCCTGGGCAGCCCTATCGAACACCCATGGTTTATTCTGGTGAGATGTGTTACTTCTCGAGATCTTTCTCTGAATTACTAAACTCCACTTCATCTCTCTACTGATACTTCAACCACCATGCAGAAGTTCCACCTTTATTTTATTTTCCAGGTCCATTCCCTGATCCAGTCAGAATGCCTATGCTTTCTCCCGTGCCACCTGTCTTCCTTCATGTTCCAGATCCCCAGTTGCACACTAGAATAGTGAACCAGATAGATTATTATTTCAGGTAGATACTTATTTGTTCTATTTGCTTGTTAATTGCTCTTATTTAGTAACTGCCTTAACTGCATTGGTATTCTAAATTCTTCTTATCACTATATTTTATTTCAGTAATGAGAATTTAATTAAGGACACATTCTTGCGACAAAACATGGATGAACATGGATGGGTTCCGGTTACGCTAATAGCAGGCTTCAAGAAAGTGAGTTGGTTGGAGTATTTTTTTAACCCTTAGTTCATGAAAAATATTTTCAGGTGTATTAGTAGCTCATCCTCTTGAAAAGGCATCTTCACACATTAATTCCTGTTATTGTTGGTAACTGTTAACAATGTTGCTCAAGCCTAATGTATGGCCCTAGCTCCTTTTTTATGGGTTAGAAAACACCAATGGTATCTTTTCCTCAAACAGGGAGAGAAAGAGGAGGTCCTGAAATGATGTTTTTGTACTTATTCCTTCTCTCTTTGTACTTTTTTCTGGAGCAAAGGTGAGCCTCCTTAGTTTTCTGTAGCAGTTTGTTTTCGAGGTTTTTAGGTTATCCTCAAGATTTGGTAAAAGCATAATAGAATTTGTCATAATAACACTTAGTTGAGCGTAAAATAAGTGGGAGAGATCCATACACTTAGCCAACAAAAACACAGCGGGAGGAGCCAGTGTAGCGAGTAGTTCATTTCAGTGGTGGGTCTCTCTCTCTCTAATTCTCTCTCTCTTACATTGTTGCTTTCTCTCTTTTTTTTGGGACAACGATAGTACTCTATATAGATTAATAGGTGTACTATACCAAAGATGTGTAGTCCTAAGTTAGACTATTACATAATATAAAAACTTTCTTCCCATGATATTTCTTACCTATTATATAAAATATCAAAAATATCTTTTGTTTGTACTACGTTTTCATGAACACCGAAAATAGTGAAGAGCTACACAGTGCATCTTCAGCTTCTGAATGTTGCATTGCTTGTCCTCAAAACACCTCTGAATTCTCTCTTTCCAAATAGTCCATCAAATACATGTTGGCTATGTTGCTCGGACTCGGGTGCAAATTCGAGAGTCAGATTCGTCAAAATTTAAATTTTTAGAGTCGGGAGTGTGAATCCGAGCATGGATACGGGTGTGGGGATTCGGCTAAAAGAAATTCGGCTAAAAGAAGTTCAATATAAGTTTAGGACTTAGGAATAGATATAGTATTTTATTATTTTAGTTACTTTTACTTTCTCAATTACTATTTTATGTGTCACAAGTTGTGACTCCTGACTCAAATTAATAAAGGGATATGGAACATTGTACAATGTAGATAGTAGAGTATAATTTTTCATTAAAAGAATAAAGAATGATGACTCTTTCTTCCCCAAAGAGTCAAAACATTCTTTGCTCCTATGGTTTTCCAAGATGACGACGTCTTTTGCCTTCCAAATTACAGCCGCCGGTCGGTGTTTTCCTCTCTTCTTTGGCTTTAAACATTAAGCAACAAATATATATATCAAGAGGAAAAGCTAAAAAGGAGACAAAGGTAAGGCATAAATTTGTTTTATTTTTATTTTAAGAAATCGAATTTTCAATTTCCCCCCCAAAATTTGCTCTTGATTTTGGTCAAAGTATCCGGATGCGTTTGACTAAATCTGAGACACACCCTACATCCGCACCAGCGTCGTGTTGAGACGGGTTTGGCGGTGAAACTGAAGAGTCCGTGCAATATAGCATGCTGGGACAACCCTCCATCTCTCCTTCTAATTGGACAAAAGCCCTTCTCTCCCTCAGCTGTCATGCAACCCGTTTGTGTTTCGATCCCACCTGATTCCCCTCAGTTTAATGAAAATTCTCCAGATCTGTTGTGTCCATTTGCAGTGTAAAAAGAGATGATTGACTGTCTCTGCTTGTTCCTTAGACAAATACCATCTGGGACATAAGTTAAATCCCTTAATTTTAACTTTTCCGGTGTCAGTACGGCTTCATTGGCCACCAGCCAAGAGAAGCAAGCTACTTTCAATTGAATCTTCACTTTCCAGATCACTTTCCATAGCCAGAAACCCACTTGATTATTTACTTCGCTCAAAATCTTGTAAGCATCTACCACTTCAAAATTCCTTGAGAGTTTCCTTGCCATACCAAAGTATCTGCATTTTCAGTGACCCCCTTAAACTGATTTAGTAGAAGAGAATTGTTCTGCTTGCTGATATTCTTCAGACCAAGACCAAGACCCCCCTGCTGGTTGCTAAGGGTTGGCACTTCCCACTTCACAAGATTATAGCCTCTCTTGTTACCTTGCTATAAAAAGGATCTCCGCACCTTGTTGAAACTTTTTCTCAATGCTCTTTGGTATAGGGAAAAGGCTCTTCATGTAATTTGGGAGTCTATCAAGTACTGACTTGGTAAGAGTCAATCTTCCACCTAGTGAGGAAGACTATTCAAGTTCGTTTGTTGTGCTTTATTGAAGGTAAGTGCCAGTTGCCCTGACACTGACGATTGGTGCGTAGAACCCCTTAAAGTGGAATACACCCCATTGGCCCTAGCCCAAACACCATCAACTCCCTAGTCCCCCAAACTATGCAACATCTACAAAACAAAACAAGGTTAAAAAGATCACTAAATTAAATTAGTAGGAAAGTGGGATGGAGAAAAGGATATGTGACTTATTGTAAGCTGTGACTTGAGTGTGTCCATTAGTATTGGATGAAAGCCTTATCATTGAAAGTACCCCTTCATCCTTAACCAGAGGTGTCGGATTTGAATCCCCCTAGATATGGAGTCGCCGTTGTTAGGGAGCGCTTTACTCCCCAATGTGGGACTTCTCGACCCGAATTCAGATTTAGTCGGGCTCCATTGTGGGTACCAGACACCGAGTGGAAAACCAAAAAAATAAAAATAAAAGAAAGATTTATCATTATACCTGGCATTAAGTAATTGTTGTTGAAATCATTGCTTCCTAGTGCTGCTTCTTTGCTAAAAAAAATTTCTCTATTATATTTGTTTGTATAAAGAATACTTCTGTATCTGCAATTACAATGAATCAAATTAAACTTCAACATCTAGACATATAAATGCATAGTATATTGATAGGCGAATTACTTACAAATAAACTATGGTAAAACTTTGTTATTCTCTCCATTTCCAAGTCAAGTCAGGTTCCACCCTCGATCAAACCAAGCTTCAACCACTCTTGCTTGGCATAAGAGTGTAAATGTCCGGGAACAATTGTTGTACTACACCTTTTCCAATCCACTTATCTTTCCCGACGGAGTTCTTCATACCATTCCCACTTTTCGTCATGTATTGTTCCTCATCTTTGGCCATAAATACCTGATGGATCTCAAAACACCGCAACTATAGTGAGTGATTACTAGGTTTGTGGTCCAACTACCCTCTTCCCCTGTTCCCCATATTCCTTCCTATTAATTTTCTTCAAAAAATTGCAATAGAAAGACATAAGGAAGGTTTGTGATTATTTTTCAATCTTTTCTACTAGGTAATCTAGGATCCTTATGCATGAAGATAATCAATTCGGTTGTTGTGGTCGGACTCTATTATGCAGTCATAGAGTCTTTTCTTTCCCCAAGGGAAGGAGTTCGGAATGACTTTCTCTCGTCCAGTCCATGAAAATGCCCATATTTCTTCCTAATAACTTCTTCCACATAGGTTCTTCCTCTGATGCATATCTCCATAGCCATTTCAGCATCAAACTCTGATTCTGAGCCTTTAAATTCCTTATACCCATTCCTCCCTCTTGCTTGCTTCTTATCATGATATCCCATTTGACTAAATGAACCTTATTTTCATCACTGTTTCCCTGCCAAAAGAAGTTATTTCTTGTAATGTCAATTTATCGCAATACCAGGTGCTGGAAATAAGTCAAATAACATCATATGTGTAGGTAAAGCATCTAGCACACTGTTAATGAGTGTCAACCTCCCTCCCTAGATAGATAGATAATGCATCTTTCCAATTTGCCATTTTCTTATCACATTTCTTTATCACACCACTCAATATTCCCATAGATTTGCTTTTTGCCCCCAGAGGTACACCCAAGTACACCGTAGGTAGTTCTCCTACTTCCCCTCCTAGAATGAAAGCTAGCATTTGTATCTCCTCCACTGTATTAACTGGATAGATGAGGCTCTTTCCCGAGTTAATATGAAGCCCTGAAGTTGTCTCAAAAATGATAAAGATAGCTCTCAATATCGTCAATTGCTCTGAATCAGTATCACAAAAGATCAAAGTGTCATCTACATAATGTAGTCAGATATTTCCATGTTGTCAGCTCTGGAATTTACCTCAAAACCCCCTAATCCAGCCCGTAACTCTAACAGTCTGAAGCATATCATTCATCCCCTCCGTTGCTAATATAAACAAAAAAGGTGACGGTGGCTCAATCCCCTTTAAGAGGAGAAGAAATCTGCTGGTGAACTGTTGATCAAAATTGAGAACTTAATTGCACTGCTGCAATATCTGATCCATCTATTGTGAAAACCCTTCTTCTGTAGAATTCCCAATAGGTAAGCCATATTTAAGTGGTCATAGGCTTTCTGGATATCCATCTTCATAGGACTCTGGGTACTTTGCTTCTTTGCCTAGGCTCCGC
The DNA here is from genome assembly GCF_002878395.1 of Capsicum annuum. Lineage (NCBI taxonomy): Eukaryota > Viridiplantae > Streptophyta > Magnoliopsida > Solanales > Solanaceae > Capsicum > Capsicum annuum. The sequence continues at coordinate 61,384,720 of NC_061112.1, forward strand.
ATACTCATTTTTTTTTTTTTTTGAAAAATGTACTTGAAGCCTCCACACACTCATTTGCTATGAGTATAGCATCCATGATGTCTGCCCTTTATAAAAGCCATCTGCTGTCCATCAACAAGTCTATGGATCACCTTCTTCAACCTCTCAGCTAACAATTTGGTTGTGATTTTATATACACTACCAATCAAACCAATAGGCCTAAAATCATTTAGTTCCACAGCTCCCACCTTCTTTGGTGTAAGTGTCACAAAGGTGGCATTAAAGCTTTTCTTAAACACTTCATGGTCATGAAAATTCCGAATAGCAGCAATTACATCTGAACTAGTAATATCCCACCCTTTGATAAAGAAAATCATAGTAATCAAACTTCCACCTTTTGATAAGGATTAGCACCCTTTGGAGCTAATCTGGAAAGTCAAACTTCCACCCAAAATTGTTTGCTTCAGCTGGACAGCAATGCATGAAGCCAGTTTGACACAAGAAAACCTTGCAAGGAGGAAGATTCAGATTGTGAATAGATGCTACATGTGTAACAAAGAAGCAGAAACTCATAGCCATCTGTATTTGCACTGCCCTGTGCAGCAGATTTATGGCACATGTTCCTCGCCCTTTTTGGTCTCAGATGGGTAATGCCCAACACTATCAGGGAAGTTTTCGATTGTTGGAGCCACTGGAAAGTTGACAGCACCACCAAAAAGATTTGGAAGATGATACCAGCTGCCATCTTATGGACTATCTGGAATGAAAGAAATAGAAGATGTTTTGATGTCCTCTCAACTAGCCAATATATGCTCGAAACTGAATGTCTTTTGTATATATATAGTTGGTTTTTTTTGTCCCCAATGGATTCCCCTGATAGCTTTTCAGATTTTGTTTGCTCTATGGTTGTGTGCTAGAGCTAACATACTTGTGCTCACTCTTTTGTAACTACTTTGCATTACTGGATGCCATGAATGGAATCAATTACTTCATCTAAAAAATTTCATAGTACATATAACCATCAGGCCCTGGTGCTTTATCACCTGCACAAGACTTAACAGTTTCCAGAATACAACTTTTCATAGTAGTTGACAATATCCTTTTAAATCATCTACCCTCACAATTTCCTTCCTCTTCACAGCAACCTTGTCAATGTTGTTCATTATTTTATGAGCATTAACGAATTTGGTATTCCTATCCCCTTGTGTTAGCCATAAAGCCCTCGATCTCTGCCTCCGAGCTACCTCTTCATGCTTTGCTATATTTTCAAATTCTATCATCAGAGAGAAATCCTATCTGCAATCTCAGCCTCGGACAATAGTCTCTGCTCCTCAATTTGACATATAACGTTTTGTTTCTGTCTGCACAGGTTGCCTTGAGAAGATCTACTCCATCCCTTCAATTTCTCCTTCAGAGCTCTGAGTTTATATGCCAGGATATAGTCAGGTCTTCCTGAACAACTAAAAGAGTCCCACCAATCTTTTAGTACATCAAGCTGCCAATTCTCAAACTTGAAATATGATTTTGATGTTCCCAATTCCCACGGTGATGTAACAGTGGTGAATGATCTGAAGTTACTCTATGTAGAATGGACTGCATGATATTCCTGAAACTTACATCCCAATCTTATTAAAAATATCATGTCTAACTGCAGTTGTATGGTTCACTCCTCTTTTTCATGTTTAGTTCCTCCCATCAAAGCCAAATCCACTAGTCCCATATCTTCAATGAAATCAGAGAAATCTGTCATTGATTTTGTAGTTCTGGTTCCCTTCTTCTCCGATGGAAATCTAGTAGTTTTAAAGTACCCACGGCCCATTGAACAGACCTTTAGCTGTTGCAACCCCCCCAAGTTCCTTTAAGATACCACCTCTCATCCCACTAGCCTCCAATTGTGCAAAATCAGTCCACCTATTCCCCCATAATTCGTTGATTATCTCCTTTATGTACCTTTGTTATTTGGTCTCTTGAAAAGCAGACTATATTGGGCTTCCAAGTGAGAATTAGATTCTTCACCAAACTTCTGTTCTTTACACAATTTAGCCGCCTCGCGTTCTAAGAAACTATATTGAGCTTCATTAATCTTTAATGGCCCCTGCTTCTAGTCCCATTACTCATAAAACTACTACCCATATCCAAACCTTTCAATTCATTTATCCCTTTCGGCCTGGGAATTGTTAGAACTTGACTCGTCCCTTTGTTTACTTGTCTCTGCCCATCTATCTTCAAGAGAAGCTCCTGTGCTATTGTATCGTATGTTCTGCGTTGTGCGGACTCTTCGGTTTTGCCGCCGAACCTGTCTCGATGTGTTGCTAGTGCAGTGCGGGGTGTGTCTCGGATTCGGTCAAACGGATCCGGATACTTTGACCAAAACCAAGAACGAATTTGGGGGGGAGGGGGACTGAGATTCAATTTCTTAAAATAAAACAAATTTACGCCCTACCTTTGTCTCCTTTTTAGCTTTTCCTCTTGATATATGTTTTTGTTGCTTAATGTTTCTAGCCAAAACATAGAAAAAGTCTGACCGTCGGCTGTAGTTTGGAAGGCAGAAGACGTCGCATCGTCTTGGAAACAACTAGATGAGCAAAGGAAGTCTTGACTCTTTGAGGAAGAAAGAATCTTTATTCTTTTAATTTTTGAAACCGATTCTTTATTCTTTTAATTAAAAATTATACTCCACTGTGTATATTGTACAATGTTACATATCCCTTTATTTATTTGAGTTGGGAGTCACAACTTGTGACTCGTAAGTGGACATATGTCAAGGAAAATAGTAATTGAAAAAATAAAAGTAATTGGAAAAGCAACTAAAATAATAAAATACCGTATCTATTCCTATGTCCTAAACCGATATTTAATTTCTTTTAGCCAAATCCCCACACCCGTATCCATGCTCGAATTTGCACCCCCAAATGTTAGAATTTAAATTTTGACGAATCCGACTCGCGGATCCACGCCCGAGTCCGAGAAACATAGATTGTATCACATCCTTGAAAATCTGCTCCGAACTCGTCTCTCATCTTAAGAATATTCTGTTTAATACATTCTGAAATATTTCTGCTGAGTTGCTGTCATCAATAGGTAATTGGATTTTCGAAGGAGTTGCCTCCTTAATTGGATAATCCCTCTCTTCATTCAAACAGTTCTTCATGATAATAAATTCTGTTAGACCGAGACTTCTGCACCACTATATCAGCCATGGAAATTTAATTTTGCACTAAATGTGTCCCAGTGCCTTGCTTGCCACTGCCATGTCTCGCTGGGGGCTTCAAAGTAGGAGTTATCGTGAGTGACTGCAATTCTGTTTCCTGTAAGCTGAGTTTGATTGAATCAATTTCTATTGCTACTAGGTCTTTTAGTTGAGCTTCATTATCACACACCTTGTCCCTTATCTGAGTAATTGGGTCTATTTTTGATGGGGCTTGTCTTTTTGGCTACTTTTGATTGCTGAATTAAAAGATCAGTAAGACCTTTAAATGGTCCATTACTGTTGGTACCTCCTCCATGTGCCGTTGGTTTATATTTTCCTTCCTCAAACGACATGCCCATGTGCTCTGGTCTCCTTTCCGTTGTTTCAGACCTCATGTCTCCATCAACATAGGTTGTCAGTGTACCATTGGACAATACCATAACTCTTATCTCCTTTCCGTCCCCTTCACTTTGATACGAATCCAATGCAAGTGATTTCTAAGGGTTGTTTCCTCTGTTTCAACGTTACCACCACATTGATTCCCTATTTCTTCAAAAATCTTCGTAGACCAGAGGTTCAAAGGAATACCTAGCAATCTGATCCACACTAAGTCCATGCTGATCACCTCCGGCCAACATCCAGTGGTTGGATTCCACCATTGAAGTTGCACTTGCGCTTTTGCCAAAACCGTTCGCCCGTCATGATATGTTCTGCAGTTTTCCCCCTATGGAAGTTCGAAAAGAAACTGAGAATCATTCCTGCGGAAAACATTCATCCAAAAGTCTATTTACAAGATTTACAAGCCCATTTCCTCGATACATTCAGAGTGGGGGTCTCCTTTGGGGATTACTAGAACTTCCCAACTAAGAATCTACTCAAAAGATCTGATTGTTGCTTCACTGCTACCCCTGACTAGGAGAACGGCCTCCGCGCTGTTTGTCTCATTGATGAATGTCACAAACTTCTGAGCAATATTCTTCCATCCCTCTTTAAAGGATCTCTCTGGTGTAATAATTATGGATTTATTACCTCCTTGTACTGCTTATGAAGCTGATGTGTGACGCCTCAAAGTTTTGGGGCCTGTTACTCGCCAGGATTGTGCGTGCCAACTAGGCCGCAACCTTGTTAGCTATGCAGGCGGCATGTGCTGAGGGAATATGCTGAAGTCGAAGATGAGGCAAAGGGGCATAACATGAGGCAACAAGCATCTATATATGTTGCATGACATGTCCTAAGGGTGCCAATGTGATTTGGAGAGGGCTTGGTGTGAGCCCAAGGGGGCGGAGGCATGGTGAGGATAATGTGCGGTGTTCGATGTCAGCGCCGTGCCGTTTTGAGCTACAAGTGGAATCTAAGGATTTCGGTTTAGAGAGTTGATATTAAGGGTACCTTATGTATGCTTACCAAGTTTGGGGTCGTTTGGAGTCCGTTTGGATAGGGGCTTGACTTGGCCAAAGTCCAGTGGCATTGTCGTAATTTGCTGATTGGTCCGAAGGCTATAACTCGTTCCGTGTGTATGGGAATGGGGTGAAACTTCATGGAGGTGTGAAGGAAGTCAAGAGAAAGGAGTAGGAACAAGCGGCACCCAATTTGAAGGTCGGATGAATGATCTAAGCCCTTGTATGATTCTCGGGCAAAATGATGTCTAGTGGCGGACATTGGGATTATTTATTTTAAGCATATATAAGGGGGGTATGAATGGTGACAGCCTACCAGCCTCCCCCGGGTGTGTCGACAGATGGCCACCCCAAGTGTGCTGCCTTGAGGGACAACCTCAAGGGCCTGCCTTGGCATGTCAAAGGAATGCGCAAGGTACATAGGGCTTGGGAACCCTATGGGCAACGCAAGGTCGGGTGGACTAGCGTTGGGCGCCCGAAAAGGCTAGAGGTTGGCTATATGAACCGACAAGCCTCGTGGGCTATCTAAATGATGGAAGGATGCCTTCAAGCCGATAGAGCAATCGAGATACTCTCCCCAAGAGACTCGTGAGCTAACTTGTAAGCTTGGTCAAGGTTCAGCCAGGCGAGCAAGGGTCCGTTGGCCTAGACGCGCAGGTTGTGGGGCGACACTGTGCTACGGAAGTGGGATGCAAGTTGTGTGGGCTATGTTTGGCTATGTCATAAGACATGAGAGGGCATATCTAAGAATGTCGCTTGAGACAAAGGCCAAGGATTGAGGGTTGCCCTACTTGGGTGAAGCAAAGGCCAAGTGCACATGCACGAGGCGATGTCAAGCTTGAGGATAGGACTATGCATGCGATGGCAATGCTCAGGCCAAGGCGAGGGACGAGTATGTCCGTAGCCATCCCCAAGAGCGCATATGGATAAGATCCAAGGATTAAAGGTGCGCCAGAAGAGTTGCTTATACGTTGGCCATGTCAGCCGACATATTGAAGGAGCGGCACCAAAGGGGGCAAGCCTCTGAGGCGAGCTTCCCACAGGCACAGGATCGTGCTAAAGACCTGGGAAATAAGGAAGGCTGATCCATAGTTGGGGGAACCATGGGCGCCGCACGGGCAAAATTGTGTGCCGCTGACACGTTGAAAAATGAGCCCATGACAAATGGTATCAAAGCATAGAATTGAGAGCAGATTGTGAATGTTATTGCAGCGATCACGTCAAAGCATAGATTGACATTTATCGTGCTCATGAAGATCGTTTGAGATGATGCTACCTTGTAAAGGGAATTGGTTGTATGTTGAGACGCTTGAGTTAGCTATGTCAACCAAGGCCCATCATTTCAGAATCACGCCATGTCACAGCCGTTGATTCCGCCTTCGTCTGTGTGGGTTGATTCATCTTCGAAGCATCCGAGAGTGATTGAGAGACCTTCAAGGGATGACCTCAAATCAGTGGGTACCGTATGCAGAGGGATTCTATAGAGGCACGTTGGGCCAACAGGTGTGGTCATCGTGCGATGCTGTTTGAGTGGAACCACAAAGTTGGACAATCTGATAGTTGGTGCTCAAATGTCCTTGATTGTGGGGAACCGTTGGTTCGTCAGAAACTCTGTTAGCGGTATGTTGGCAACTATGGTCAGAAGAGAGCATGGACTTGACAAGGACGTCAAGCAAGGTTGGAGAAATGCATCAGAAGCTTGTCAGTCAAGTAGCTTGTTCATGCAAAGCGACGAGCCAGGGTTGTCAGCCATGAAAGAGTCTAGGCTGAGTTAAAGAAGGGGATATGCCGATAAGTCGGGTGGTCAAGAGGATGAGCCATGTCTGCCAGGTCGTGCAGCCATGTTCCAAGTGAGTTGAAGCCGTAGACTATAAATATTGGGCTTGATCGTGCTTAGGTCTTGCCATGGATGCAACCAAGGCATCAAGTTGAGTGTCCACCAAGAAGGTTGGACTTGAGCTTTGCCGAAGGCATGTGAAGGTGTCCGTCTAAAGAAAGTCGGACTCAAGGTTGGAACGACAACCTAGCCACCTAATGGGCTGCGAAGAGTGGCAGGAGAGCCCCTAAACCTAGCCATCCAATGGGTTGCGAGGAGTGGCAGGAGAGTCCCTACAGAAGAGAGCCATGCAGGATGAGTGGGCAGTGAAGCCTACGGCATGGGCAAGCAGAGCTTGCAGTTGCAGAGAGTGCTATGCCAGGCAAGAACCAGGCTAGCACCAAGCGGACCATTGGGCCGCGACAACGTAAAGAAGGACCTGAGTGCAGGCTTCTTTGCGGGAAGATGGGCGTTAAAGTCAGGTGGAGGTAAAGCCATCAGGTGTGTGAGCAGCACGCATAAACCAAACCATTTCATGGAGAGTTGTTGTGCCAAAGTACTATGGGTAAGGAAAGTCGTCAAAGTGGAATTAGCTAAAGCTTTGAAAATGAATTGGGTTCCAAGTTCGAGGATGGGTTCTTTCCAAGAGTAGAAGAGCGGGTCGGAGGCCGCAGATGGGTGAACCAAGGGAGTTCTCGCCATAGGCTATAGGTACGAGGGTACCCCGAACGTTGAAGGACTGCGAAGGGAAAGAGAGAGTTTTGAACGAAGCATCTAATTCACAGAGTAGTGCGCAGATGCCGGCACTTTGAGATAAAAAGTACTTGCCGAAGGGTACGTCCCAAGAGAGTGTGAGGTGCCTATGGGCACGGAGCACACGAGATGCCAGAAGGTGCCATGGTGAAACATGGGTTTCCAAAGGCTGTTGTGAATGATGATTGGGACAGTTCGTAATTTAGGCTACCGCCAGTGACGTCACTCGAGGAAAGAAGATAAGGACCATAAGGGCATGGTTGGCAAAGATGCCACATCGAGGGATGCCTACCTAGCTACGTTGTGCTTAAAAGGCAGAAGTCCAGGAGGGAAGATAGTTGTCTACCAGAGGCAAAGGATCGAAGGGCTAGACATGCCAGGTATGGATGGGCTAGTAGGATCGCCAGGGTGGAAACAGATTCCCGGACAAGATGAAGGCCGTGAGGAGCATGGTGCGGATATGACTTAATGTCACCGCAAAGTTAGTCACCAGAGGGTGCAGGTGTGGAGACACCGTCCGAGCAGAAGTGCGGAGGGCACGCTTGGATAAAACTAGGGGGAGAAGGGCAAGGGGCCTGACTCCATTTTCAAGAAGGAGCTCGCAAGAGTTCCCACACACAAGGATTTGGGGGCCGCGATGTAAATCCCCAAGGGTGCAGACTTCGGGTTGTCGTCGGTGTTGCATGTCATTGAGGACAATGACTACTTCAGGTTTGTGAGGGTGTGACGCCCCAAAGTTTTGGGGCTTGTCACTCGCCAGGATTGTGCGTGCCAACTAGGCCGCAACCTTGTTAGCTATGCAGGCGGCATGTGCTGAGGGAATATGCTGAAGTCGAAGATGAGGCAAAGGGGTATAACATGAGGCAACAAGCATCTATATATGTTGCATGACATGTCCTAAGAGTGCCAATGTGATTTGGAGAGGGCTTGGTGTGAGCCCAACGGGGCGGAGGCATGGTGAGGATAATGTACGGTGTTCGATGTCAGCGCCTTGCCATTTTGAGCTACAAGTGGAATCTAAGGATTTCGGTTTAGAGAGTTGATATTAAGGGTACCTTATGTATGCTTACCAAATTTGGGATCGTTTGGAGTCCGTTTGGATAGGGGCTTGACTTGGCCAAAGTCCAGTGGCATTGTCGTAATTTGTTGATTGGTCCGAAGGCCATAACTCGTTCCGTGTGTATGGGAATGGGGTGAAACTTCATGGAGTTGTGAAGGAAGTCAAGAGAAAGGAGTAGGAACAAACGGCACCCAATTTAAAGGTCGGATGAATGATCTAAGCCCTTGTATGATTCTCGGGCAAAATGATGTCTAGTGGCGGACATTGGGATTATTTATTTTAAGCATAAATAAGGGGGTATGAATGGTGACAGCCTACCAGCCTCCCCCGGGTGTGTTGACAGATGGCCACCCCAAGTGTGCTGCCTTGAGGGACAAACCTCAAGGGCCTGCCTTGGCATGTCAAAGGAATGCGCAAAGTACTCATAGGGCTCGGGAACCCTATGGGCAACACAAGGTCGGGTGACTAGCGTTGGGCGCCCGGAAATGCTAGAGGTTGGCTATATGAACCGACAAGCCCCGTGGGCTATCTAAATGATGGAAGGATGCCTCCAAGCCGATAGAGCAATCGAGATACTCTCCCCAAGAGACTCGTGAGCTAACTTGTAAGCTTGGTCAAGGTTCAGCTAGGCGAGCAAGGGTCCGTTGGCCTAGACGCGTAGTTGTGGGGCGACACTGTGCTACGGAAGTGGGATGCAAGTTGCGTGGGCTATGTTTGGCTATGCCATAAGACATGAGAGGGCATATCTAAGAATGTCGCTTGAGACAAAGGTCAAGGATTGAGGGTTGCCCTACTCGGGCGAAGCAAAGGCCAAGTGCACATGCACGAGGCGATGTCAAGCTTGAGGATAGGACTGTGCATGCGATGGCAATGCTCAGGCCAAGGCGAGGGACGAGTATGTCCGTAGCCATCCCCAGGAGCGCATATGGATGAGATCCAAGGATTAAAGGTGCGCCAGAAGAGTTGCTTATACGTTGGCCATGTCAGCCGACATATTGAAGGAGCGGCACCAAAGGGGGCAAGCCTCTGAGGCGAGCTTCCCACAGGCACAGGATCGTGCTAAAGACTTGGGAAATGAGGAAGGCTGGCCCATAGTTGGGGGAACCATGGGCGCCGCACGGGCAAAATTGTGTGCTGCTGACACGTTGAAAAATGAGCCCGTGACATGATGTACCTACTATTTTCATTGTATTTAAGAGCACAATAAATGTCTGCGAAGTGGTCCTTCATATTCCACCTCTTTACTACCTTCATCTTTTCTTTTGTTGCTACATTGAAAACGGATACCAACCACTTCATGACTTTAATGCTAATGGTGACTTGTCTCATTAAATTTCTACTTTTGTTCGACCCAATCGAACCATATTTCTGATCCTGAATACCTTCTAGTAATATCATAAGATTGAAGCCTGCGTTGTAGTAAATCCTATCTTCCGATTCTTCCCCCATATCTTATTGATTCTTGGCCAGTACTGCCGGAGAAACAACCTCTCTGCCGGTCGTCTGAAACTCACAAAGGACTAATAGCCTGTCTGGCCAAGCTTATTTTATCCCAAAAGTGCTTATTTTCTGTAAAAGAAGTGCGTATTTCAAAAAGTGAGGTGTTTGACCAAAGCTTTTGGGAGAAAAGAAGTGTTTCTATGAAATAGCAGCAGCTGTTTTCTGAAGCTTAAAAAGTAGCTTCTTCTTAAAAGCAACAACAACAACAACAACAACAAACCCAGTGTATTCCCACTTTGTGG
>NC_061112.1:61394756-61536073 GCF_002878395.1 Capsicum annuum
GGCGAGGGGGGGGGTGTCGGGTCGGCGCCGGAGAGCGACGACCGGCGGTCCAGTCGGGTCGGCGCCGGGGAGCGACGACCGGAGGTCGGAGCCGGCGGTCGGATCTGGTCGGCTCCGACGTTCAGCGACGGCGCCGGGGACCGGGCCGGTACGCTTGGGATGGAGAGGGGGGTAGAGAGAGAGAGAGAGAGGGAGAAGGAGAACCGGCGACCGGAGGCCGTAGCCGGCGATCTGATCAGCGCCGGCGACCGTCGGTCGGAGCCGGCGGCCGGATCGGGTCGGCGACGGCGCCGGGAACCGGGGCCGGTAAGCTGGGGGTGGGGAGAGGGTCGGGCGAGAGAGAGAGGGGGAGAGAGGGGGAGAGAAAAATACTTTTGAAAAAAACACTTCTCAGAAAGCTTGGCCAACACTAACGTCTCACCAAAAGTGCTTTTTTGGAGAACACTTATTGAAATAAGCACTTTTCAAAATAAACTGATTTTAGAAGCTTGGTCAAACATGCCATAAAGCTGGTAAACCTTGAAAGAAGTGCCTGAGAGCATTTCTTTTACTATAACCATAAACTTGATCAATTAAATAAACTTGCTTTTTCTCTTTTTAGAGTATTACAGGACGAGAAAAGGTAAAGTTGAGGAAAGCTTCTAACTCCTTCCTTAGGGAGGAAATATTTCTGCCTTATCCGAACTTGTTGGGTTGGAACACCTAGAGTTGCATGACTTGTCCCTCTTCTTCGATTGGTCCATGATATGACCAGGTAGTAGTAACTGGTAAGCAATTGAATGGATTCGATCATTCTATGGCATAATTTATGTCATATGGGGCTTTATCCAGAAGGTTTTTCCAAGTATTAATGTTCATTAAATTAATTTGGAGTTGAAGTCACTGGACTGAATTGCTTATGCATCATTAACAGAAAATCATGTCAGTACAAGAAATGCCTGTTGGCATATCAAATTATTGTTATACTGGGTGATATTGGGTGAGTGCCTGTTTGATGGGATGGTTATGAGTGCAATATGTGAATGTTCTCTGGTACAAGGTGGTACAAGGTGATCTGGCTACAATAGGTTGTACTTGTAGGGTCACCCTGCGTTTGTCGAACTTTTATTTGCAAAGCAGTATTAATATAAAAAGGTACTCTTACCTCAAAGATATTGACATCTGAGAATCATATGAAGGGTTGTCTGAATATGAACTCAAATATTCTGACATGCTAGTGCGCCAAATACTTGATATTCTAAGATTATACAAGGGATTCTGATCTGTGCCACATTTCAGGGAGTTTGCACTTGACGGCATGATTTTGGTTCAATCTGTATAATAATGCTGTTGTGATAGTTCTTTATGTCATTTTTGCTGCAACGGCAGTGGCATATGTTGAACGATTAATCTTTTGGGGTTGAGTTGAAGATGGATGGAGAGTCTGTGGTTATCCTTTTAGATCAAAGGTTCTTCAGTAGATCTCAGTGCAACCCCACTCAGTTGCATGCCTTTAGCATTCTTTCTGTGGTAACTTTGTGTGCCGTGAAAAACTTGGCTTGTATTTGGCCTGCCAATTTTGTGTACATAACAGTTGTACACTATACAATCAAATCCTTTTTTTTATATGAATTCCTATTCTAATAGAGGTATAGGTGTTTCCTGAAAGAAATTTTGGTTCTATAAGAAGCAGAATTTGTGCTTTCTGGAAATTGTCGAGTAACCAGAGGTGAAAAAGATGACCGGAAATTATGTGAACAATGCGGAATCTAAATGAAATTAGTTGAACTTATTAATAGATAAATAAAGACTAAAAAATACTCTTTCTCGTTTTGTGGTTCCATATTTCATATACATGCAACAAAATATGTCGAACAGTTTCAAGATAAGAACTAGAATTTTCATTTTTGCAGGTAATGGAGTTAACAGATAATGTACAACTGATACTGAATGCTGTGATTTCCTCTACTGTTGTAGAAGTGCAGGTATGCTTTCTATATGTGGTTTGTGGTCTCTTTAGACTTTTAGTCTCTACTTTCTCTGGCCAAAAAAGAAGGGTTCACTATGTGTTTGAGTTTTTGGCGAAGTGCTTGTGTTGTAAAATACGGAGCACTTGTTAAAAACGTTAGAGATGTGAGCGCAGAATCTTGTGTACACCTAGAGCCTGTTGCCCTTGTAAATGGTTTTTAAGTATTCAAGAATCTTGTGCATTGCCCACCATGTTCTTTGAAGTAGGTCATGCTAGAAACAAAATAATGGTTTGCTATTCATCCTTGTTAATGCATCCTACATTCACAGTTGCTGCTGTTTGAATTATAGATTGAGTTTGTTTGCTGATGTTCTCTAAGCTGATTGAGATGTTTAGTGCTTCAGATATAGCAAATTGCTTGATGGACTAGCCATGAAAATACTTGGGTAGTAATTTGCATCTACACTATCACATGGGCCTATTTTGGTATTTAGTGCTTTCATAACTTGGAACATGCTTTTAAGAATATTAGTATAGTGGTTATGCTGAAAATAGGAATTACTCTGGTCTCTGGTAGTATTTGCCTTTAAACTGTTATGGGTTCTAAATATGTCTTGCTCGTGTTGCAGGGTGAAAAGTTAAGGCGGAGAAATGACTGGTTTCATTGGCTCATGCCGCCATTGGCTCAGAATTCAAGTGTTTCAAGCTCACAATCTCAAAAGAAGCCTATACTTGTAGAAAATCTCCGACGTCTTGCATTTGATGATAAGGCTATAAGACATGAAAACGCCGATGCACATCTTAGTAGATCATCATCTACTGAATTAAGTACTCCATCTAAGCAGCATGGCGATGGGATGACTGGACTAGCTGGGGGGCAGCATTCGCAGCCAATGCCAGTTGGAAATCCAAATTAAAGAGAGAACTGTTTTGTGGCCCAGGGGTTGGTAGCTATTATGCTTCTTTGAGCAATCCTTTACTGTTGCTGATGGCAATGACATCTCATGAAGGAAATAGACGGGAATAAAAGAGAACAGAATTGGGATTAGAATTATACAATGTCTTTTAAACTGGCTGCTTGATTTTGTTGAGATGTATATGTTGTTTTGTTTGGGGACAAGCATTTTCTTTTCCTTTTATGCTATGATGTTCATCTGTCGTCGTTATTTCTTATTATACAGGCTGGGGAATTTTGATTCTACTTCCCCATGCAGCCCCTCAGCATAATTTCTTTAACCAAAATCTTTGGGGCTAGGTCACTTATCTTGGAGGTAAAGCTTACTGAGAGCTATGAAGTTACTGGCTTCTGATCTTGTCTTCCTGAAAAGCAGTGACAATTGTCTTGCTGGATCTGCTGCAGTGCTGAAGACTTGTGCTAGCCCTCGAAATGTCTCTTTTCAATTCCATTCGACTCGGGGCGTCAGGGACCCTCAACAGAAACCTCGTCTTTTTTGGTGTTGTACTCAATATTATCTTGTTATCGTGTTTCTGTTTGTTTCAAATATAGCATCATTGACTGACTTCATTATATTTGTACCTTTTTAAAAAGAGGCATTTGTTGCCCTTGAAAAACTTAATAAGCATCTTTATGCTTGGTTGTGATATACTTCTTTACAATATGAGGTGCTAACTTGTGTGCGTTAGGGACGTGATTCATTTATTGCATCATCTGTGATTAACTTACTGCTATACAAGTTTTACATGTAAAAAGGGTTGGCCAAAGTGCACAAATGACCTATTTTGGCGCCATTATTTAACTAATACCCAACGTGCATCTTAATTTGCCTGAATAACCAAATAACAATAACTATCTTATACTTGGATGTCAATACAACTGAGCTATGTCATATGTGTGATCCTAGCTATGCTCCTTAGTCTCTAATATCTTCGCTCTTGGACCGTCTCCAGAATTTATCAGAAAACTTTGATGATTTATAGAATTCATCAACAATTTGCAGAATTCAATGTCAATCGTCAGTGTGAGTGTTATTTCGTCCATTGTCCAAGTCTTGAAATATAACGAAGGGAAAACGATTGGTTAAATTTACCCTCGTCGTCATGGCTAAATATTTTTTTGTCATACCTTGCAGTTGAGTTTACCCTCGCTGTCATGGGGCCAAATTTATCCATCTACTTTAAAAAATTGGCTAAAATCCTTCGTCATACTTTTGAGCCAAATTTACCCTCAATTTCATACTTTGGTGTCATATTTATCCTTATTGTTAATATACTTTTCACTTGTACCCTTCCTTTAACAGAAAAAGCCCAAATCAATGTTAAATTACCCAATTTTTAAAAAATAAATCACATCCTAATCTAATTCGCTCGATCCGACCCACAAAAAATACACAAATAAATATGCCCCTCTCTCAGATTTTTTGGTCGAATTTTCCCAAGGAATAAGAATACTTCTCTTTCAACGTGCAACGCCGGTAGGTTGTTTACAAATGAAAAAAAGGTAAAATAAAATGGGATAACGTAGAAACATCAAACTAGAAAAAATGTCTATTGCAAACTCTGCTCTTGTTTGATTATGTTCAAATTTCAAAATTTGATATGCAATTCAATGTGCATCTAGATTCTACAATCAGTAAACAAATTTTCTGAGCAAATGACATGATTGAAAATTTTTTATTGATCTAAATTGCATGTAAAGATATACGAATAAAGAGATGGCACTAAATTGTACATAAAGATATATGAAAAAATAGAATATGAAAAAATAGATGTCACGATTGACACATGAGGAGACCTCTTAGCTCAATCATTCAGAGAAATATCCAATGGGTCTAATATATTGCATTTGACCGTCTAGTGTTATTTTTCATGAGTTCTGCACTGATGCAAATCCATGAACTGAGAGAGGAATATAGTTCTTCGTGTCTGCACTGATGCAGATCAATTTTTAATGAGCTATGCACTGATAAATATCCAGTGGCTTAATCTTGTTGGAAAAATTCAATCAATAAAACTAAGGGAGAGATATTTATTTGTATTTTTTGCGAGTCAGATCGGACGGGTTAGATTCATGTGTATTTTATTTTTTTTAAAATGGGGTATTTAATGTTATTTAAGTTTTTTCTATTAAGAAAGGGTACATATGAAAAGTTTCTTAACAACGAGGGTAAATTTGACACCAAAGAATGACAAAGGGTGTATTTTGATAATTTTTCAAAGTAAAGAGGTAAATTTGACCCCAAAGTATGATAACATGGATAAATTTGGCTCAACAATATAACAAAAGATATATTTAGTCAATTTTTCAAAATAAAAGGATAAATTTGACCGTTTGTTCTACAACTAATTGTGTAGAAATTCAAAGCATCTAAACAATAACGCTATTTGAGTAGGATAAGTCATTATCTCATTCGCTTTTTATTATTATCATCAAACTGATATGCTATTTTGCATAATAATGGTTAATGGCGATGTAGCTTTCTAAACGTGCTTGTATTTCATGTCTACAATTACTTGCAGAAAACGACTTCACACAAGATCAACTCAAAAAATTGAATACAACATGAATTATCGCGTGAAAATTAAATTTAGACATGAATCATGATTTAAAATATTTTTCAAGTTAAATCCGATTGTATATGTCTTGCTTGTTATAATCTGTTATGAACTTGAAACGATCCATTCCGTTGTTACTGAAGTATCTGCGGTAAAGGCGTGAAGTTTTTAATTTTCATTCTCCGATATAAATTTGAGTCCAAAATAATAATTACTTTGTTCATTGTACCACCTCAAGCTTTCAATCTAAGATTTGAGCTTTCCGATGTGTATTAATAGACCCGAACTCAATGAAATTTATATTTTTCATGAGTATTAAGAGCAATTCTTAGTGTGGAAGTGTATTAGGTATGAACTAAGGTCCTACAAAACCCCTTACACAAAGTTAAGTTGAAAGTGCCCTTACCGATTGAGTTTCAACGAAGTTTAAACTAGGGTCAACATCAAGCGAGCACTCCTTATAGAATATGATGGTTTATCGGGATCAATACTCTAACGATCCTAACCAGGGCCTAGTCGTGACGGATATCTTAAGCCCACTGTGGATCAGAGACCACCCCCTTAGCCTAACCTGCAGAGCACAATATAATAAACAGCGGAAACCAACCAAAAAAGTAAATAAGATAGATGAATCAAATGAAATCTAAGAGTCTAAACAAGACAATCAATCATCTCAATACTGTCCACAAAAGCCTCTAAAATAAAAAATACTAACTAGGTCGGGACATGCCTCTGTCCATGACAAAAGAGAATACACAATTTTAGAAATATGAAAAGAAACCTAATGAAATGATAGGGTTTTTCGAAAGATGGAGGCTTACCACTTCACAACAACTCAACCAACGTACCAAACCACCTAACGCTGCATAGGAGTAACGGAAAAACCCTCATACCCTACATCATTAAATGATGCAGCGTCCAGGGACGGTCAGTGGGGCAACCACTGGCATTTAACTTAGGAAAAAGTGATAAAATAACGCCACTGTCAAAAACCAATCAAAACCATATGCACTACATTTATATATACATATATAAAATCCCGGGATACAAACAAGGGTCATGAACATGAGAGTTTAAAATATTAACCTAATGTAGCTCGCTCTGTCCTAAAAGAACTCACGGGCTATATGGGTCCGACTCCCCCTATCAAAAGGTCCCCAGTGCGTGTTAACCGCGCGTACCAAGAAAACTGAGGATAGGCTAAAGACACCAAGGTGATAGCCATCCAAAATATAAAGTGCGCACCAAGCATACGATTACATAGACCCCCGACAAAACATGAGGTTTGCACCACACTATAAGGGACTATGTCCCTTAGAGTTAGACATAGGAAATCAAACAGTAAAGACGTAGGAAACTAAAACTTTACCAAAAATTAAAGAATACAATGATTTAATGTAAAAAACTCCTTGCTCAAGGGAGGAAAAACTACAACTTGTCCTCACAAACACTCAACAATCTGCTATAATCAAGTTCTTGATTACAGACTCAATGGAAACTTAACTCTAAGCTCCACCAATTTGCATAAACTCTATTAGAAACCTACCTTGACAACTCTGCTAAGAACTCATCTCAATATTGATTAACTCTAACCAATATCAAAGTCTGGTAACTCTACCTAAGCACTCTCAAGAACACAAAGAAAACACATTACTCTTATAACACGAGTAATTCAATTACAGACCAAGACTTGACTCAAGAACACTCACTCTTTTAGTATACAAAAGATTGAGACTTGAGCAACATTTGAGTTTTCATTGATTTCTCTCTTTGAACAATCTTATTGCAAAAAACTAGTGAATTTAGGAGCAATATTTTCTAATTATAGATGGATAATGATTAGGGTAGAAATACGATTAGGCTAGGTGTCCTCATAGGTACAAGATCACCTGCATAGTTAGTTACACTAATAGACAAAACTACGCAGGATAGTGATAACTACTGAATTCATGAAGACCTAGGACTTGTTGTATTTATACTGACATCTTGTGTCTTAGGATCAAACAAACCTTTTTTGGGGTTATTTAACAATAAAATGAAATTTTCAGCAACCCAATCATCACCTGTCATTACACTGTCCGAAATATCATGTGCTTTGGCAGTTAAATCTTCATCAATGAGTTAAGTGAAGAAGGAGTATGGATTTGAACAGATGGAATGACTTAACTTGGTTGACTCTTTTAATGAAGGAAGATTTTCAAACAACAAAGCTTCAGGAAGAAGATCAACTATTTTCTTAGGGATTTCATTCACTTGAGATTCAGTCATGTGATATCCTAACAGGAATGAAGAGAAAGAAATGAAACTGGAGTTCTAAAGAAGGTTTGAGAGTGGGTTTTTGTTGACACTGAATTTTAAGGACATGAATTATTTCAGGTTGGTACTCCTTTGAAAGGAAAAGGACCATAGATCTTGAAAAGGCATTAGGGTAAAATATGCACATACAGATTGACTTTTGAAAGAGTGAGAAGAGATTGAATTCAATTTAAGGGTGACTCACCTTTTATTTTTAGGATAAGACAAATTTTTGACACAAAGAAAGAATACACAATTTTTTCTATCAGAACAAAAAAATAAACATATATGATACTAACCTGAGAGATGGGACTAGGTCCCTCTTTTTTTATAGTAAATCTTCAAATTTTTGCAAGTCATGTCTATCCTCTTCCAAATTTATTCCCATGGTATACCAGCAAAGGTATGATATTGAGTTAGACCAACAAGTACATACTATAGCAAGGATACCCATCTCGTAATCATAACCATTTTTAGGGAGAAAAATTAATTCATCTAATAGTCAGAATATTTTTATCAACCCCAGCCTTAACCTGTTCTTTAAAAATTATTCCTTATTAAGAACCTTAGTAAAGATGTCTGCTATTTGATCTTCAATCTTGCAAAACTTGTTGCAAATAACTCCCTTATCAACATTGATTCTCGGAAAGTGATGTCTCATATCAATATGCTTGGTCCTCGTATGCTGCACTAGATTCTTAGCTATGTTGAGAGCACCTGTGTTATCACACATCATAGGAATAATGACTGAGACAATCCCAAAGTCCTTCAGTGATGTTTGATACATAAAAATTAAGCACAACAGGAAGCTACAACCACATACTCAACTTTAGTAGTTGCTAAAGCAATGAGCTTTTTAAAACACAAGGAGATTAAGGAAGAACCCAAAAAATGAGCCATTCCTGAGGTACTTCTTCTATCCACCAGATACCCAGTATAATCAACATCAACATATTCTACCAGATCAAAGCTGTATCCAGTAGGATTGTACAGGACCAGGTCCCATGTACCTTTTAGATACCTAAGAATTCTTTTGGCAACTTTCAAATGAGAATCCTTAGGACAGGCCTGAAATCTTGCACACATTCACACACTAAATATAATATATGGCCTGCTTGTAGTGAAATACAGTAAGGATCCAATAATCCCTCTATACATGATCTTATTAACCGAGGGACCAAATTCATCAATATCCATCTTAGAACTAGTTCCAATTAATGTTTTAGTTGTTTGAAATCTCCTATGTTGTATGTGTTCAGTAGATCTTTGATGTAATTCTTTTGACAGATCATTGTCCCTTGAGAATTTTGCTTCATCTGTAAACCTAGGAAAAAACTCAGTTCACCCATCATGCTCATTTCAAGTTCACTCCCCATTAACTTTTCAAACTCTTCATATAGGGATTTAAAAGTAGCTCCAAAGATAATATCATCAACATATATCTGAATGACCAGTAGGCTATTACCTTTAGACTTTAAAAAGAGAGTATTGTCAATTTTCCCTCTTTTAAAGCCATTTTCCAAAAAAACTTTGAAAGTCTCTCATACCAAGCCCTAGGTACTTGATTCAACCCATAAAGAACTTTGTCCAATTTGAGTACATGATGAGGAAAATCTGCATCTTCAAAACCTAGAGGTTGTTTGACATAGGCTTCTTCTTTTAAGTGTTCATTTAGGAAAGCACTTTTGAAATCTATTTGGAAGAGTTTGAACCCCATATAGGAAGAAAAAGCAATAAGAATCCTAATAGGCTTTTTCCTAGATATAGGGGTAAAGTCTCATCATAATTAATTCCTTCCTCCTGATTATAGCCTTGAACAATCAACTTTGCTTTATTTCTGTTGATAGTTCCTTGTTTATTCTGCTTGTTTTTGTACACTCATTTAGTCCTAATAATTGTTCAGTCAACAGGTCTGGGGATCAAGTGCCAGACTTTACTTTTTTCAAATTGCTGAAGCTCTTCTTGCATTGCATTAACCCAGTCAACATCCTTCAGAGCTTTTTTTACATTCATAGGCTCAATTTGAGATAGAAATGCTGAGAATTCCATGAAATTCCTGGATTGAGCTCTTGTTTGGACTCCAGATTCCAAAGGTGTAGTCAGATTCTCAAATGGATGAGAAGATTTATGCCTCTAGTTTGAACTTATGAGATTAGTTCCATTAGGACCAGGTCCTTGTGGAGTCAAACATCTCTAAATCATTCTTATGATTATTTAGAACCAAATATTTACATCCAAAAGGTTTGAAGTAGTCAAGCTTAGGATTTTTATTGAACACAAGCTTATAAGGGGTCTTATTTGGGAGTGATCTAATCAAGCACCTATTTGTCAAATAGCAAGTAGTGTTTATAGCTTTAACCCAAAAGTTCTTTGGAAGACCACTATCAATCAACAGGATCTTGGCAATTTCTATGATGGTTTTGTTCTTTCTTTGAACTACTTAATTTTGCTGAGGAGTCCTTAGAGTAGAGAAGATATAACTGATTCCATTTTCAGCACAGAATCCTGCAACTTGGGAGTTCTCAAATTCATTTCCATGATTAGATCTGAATTGAGCAATCTTACAATTGAGCTTCATCTGAATTTTCTTCGAAGCTTGAGTGAGTTACCTTATTTTTTTCTTCATCTTCAGTGTTTTCCACGAGATAAAACAAGAAATCATAGGTAACTTCACACTCCTCCACAACTAGCATATACATATCTTCTGCCTTTTCAGCTTCATCAGATTCACTAGAGGAATCTCTCTACACCACTAGGGCCTGCTTTACTGCATAATCAGCTGCAACCTTTCGGCTTGATTTTACAAGGACCTGGTCCTTGTTCTTTCCTTTTTCACTTCCAGTCTTGAGACATTCTTGGTAATCATTTTATGTATTGGACAATCCTTAATGAAATGCTCCGGATTTCCATATTTGTGACATACTTCAATAGTGCCTCCCTTCTTGTTGCTACTTCCTCTTCTTTAAAACTGACCACTTTTCTTCATAGCTCTAACAATTCTTTTTGCCAAATAGGCAACATTAATGTCTTATTTACTTGAATAAGATTTTGAAGCCTTCAATGCTAGATATATTTCTCTTTTTGCTTCTTTCTTCTCTTTTCATTGCTTATTCTTGAGATCATGAGCCTTTAAATTACCAATGAGTTCATCTATAGTGAGAGTCTTAAGGTTTCTTGCCTCAGTGATAGCACCCACTTTGCTTTCCCAGGACTTAGGAAGAATTCCTAGAATTTTTCTCACTTGCTTATACAAAGGAATAACTTCTTCTAAGAAGTGTAGCATATTTGTAATAAAAGTGAATCTTGTATGCATTTCTTGAATTGTCTCTCCTTTCTAAGTAGTCAGCATGTCAACTTTTGAATCTTTCATATCAGTTGTTCCTTTATGAGCCATCTTCATGAAATCCCAAATTTCCTTAGCATTTTCCTAAGCAGATATCTTGTTATACTCATCAGGTCCTATACCAAAGACAAACAGTTTCTTTGCCTTATAATTCTTTGTGACTTTCTTTCGATCTTCATCATCAAACTCTCTTATGTTTTATACAACTATATTTGTTATGTTTCTTTCTTTGACCTCTCTATCAGGAACATGAGGACCATTAAGTATTATATCTATTAGCTGAATGTCCTCAGCCATAATGAATTCATACATCATGCTTTTCCACCACCCATAGTACTGCTTATTAAAGCGGGTTGGTCTAGTGGTAGATTCCTCTTCTTCCAGATTAGGTGGAGCAGCCATGATCAATAAATCACAGGTATGAACCTTTTAAAGTGTCCTTTCTCTGATACCAATTGATGAATATGGGGAGTTGTACCACACTATGAGGGACTAGGTCCCTAGAGTCAGACACAAGCAATCAAATAGTAAAGTAGTAAGGAACTTATACTTTACTAAAAATTAAAGAACACACTGATTTAATATGGAAACCTCCTTTCTCAAGGGAGGAAAAACCACGACTTGTTCTCATGAGCACTCAATAATCCACTATGATAAAAATCTTGATTACAGACTCAATGGGAACTTAACTTTAAGCTCCACCAGTTTGCAATAATTTTATTACAAACCTACCTTGACAAATCTGCCAAGAACTCACCTCAATATTGACTAACTCTAACTAATATCAAACTCAGGTAACTCTACCTAAGCACTCTTAAGAACACAAAGAAAACACAGTACTCTTATAACATGAATAATTCAATTACAGACCAAGACTTAACTCAAGAACACTCACTCTTTCAGCACACAAAAGATTGGTACTTGAGCAATATTTGAGTTTTCGTTGATTTCTCTCTTTGAATAATCTGTTTGCAAAAACTAGCATTCTTTTCTATTTGTAGCTGGATAATGATTAGGGTAGAAATACAATTGGTCCAGGTGTCCTGATAGGTACAAGATCACCTGCACAATTAGTTACACTAACAAACAAAACTACTCCAGATAGTGATAACTATACTGAATTAATAAAGACCTAAGGACTTGGTCCCTTATTGTTAGTTGATCATCATCAAAATAAGATTTAGCATCTCCACGTCTGAAAATGTGGTTTATATAGTTGGTCCCCCGATACTACATCATCATAGTGAGCTACACAATTCCCTTTAAGCCCAAATTAAAATAGTTTACACAAAAACCCAACCATTAACCAAGGAGTCTGTAATAAGGCATTTTTCAACATGGTATCATCAAACCAATATGCTTGAAAGCTAATTCAATTATGCCAAGTTAGTCCATTTAACTATTAGACTCCCAAGTTCTATTTAAAATCCAAAATCTTGGCCGCCAAGGTATTTTAAAACCATTTTTATCCATTCAACCTTTCTTTCATTGCAATATTTCCAAATGGTAAGTTAAATAATATAAATATCCAAATTTTAGATCAAGTTTACAAGGTGGGTTTAGGTTAATGTACCATACCTAAATTCATCTATATTATAAAACCCATTTCACCAATTTTCAAACATTATGTCAGTGCCTCCATTCAATTCCAAAATCCATTAATTTAAGCATGAATACCCCATTAAAACAAGAAATAAGCAATTCAAGTTTTAACCACCAAAAACCTCAACCCAAGTTTAAATTCATCATTCAAAACACATGAATATTGAGTAAATTAGTGCCACAATGTAAAAATACAGTTTAGGGATGAGCAACATGCCTGGAATATGGAAGAAGTTAAAATGTATCCAAAGTTTGGAGCCCGAGTGTTAAATTTCTTATAAAATACTAGTATCTCTTGCCTTGGAAGTTAAAGAGGAAAAGAGTAAGGTTTGATCTTGATAACTAAATGCAAAAGGGGCCATTTGGGAGTTTTTAAGTCGCAGGAAAGAGTTTGAAGGGAGGAAAAAGACCGAAAAGACCCTAACTAAAATGTACCGAAAAATCCTAAGAACTATCGTCATGGCTTAAGTAATGACTCATAAGGTTTGACAATGAGTCATGGCCTGGAGTCATTACCTGAGGATCGACAACCTAATCCTTCACTGTTATGACAATGGGTCTCTCATAATGACTCATTGTCTGACTTTGTCACAAAGAATCATGGTCAGGGGATGAACTCTTTGGTATCCTTCTATTATGACAACGAGTCCATCTTAATAACTCATTGTCTTTCACAACGGGTCTTACCTAGACTCGTTGTCAAGGGAACAAAACCTAGGCTTCCTTACTACCGTGGTAATGAGTCTTTTTGACGACTCGTTATGTTTGAAATAAGTTGTTGTCAAGGCTGTTATCATTGGCAGTTTTAACATCAGTTCAGTAACTTGGCTAATTCAATTATTTATCTCTTAGAGGGTATAGAGCCCAAGAACTTAGGATGTTACATTGCACCCCTAGATTACTCATCCCCGAATGAGAAGTTAGGGCACCTTTAGCAAGATAAAAGAACAGAAACAAATAAAATCCAAGGAAAAATTTGAAATTTGATATTAGGAAAACGAAACTCAAACCCTATGCACTACCATCCATTGATGGAAATAAGGACGTGTATTTGGATTTCTTATCTTCTTCATATTTCCATGTAGCTTCCTCCATCTTTTGATTTCACCAAAGCAGTTTTACCAAAGATACATCCTTAGTTCTCAATCTACGAACTTGCCTATCCAATATTTGGACTGGGATTTCCTCATAACACAATGAATTTGTGACACTAACATCCTCAACAGGCACTATCAAATAAGGATGAGCCATACACTTTTTCAGCATAGACATATGGAGAATAGGATGAATCAAAGCCAAACTCGCTACCAAACCTAATTCATAAGTGACATTCCCAATTCTCCTGACAATCTGATATGGATCAACATAATAGGGATTGAACTTCCCCTTCTTCCCAAATATCATGACTATTTTCATAGGAGAAACATTCAAGAATACCTTATCACTCACCCCAAACTCTAACTCCCTCCAACTCACATCCTCGTTAGACTTTTGGTAACTTTGAGCAGTCTTGAGTCTTTCTCTAATCTCTTTCACCTTCTCCATGACTTGGTGAACCAAGTCTGGACCAAACAACCTAGTATAACCAACCTCAAACCATCCAATAGGAGGCCTACATATTTTACCATAAAGAGCCTCAAAATGGGCCATTTAAATGTTGGAATGATAACTGCTATTGTAAACAAACTCAATAAGAGGCAAATGATTAACCAAACTTCCATTAAAATCAATCACATAGGCCATTAGAATATTTTCTAAAGTTTGGATAGTACACTCTGCTTGCCCATCTGTTTAAGGGTAGAAAACGGTGCTAAGGTTCACCCAAGTACCCAAACCTTTCTAAAACTAACTCTAAAAGTAAGATAAAAACTGTGTACCTCAATTTGAGGTGATAGAAAATGAAGCTCCATGCAACTCAAATATCTCTTAAATGAGCAACTTAGCATAATCTTCTCCTAAGTAATTAGTCCTCACAGGCAAGAAGTGAGTAGACTTAGTCATCCTATCCACAATAACCCAAATAGAATTAGATTGATTGCGAGATCAATATGTATCATCCCCCACTTCCATATGGGCAATTATATCTCTTGAGACATGCTACTAGGCATCAAATATTTAACCTTGACTTGTTGACAAACCATATACTTAGCAACAAAATTTGCCATATATCTCTTCATATTATTCTACAAGTAGATTTCCTTCAAGTCATGATACATCTTATTCAAATTCAAATAAACTGTATATCTGGACTCATGATCCTTATTCAAAATCCTTTCCCACAACCCATCAACATCAGGGAGATACAATCTTCTTTGGTACCTCAGAATGACATCTCCCCCTATCTCAAATGCCATAACCTTTTGCTGACCCATATCATCCTTATTCTACATAAGTAAAGGGATACAAAGCCTACTTCTCCTTCACCTCAGCACCAAGAGATAGACTTCCAAGTTAGACAACCTGTGAATATCCTTTACCAACCCTTTTTTCTCCTTATCCACATGAGATAAGATCTCTATGGATAACTTGTTAAGAGCATCAGCAATAATATTTGCTTTACTTGGGTGGTAGTGTAGGCTCATGTTATTATTCTTAAGTAGCTCAAGATACCGTATTTGCTTGAGGTTCAATTTCTTCCATAAAAACACATACTAAAAGCTCTTATAGTCTGAATAAATATCCATATGTACCCCATACAGGTAATGAAACTATATTTTCAAAGTAAAAACCATAGCTTCTAACTCTAAATTATGAGTCGGGTAGTTCCACTTATGAACCTTAAGCTGCCTGGAAGTATAGGTAATTAGTGGAAAATTTACCACTCATTTATATCCAAATACTTGCACACTACAATGAATCAACTATTTATATGACACAAATTCTTCATTAAAATGCATTAATTTCCAGCTTTTGTGAATTTGTAGGAAACTTGATGAAAATAAGTTTAGACAAAGCTGGAAGAGAAAAAATGAGCAACAAGAGAAGAATTTGAAGATTAGAAGACCCTCATATACTGTGATCACAATCCGAGGGTCGCAATCATGGTTAAAAAAAATAAGTCAGCATATGGAGATCGTATGAAGATTCCACACAATCGTAGAATCGTGATTGTGACCAGGAGATTGTGATCACAAATAGTTGAGAAATTTGAAGGGTAGATTTGGAATTTCATTGAGCTGAGTCCCAAAATGAAGAAGGAAAAAACCCTCAATGTTTTTTAGTATCTTTTAGCTAATTTTTCTACTTTGGAGAGTGGAGAACAAGTTTGTGAGTGAGAAGGAAATTGTGGAGTGTTCCTAAGAGATAATTTAGCTTTGTTTATTGAACTTAAAGTTGGAGATTTTACTTATTTTTCTTTTCAATGGATAAGTTGAATGCCAATTTGGGTATATTTCTTCTCCTTAATTTCATGAGTAGATAAATTCATATCTTGGGGTTATTTTTGAGTAGGTAGTAAATAATGTATGGGTATTGATTGTTCGTCTAAATAGTTGGTTAAATGTGATGGGTTTTTTTAATCTATCATTGAATTGAGAATTGTGGGTGAAAATCTTAATTGCCATGGATTCCATATTATCCTCGAAAGAGGTATATCGGTAAAGAGTTATTGCAAGCAATACCTTGAATTAGCTTTGTTGTTAGCACTATCTTAGAAATAAGGGTGTCAGTTGAATCAACTATGTTCATAAGCATCATCTTATAAATAAGGATGCTAAGTTTGAGGTCATGGATTGGTAAACTTGTCACACTCATGAGGCATATGAAAGAATCCATGAGTGAAATTTAGTGTCTTATTGAAAGGTTAACACTAAGATCCTAAATCTATCCTACCTAAAACCCTTAGCCAAAACTTGGATTAACTCTTGATTACCTATGCATGAATACTACCTAAGAGAGCATAACCCCAATATCTCTCTCAATTTGGTAAACTTAACATTTTTTTGATCTCATATTAGTGTGATTTGGTGATTTTGTCAATAAAGTTCAACATATAAACCCCTGATTTAATTTCATGTTCTATTTTAGCTTTGCATTATGGGTTAACACATAGTTAAATCTTAACACACGTAAGCTTTGAAATCTAGTTCGCACTTCTCATGGATTCAACCTCAACTCTGTTGGGTATATATTGTCAACATTCTTATTGCACCTAAATTGATGTGTAATTTAAGAATTATAAAAAATAGCACCATTTCGAGGGAGTGGTAGATCCTAAGAATGATGCCCACGTTATGGAAATCATTACTAGGATTGGTAGAAATATTAGTGAAAATATGGTTGAGGTTGATGAAAGTCTCTTGATGAAAAAGCAAGTACAAAGAGAAAGTGGTCCAAAAATCCAAATACTAGAACTCCAAAGTCTCATCAAGAAGGTGATGAGGAACTGATGTTAGTTGAAAAAAAGAGTGAGGGGGATGAGACTCCTACAGTGATTGATGGTGAAGATAAAAAGGTAAATGAATCTCAAAGTGTTCCATTGTCCCCAATGATAACTCCTACACACTTTCTACAAAGGTTGAAGAAGAAAGATGACAAGGCCAAGTTCACAAAGTTCCTTGCAAAACTTAGTAATCTCTTGATCAATATTCCATTGTTAGAAGCTCTTTAAGAGATACCAAGGTATGCTAAGTCCAAAAAAACCTTGATGTCTAAAAAGATACTTGTGGATTGTGAGACTATTGAAGTGACACATAGTTTTAGTGCTATCATGTCAAATGCCATAGCGGAGAAAAAGGAATACTTGAGTGTATTTACAATTCCTTGCACCATCGGGGGACACAAATTTGAAAAGACATTGTGTGACCTTGGTGCTAGTATCAACTTGATTCCATATATTGTGTATTAAAGGATAGGGTTTGGTTCTCCTACACCCACCACCATAAGACTCTTAATGGTAGATTGTTTAATTAAAATATTGATAGGCGTATTGTTTGATGTATTGGTTAAGGTTGATCGATTCATCCTTCTAATGGATTTTGTAGTCCTCAATTGTGATATCAATCATGAGATACCAATCATACCTGAGAGACCATTTTTAGAAATTAGGAGAACCAAAATTTATATAGAGTGTAGAGAGATGCAGTTTCAGGTACATAATGATGAAGTATCTTTCCATGTGTACAAAACCAAAAAAGAACCAATGAAATTACAAATGGTGTCTGTGATGGACGTTGTGGATGAGGAAAATGGATGTTGGTTAACTTCACCCCAAGGATCTAACTTGATGATAGATAGACTTCGTACCGTGATGTTAAATTGGGCACTGGATGGGAGGTATCCCATTATTGCCAAGAATTTGGCCCATATCCGTTGCATTTTAATTGTTAGAATAGTTCTTATGTTTGTTTTTAATTAATCCACTAAATTATGGCGCTCTGAAGGTGCATTTAAGAAATTGAGAGGTCATAGGTGAAGTGGAATTAAGTAGAGGTGAGACAACTGAAAAATAGTGGATGTGAATATGGTTTCAGGTACTGTAATCGCAAGACTCAAATTGCAATTACAATTGGTTTACCCAACTATGTATAAAGTTTAACAATCGGCGAAGCTGACTGCAATCACGGTCCCCACCTCATACTGATCATGATTCCATGACCGCGATTGTGATTAGGGATGTTTTAAAATGAAAATTATCTTCAAAATGGTTCCTACTCTCAAATCCCTTCAAATACCAAGAAATCTTTGACTTTTCATAATTGTGAAGAGTTTTTAAGGTGATAGGATTCCCTACTTGCATTCAAGTGTCCAGTATGCCTTTTAATCTCTTCTTTTATGCTCAAATGTGGACCTTAGAATATATGTTTTGGATAATGGCCTAGATTTACGAATTGTGTGCTTAATAAGTGTCTAAATTGATATTGTATGATATGGTGGCTATTTTTTTGATGTGCACATCATTGGGGAAGTCTTGAATATCAAAAATTGGTCAAAATTAGGATGAAATATAGGTGCACACCAAGTGTTTGGTAAAATGCTCGAATGAATTTCTTGATAGTTTCTCCATGTTTAAAGGGCATAATTGGGTGTTTAAGAATTGTGTTTCATGTTTTTGGTGTTATTTACTTGTTATGAACACAAATTTGTAGAAAAATTGGCATTTTTAGTCATGATCATTCTAACCATGTAGCCTCAAGTACCGCGATCGCAATCTAGTGACCTGTGATTGCAAGACCTGATCATGTTTTGACAAACCTTTCGTGTGTTGTGATTGTGATCCAAGTGGAGTGTGATCAAGATACTTGAGACCTATCTGACAAGCCTGTCCAAACTCCTGAATCTTTATTTTAAGCCCAAATTTGATCTATGAACCATTTCTTTTGCTTAATTTAGTCATATAACATTGATTTCACATGATGATCTTTATAGTTAGTGATTTGGGTGTTTTAATTTTTTAGGTTTTAAAGATAAAGATGGAAAAATATAATCAAACTCACTTCATGGCCTCTGAGTGTCAGACTCTCTACTATGAGGACCTCGCCAGGAGAAAGCTAATCCCTGAGAAGGGAATAACAAATGAAATAAGTACCCTATGAGAGGTTGGTGGCCATAGGATGGAGATGATTTACCCTGGATCTGTACTGGGCCAATGAGCAATAGGTTAGATAATTCTATGTAAATCTCAGTGTATTAAAAATCTCTGACCCACTTATGAGTATCTACGATGATGAAGTTTATTTTGGGACCAAACAGATCAACGAAGTTTATGGGCTGCCGGATGCCAATATGAGAGGGTACGAGGCTAAGAACTGTGCCCTCAAAATTTTTTTAGCTTCTTAGTTATTCCCGAGAAGAGAAGTATCATGGGATGCTACAAAAATAGGGATAACAATGAATAAGTTCACGACCAAGGATCGGATTTGATTGACAATCATTTATAGTCATCTCTCACAGACTACCAAAATGACTCATGTCCTTGTTATGCGAGCCCAGTTGCTAGCTTGCCTTATTGATATAATAACAACCTATGAAGTGCTAAAACAGCCCATGAAATGACATAAAACAGTCCTCTATCACGAGATGAACAAGCAACACAAAATGGAAAACAAGATGACTATAACTAAGAGGATAGATAGTGAGACATAATGTACTACACGTTATAGGAACTAAGATGTATTAAACAACAAAACACAAACAACATGAATACAAGACACCTACACTTTTACGGATACCTTAGGGGAATCAGAACTCCTAACCAACCACCATTTCTAAGCAAGTTAACAACACAAGGATTCCACCTTGCCACAAGGATTCCACCTTGACAAACACTCTCAATGAGTTTACATGATATATCATCAAAGTTCTAAAATGACAAAATGACCTAAATGTTCTATTTATAGGCTAGGGAAACACTTAATTACAAAAATTACCAAAAGGCCCTTAATGAGCCTAAACAAAGGGGCAACCTTGTAGTGTACTCCTTGGACGGGTTTGGAGTGTTGGGACTTGTTCTCAATACTTCAATGCTTGTTCCTTGAATGGGCAGCCCCACAAGCTCGGGTTTTTACTCACGTTTTCATGTCCTTGAGTGCTAAGATTCCTCTTTGACCCGTATCATCCTCCTCTCCTCAGAAAGGATTCGTCCTCAAATCTAAACCTAGTAGCTCATATGGAGCGTGGCCACTCATGGGAATTGGATTAGGAAAGCTTGGATGCACTATCAAGATATCCAACTTCTTGCAAATAAAGCTCTCCATCCTTCCTATTCGTCCTTTAATTCTATCTATTATTATTTCCATTCTTTCAATTCGTCCTTTCATTCTCTCCATTTTCCCTTCAAAAGATCCCAATCGACTTTCCATGGCATCAAGCTTTGCCACGATAGATTTATACCAACTAGGAATTTCACCATCATCCGCCATTGTACCTATCAAGAAATACTAAGAAAACAACACAAAAACAACAATCACATTAAAGGTTAGCAAAAATCAGTCCACAATTCACCTCAAAACAGTCCGCAATCTCTCAAGCTCACACTTTTGAAGTATTCACTCTATTGGCCTCACAAGTGTTGATAACTCGCTTATACTCCAATGAGGTTACTTGATCCCAATTGTGGCTCGAGGTTGGAGTAGATTCTTGTTTGAAACAACTCAAGAAATGATGTTAGAACTTGGACCAAAGAAAATACTATGACTTAAAAACGAGAAAAGCACACAATACAACGCTTTACACGAAAGAAAACGTACTAAAAAACTAATCTACAACCTAGTAGGTATTTACCAGTTTGCTAATTAGCATGAGAATCAAAAAAATTGAAACTAATGGAAACAAGAAAGTGAAACTAGAATATCCAATGTTCTTGAGGTCTTTGATGATGTGGTCCTTAACTATTGGATGTTGGAATGTAGTTGAAGTTGAAAATTTTTTGTTTCAAGAAACTAGTTGTTCAATTTCATGTATAGAATAGGAGAATTTCGGCCAAGGTATGGGAAAAACAAGGTATAGACTCCACTCTAAAGACCCATAAAGTCTTTCACCTACTTGCACAAAAATGGCAAGACAACCTTTTGGAGGTCTTGTCCCCCTTTCCTCTTTTGGCTTGTCTAGAAAAAATGAATTTACTCCCTTTTGGTATGAAGACTTTTGGGAGGTCTTTTGTTTTTTTATCCTTTGGTAATGTCTTGAAAGTTATTTCAAGACTAAAAAGAACCCACACTCTCTTACCTTTGAATTTGGATCAAACAACAACCTTTTACAAGACTTCTTCAACATAACACAAGAACTCCAACAACAACAACAACAACAAAACCGTCCACTCTTCCCACAACAACTTGCAATTTTTTTTTGCTCAAGAACTTGGGTTATAATCAAGTAGTATTATAGATAAATAAAACTAACAAAATAAACAACAAAGACAATCAAAACAACACCTAAATCTAGACACAAATTCGGCCAAACAACAACAACACTTCGGCCAAGACACCGAACCCGTAGAATAACTTCTTTTTGTGAGATTTTCAACCCTAGACACCTCTCCTAATGTTATAAAGCAAAGATCTAACACTACAACACACAAAACACAAAACACACACAAAAATACAAGAAAAATAGGCTTCAAATTTTTCCCTAAACACAAAAACGTAGACAGATTACTATTTTTGAGTTTTTCAACTTTTCAACACTTTTTTTTTTAATTTTTGAGTGAACAAACCCAAGATTGATCTCATGGGAATAAAATAAATGATGGATTTGATACCAAATGATACCAAATAGTTGAAACAAGCCTCAAAACAGTCCCCAAAAATGCAATAACAACACAAGACAACAAGAACACAAAACGGCTACAAGAAGCAAACACAAGAACTAACGATTTGCACACATTCTTTCCTTCAAGAAAATAGGAAACTTGGCATTCTCAAGTTGGTATTTATGAAATGTAAGCACAAGTGTGTCAAGCAAGGATGAAAATTTAGAAACATTACCCCAAGGAGTCAATGACACCTTTACCCTCGGGTTTTTAAGAAGGACTACATATTCCTTACCCTTAGGAGTACTCTCATCTTTCAAAAGGAGATTTCCATATTTAGGAGGAATGTTGTCACACCATAGTTGATTAGCATACCGGCTATAGAATTCAAGACAATCTATACTATCATTATCTCCACTAGGTTCCTTAGGAGTGTGTATATCATCTTCAAACAAGACATTATACCTAAAGAGAGCATGATCTATCTCATGGGCAGATTTTGAACTAGCAAATTCTTCACTCTCTAAAAGATAAATATCAAGTTTTAAAGGGATTTCAAGCATAATATTGTCCCATGAATGGCTCTCGGGTTCACTCCTATTTTGTTGACCAATATTTTCAAGTACTTCACTCACTTGAGTTATATTAATTACATCACACACATACTCAAGTGGTGGACAAGTTTCACAATAAGTTGGTCAACACAATTTTCATAGATAATTTACGTTCATTCAACGCAATAGCTTTAACACTAGGTGGACACAAGTCGATCTTACAAGAAGAGTCAACTCGGTCATCTATAGGATCAATTAGTGTATCCACTAGCACAATAGGTACATCATCCATAAGTGGCAAAGAATCAATGTACTCATATGTAGGTAGGATATTACTCATACTTAATGGCTTATTATCCACATGACCATTATTCACTTGCACCAAAGTGTAAGAGTTAGCTATTTTACCCTGACGTTCCTGATTATGTTCATTTTTACCTCGGTGTGAAAGTTTGTCACAAGATTGGGCAGAAAATTCCTTTGATAAACACTCATCACAAGTTGTTTGGACAATTGGATTTTGAGGGAAGAGTTTAGGTAACAATTGGCGTATAATTTCAATGTGCTGTTGCATATCTTCAAGATCGTCATTGATGAGATCATACATGGCCTTGAAATTATGGGCAGCCATGGTACCTAACAAAAAAAGACAACAAAAAACAAAAGAAAACAAACAATATTAGTAGTAAAATCTCCTTACCAACACTTGATACACTCACTTTGTGATTCTCACAATTGGAGAGCGGCGAATATTGAAAGCTTCTTATACTCCGGTAGTCAATAAGATGTCAATACTACTTGGTGGCTGGAATGGATTCTTGTTTTGTTTGACTCAAGAAATAAAATAAAATTCACTTACAAACTTGAAACAAAGAAGTTACTATGAGTTACAAATGAGAAAAGCACACAAATAACGAAGACACGAAAGGACTCAAAAACTAATCTACAACCTAGTAGATAATTACTAGTTTGTTAATTAGTAATAGGATCAAGAAAATTGAAACTAAAGAAACAATAAATGAAACTTAGAAATCTGAAATTTTGTGCCTAAGGGTCGGTTTTGAAGGTGATGATGTGGCAGCCTCCTATTGGACGTTAAAATTATTGAAAGTTTGAGAAATTTTCTTGTCCTCAAATTGTATTGATTAAATTTCAAGTTGGAATGGTGGAATTTTGGCCAAGGGAGGGAAAAAACAAGACTTTGGAGCATTTTTGAAAGTTCAAAAACTATTTGACTTTCTTGCACCTTTTTGGCTAAACACCTTTCTGAAAGACTTTTGGCTCTTTCCCTTTTTGTAAGTCTTGGTAGGTGGACTTTCTCCCTTTTGGTAAGAAAAATTTTGAAACCCTTTTGCCTCCTGGCTTCTTTTGTATTATTCTTGAGATATGTTTTCAAAACAAACAAGTGGTCATACCTACTTTCTTCACTTAGATCAAACAACCAACTTTGAAGACTTTCTTTCAAGAATACATGAGTTGGTGAAGAACACCAAGAACACCATTTTTGAAATTAAATCTCTAGGTGTACGTTGGAATCCACAAACACCAAAAAACATATTTTCAAGTTTTAAATCATCAAAAACAACATCAATAATACACGGCCAAGTTTGAACCCACAACAACAACAACCTTCAATCTTCAAGATCAACTCGAAAATTGCTCAAAACTTAGATTTAGACTCTTTTAGTGTTAGT
Organism: Capsicum annuum; assembly: GCF_002878395.1. Lineage (NCBI taxonomy): Eukaryota > Viridiplantae > Streptophyta > Magnoliopsida > Solanales > Solanaceae > Capsicum > Capsicum annuum. Next base: position 61,418,893 of record NC_061112.1, read on the forward strand.
GAAGAAGGGAATAACACTAGAAACAAAAAAACACACAAAAACCACATGAAAAATAAACCTCAAATCTCAATCCAAACACCAAAAGGGGACAGATTACTTTTTTTTTTTTTTTTGAGTTTTTTAGCTTTTCAACACTTTTTTTTTAATTTTCAAGTTACCAAGCTCAAGATTGATCTCGTGGGAACAAAATCAATAATGTCTGTGATACCAAATGATACCAGAATGACCTATGAAGTACTAAAATAGCCCATGAAATGGCACAAAATAGCCAACTATCACGAGTTGAACAAGCAACACAAAACGGAAAGCAAGATGACTAAACTTAGAGGATAGATAGTGAGACATAATGTACTGCACGTTATAGTCACTAAGATGTCAATTAAACAACAAAACACAAACAACATAAATACAAGATACCTACACTCATACGAAGACCTCAAGGGAATTGGAACTTCCAAGCAACCACTGTTTCTAAGCACGTTAACAACGCAAGGATTCCACCTTGCCACAAGGATTCCACCTTGCTAAACACTCTCAATGAGTTTACAAGATATATCATCAAAGTTCTAAAATGACAAAATGACCTAAATGTTCTATTTATAGACTATGGAAACACTTAATTATAAAAATAACTAAAAGGAATTACAAAAATAACCAAAAGGCCCTTAATGAGCCCAAACAAAAAGGCAGCCTTGTAGTGTGCTCCTTGGACAGTTTTGGAGTGTTGCAACTTGTTCTCAATACTTAAAAGCTTGTTCCTTAGATGGGAAGCCCCACAGGCTTGGGTATTTACTCATGTTTTTATGTACTCAAGTGCTAAGATGCCTCTTTGACTCATATCACTTATGGACACTATTTCCCTGAATGTTGGACACTTTGTTTTTTTTGATATATAGTATTTTAAGAACAAAGGCATCCCCATGCTCTTGTTTCCATCCTTGATCACTGAACTATGCAAGAGGGCTGAAGTTGAGGAGTACCTGGGGGATAACTGGATATCCCCAAAGACACCCATTTACCCATTAAGATACGTGGCGAGGGTGCCTTTCAAAAGCCAAAAAAAGAAAGATAGACTTAGGTAAATTGATGGATGATGATATAGACTTTTGTAGTACATCCACAGCAGGGATATTTGAGGAACTCTCTAGTAAGATACAAGTAGTCTGGATCTTGTGTCCAGGTTGCCCATAGGGATAGGAGATCCATCCACCGCTATCCACTTCTATATTGTATAGACTAACTATGAGAGGTTTCTGGTGAATCAAAAAGAGTAGGGGCCACCATTTCTAGAATTGAGCAGGCCTTCTCTTCCTTGGCACGATAACATCAAAAGCTATGGGATTCTCGTGACAAGATGAGAAGAAGAGAGAACATAAGAGATAAAATTTTCACCCATATGTGGAAAAGGGTGAATAGATTATGGAAAGTCTTAAAGCCTAGAGAGCGACTTTTGATGTAGTGGTCCTAGCTATGGGGATAGATGATGATGAGCCACAGTCTAATGATAACGATGAGGAGACTGCGAATGATGGCAACACTTGATGCAGTTTTAGGAATCCCCTTTACCTTATTTTATGCTTTTAAGATATGCAGTAAGGATACTATAAGGTCTTTAGTTAGGGGTGCCCATATATGTAGTTATTTCATATTTGATTATTTAGTCTTTATGATTTAGATACTCATTTGGATGCTTTATGTTTATTTGGATGTTACTATTGATTTAATCAAATAATTTGATTTGGGTTGTAATATTAGGTATTCTGATGGTGCCTGTGATTTATGGATTAATCACTTTTTGGTTTTTATTTTTAGCTTTTATTTTTCTTTTCTTTGTGGATGTTGATATTGGATGAGTCATTCCTTATGATGGATTCAGTGATGACATTCTTAAGGAAAAATTGTGTTTGGGGTTTTGAGCTATAGATACAGGGGAAGTCTTAGTACTCGAAGCATTATAGATTTGGGATTTCCATTGTTCCTGTGATGAAATATAAGTAACTACATGGTTTGCCCCTTCAAGAGCCAAAATTTTAAATGACAACATGATTTAGTTCCAACAATAGTTAACCGTGCATGGTGAAATGCAAAACAAACACCCTCTTCTTCTAATTTTTTTTTGTGTGATATCAAGGGTATGGACGTGGATGATTTTGTAACAACACTTTACCTCTTTTTATGACTCCAAATTCTTTAGTAGGCAGCATGAGGTAATTAACTTCTTTTTCCTAAAATAGGAGATGTAATTGATCCTCTTAGAAAAGTTTGTATGCCTTCTTTATAATCATGGAAACCCACTTTAGCCTAAAAAACCTACCTGTGCACGAATGGTATCCCAGTTACCCATTTTAAGCCTTTGAAACTCTATTTAGCAACCACATTACAAGTCCAGAACCACTTGATCTTTATCGCTCTTTTAGACCCTACCCTCCTTGAACTTGAAAGTACAACTTGAGGCTAAAAGCCTAAGTTGGGGGTGAAAAATCTTGGAAGTGAGTGCCTAAAAGCTAAGCAATAGGGACAAATAAATGAGAAAAATAAAGGGATCAACAAAAGAAGAAACAAATGAAATTACACAAAATAAAGAATTGAGAAGAAAATTCTTCAAAAATATGGGTGAACCAAAGTAGTAAAAGTCAGCACATGTGTGATTTAGGAATAAATGAAGTGGTCCATGACCTAAAGTTGGATCTAGGAGTGCATAATGTGTAGTTCAAAGAATGTGTTGTCACTTTTATCCAAAATGTTCATCCTACCCTTCCCCGATCCTACATTACAAGCTTGAAAAAGTCCTTTGAGATCTCCAACCAAGTGCCTTTAAGTTAGTAGCGATTAAAAATAAGGGTAAGTACATCACATGATTCTTGTTTACATTGAGAAATTCTTTTTGAGAGTGAGTGATTGCATATTTTTCCTTTTTGTATGATTTAAATTAGGTGTGATGGGACTTTCTTTTATGAAGAGTCATGTAAACTAATTGAGGTTGGTGAAGTTGTCATATTCCAAAAATAAGGTGAAAGAGTATAGTTAATTCACTATTGATAGATAGTAACCTCTTGAGAGTTAGTTTTTGTTGCTTGATTGTTCTTAAAAGTCTTTTGCATCCTTGAAAATATGATTGATTTTGAGGGGAGGTGCACAAATAGTTCTTCCCATGCTTGTTGTTCAATTGTTAGTGCTAAACTAGTTCAAAATCATGGTGATCATTTTGTTCTAAGAGTGGGCTTATAAGATGAGTTATCTCATTGAATATAGAGTAGTGTTGCTTGAGGATAAGCAATGTTCTAAATTGTGGGTGTTGATGAGTGGGAAGTTTTCAACTCATTTAGATCCAAATCCTTGCACACTGTGATGAATCTACTGTGTATTTGAGGCAAATTCTTCATTAAAATGCATTAATTTCTAGTTCTTGTGAATTTGTAGAAAATCTGATGAAAATAAGTTCAGACAAAGCTGGAAGGGAAGAAAATGAGTAAAAGGATAAGAAGTTGAAGATCAGAAGACCTGAGATAATGCGATTGCAACTTGAGGGTGGCGACCCAGTCAGTCAAAAGAAGTCAAAAAATGGTGATTGCATGAAGATTCTACGCGATCGCAGAATTACGATCGCGACCAGGAGATGGAGATCTCAAAAAGACAAGAAATTTGAGGGGTATATTTGGAATTTCATAGAGCTAAGTCCCAAAATTCAAAAGGTAAAAACCCTTAAATGTTTTTCAACATCTTTTAGCTAATTTTTCTAATTTTAAGAGTAGAGAACAAGTTTGTGAGTGAGATGCAAATTATGCAGTTTTCCTAAGGGATAATTTATCTTTGTTTATTGAACTTGAAGTTGGAGATTTTACTTATTTTGTTTTTCAATGGATGAGTTGAATGCCAATTTGGGTATATTTCTTCTCCTTAATTTCATAAGTAGCTAAATTTATATCTTGGGGTTATGTTAGAGTAGGTAGTAATCAATATATGGGTGTTGATTATTAGTCTAAATAGTTGGTTAAATGTGATGGGTTTTGCTTTGTCTATGGTAGAATTGAGAATTATGGGTAAAAATTCCAATTACCTTGGATCCCACATTATCCTTGAAAGAGGGATATGGTTGAAGAATAATTGCGAACAACACCTTGAATTTGCTTCGTTGTTAGCACTATCTTAGAAATTAGGGTGTTAGTTGGATTAGCTATGTTCATAAGCATCATCTTTGAAATAAAGTTGCTAATTTTGAGGTCATGGATCGGTAAACTTGTCACGCTCATGAGGTATTTGAAAGAATCCATGACTGAAATTTAGTGTTCTATAAAAAGATTAACACCATGATCCTAAATCTAGCCTATCGAAAAACCTTATCCATAACTTGGACTAACTCTTGATTACCCATTCATGAAGACTACCTAGGAGCACATAACCCCAAGATCTCTCTTAATTTGGTAAACATAATAATTGTTTGATCTCATATTAGTGTGATTTTCTGACAGTGTCAACAAAGTTTAACATTCAAACCCCCGATTTAATTTCATGTTTTATTTTAGTTTTATATTATGCTCTAACACATAGTTAACTCTCAACACACGTAAGCTTTTAAAGCTAGTTTGCACTCCTCGTGTATTCGACCCCAACTCTTGTTGGGTATATATTGACAATGTCTACCTCACACTTAAATTGATAGGTAAGTTGAGTGTTATTAATAGGCTCTAATCTTGCCATGCTGCATCAACACACAAACTAGTCCCATACAGGATGGGTCACAATACACAACAAACCTCCCAGTACCCTCGGGTAGGGAAAAAGAAAAAGAAGAAGTCAACCTATCCTTCAATTTTTCAAAACTACCCTCACAAGCATCAAACCACAACTTCTTAAACATTTTCTAAGTTACCTTCATCAGCGATGCAACAATAGATGAGAAACTCTCCATAAACCTCCTATAATACCCAGTCAAGCCCAAGAAGCTCCTAATGCCGATTGGAGTCGTGGGTCTAGGATACTTCTTAACTGCCTCAAATTTCTATAGATCTACCTTGGTCCCTTACCTAGAAACAACATGCCCTAGAAATGTCACAACACTTAGCCAAAATTCACACTTAGAAAATTTTTGCATACACTTTCTGATCTGTAAGAATTTGTGACACAATTCAGAGGTGATTAGCTTGATCCTCCTCACTTTTAGAGTACACCAAGATATCATCAATAAAGACTATAATAAGCAAATCTAGAAACTGTCTGAACACTCGATTCATAAGATCTATGAAACCAGTTGGAGCATTGGTCAATATGAAATAACATAACAAAAATCTCACAATTTCCGTACTGGGTTAGGAAAGAAGTCTTGGGAATATCAACCTACCTATTTATCAGTTGATAGTAAGATCAATCTTAGAGAAATACCTAGCACCTTAAAGTTGATTGAATGGGTCATCAGTCCTAGAAACAGGATACCTATTTTAATTGTAACCTTATTCAATTGACGATAGTCTATAACATTTGAAGAGACCCATCTTTCTTTTGAACAAAATTTACAGGAGCACCATTTGGAGAAATACTAGGATGGATGAAATCTTTATAAAGCAGATCCTTCGACTACTTCTTTAGTTCATCCAGAGCCAGTCTTTAAGGAGGAATGAAAATAGGACAGGTATCTGGTAGAAGGACAATCCTAAAGTCTATTTCCCTATAGGAGGAATCCCATAAAGATCATTGGGAAAAACTTTAGAAAATTCATTAACCAAAGGGAAGATTACAATGAGGGACTCTTAGAGTTAGAATATTTAACCCAAAATAGATGATACAGACACCCTACGAAAATCATTTTTTGAGCAATAAGATAAGAAATAAACCCCCCCTCTGGCACTAAAAACAAATTAAAACAAAAATTACTCCCCTTATCATAATAACAATAGTAAAGTTGCCCATAAAAATCATAAAAAGGGTATGGTGGGGCCAACTGAGGACCACTGCTAGCCTAAAAATGATGATCACTTAAAGGCTTTAGATAAAGAGCACTAGCCATCAAATAATAACTTCCCCAATTTTTCTTCTTAGTCCACTGTCTACCATCTTTCTTATTATTTTGCTGACCAGTACCTTGCTCTGAATATCTAAACTTATTTTTCTACCTCTCTCCCATCTCTACCTACTTCTTTTTCTTATTCTCCACCTGCTATATATAAACTACTAGCCTAGATATGTCCATTTCATTATTCAAATAGCATCCTTACTGTAACGCCATGAGTCTATACCCCAAACACTACACGATGCTCATAATCCCGAAGGACCACAAGCTAACCCATGACTGATACCTACTGCAATAACTGAATAGTAATACTACAAATATGCAGAAAATAAGCAAAAACTTGCCATAAGGTTCAATACTAAAATAAAACTAAATACGGTATAACAATACCAAAACTGAAACATCTGTCTGAAAATACTCTAGTCTGAAAAGCCTCTACTGTGTGTATCATGGAGTTGATGGGACAAGCCTTCAACTAACTCCAAATTCTAAAAATTGTACTAATAAACCAAAATGCTGAAGAAAATAATCATGTCCTTGAACTATGAGGACTCACCACTAACTTTGACTGCTGAAGATCTGAACGGCTAAGGGTGCTTGTGCATCTGAACCTATGATATAAAACATCATAGAACAAGAGAAAAGTGTGCATTAGTACTTTGAATATACTGGTATGCTAAGTGAGGTAGGCTGAAATTCATGGGTTCATATGCATGAATAATATTGATTGTATGACATGAATATAAATGAATGGGAGTACATGCATAAATACATATACTGTAATTGAGATCGTCATAATACTGGATTCTGAGTTCTAAATTATTAATTTACTGATATCTGAGTTTACTGATACTATGTAGCTGATAACTGAGTAACTGTATCTAACAGTCTTGATCCTATGGAACTATACCAAGTTTTATACTGAACTGAGTGACTGTATCTGACAGTCCTGAATCTGTAGAATTGAACTGAGTTCTAATCTAAGACTGGAACTGAAACTGAGACTGTGGGAGGTAATTATCTAACCAACATGCCTCTTTCTAAATAGATTGGAGTCCAACCTATAACCCTAGTTGGAAGGGTGTCTGTACCATTCTACGGGTAAAGACAACTGTAAGTTAACCCTCTCTGACAGGAAGCTCTTTCATCAACCCTTGCTCATAGGAAAACTCGTATAAGATATATTAACCCTATTCTGGTAGGAAGATATCTTAACCTATGCTGGCTATGTAGTTCTATAATATAGAAATTGTTATTAAGGGTCAAACCCTCTATTGGCAGGAATGCCCCCATCCCTGGGTTAATTCGGTGCTGAATCCTACTCCCAACTGAATAGACACTGAACTGATTTCCTTATTTATACTAGGCTTGACTGAACAGTTACTGATTTTACTGAGTTTTGTTGACTGATGGAATACTATTGAATTTTTTTAGCTGACTGAGTTAACTAAGGTCTGAACTGCATACCGAACTAGATGGGACTAATACTGAATCTACTGAGTTCTCCTGATTCCTGTAGCTGACTGAGAGTACTATTGATTGTGATGTAATTGAGATTATTCTGTAACTGACACTGGCTCCAGGTAAATAGCTAAATTGTCGGGTGTAAATACCTTTAGGACTCGATAGCATGAAAAGTAAAGCTTTACATGATCTTGCAAAGCATAGTATAAAAATGCATACTTGTTCATAATGCATCTATAGAGATATTTTATCAAATACTTTCATGTCATGAAACAATATACATACTAGCATGATATAATCTTATCATTACATTCACCTGAGCAATTCATCAAACTCTTTGATAGCATAATCTATGCACATGACACTAAAATAATATGTGAGCATCATGATTAAATTCCAAATTCATAATTCCATGGGTTTCAATATGAATTCAGATGATAAATTACACATGTCAATTAATTCTACATCAATATTGTAATAAATCATGAAATAGAAGCCCAATTATAGAAATAATCATGAATACACTTTGATTTCAAATCATGGAATGCATGAAATCAAGATACTTGAAGTTTAAAAGAGTTTCTTGGACTTCAAGGGTGGAAGAAACCCTTGAATGAGTACTTTACATACCTTGGTTGTTTAATTCTTGAAGAACAATGATGAAATCTCAAGCCTTGGCTTTGAAATTGAATCACCTAGGGTTCTTGTTCTTGAGAAATTTGAGAGAAAGTGAGTGTATGTTGCTTAATGAGGTTTGAATCTCATGTTTTAGGGATGCATAGGGGTGGGTAAAAACACCCAAATACCCCTATGGACATGGTTTTTTAATGACTGAAAACCAAAATATTGATGCACAGATCGACGTGCCATTCATTGGCATCAATGCAATGGCCAACGTATCGCGTCGATTCCGCATCGGTTCACTAGAATTTGCATTGAGCTAAGGGATAAATTATTTGTCGCTGCGAGGGACGATGTGATGCATCAAGATCGCATCGAATCACTAATTTGGTCACTCGAACATGGTTTAAACGAGGTCTGAAAAATCTGAAACTTGTCTGGAAACACCTACTGACATTCCTGATCATGAATCAATCTAAAGATTGATACTTTAAGGTTATAAGAGTCGTGAAATAGAGTTGCCAACTTATGAAGGCTAAAATAATACTATGTCTGAATACTTAGCTAGAATTTTCTAAGTCTTGGACCCCTTAGCAAGCTTAAAAGACTGAGTTGAGCTTAGGATTTTGCGGGGTCTTACAATATCTCCCCCTTGAGAACATTCATCCTCGAAGAGACTGATTAAATTTAAAATACTTGTAGACTGAACTTAGACACGGATCATGCACAACTGAAGCATGATTTCATAACTGAAATTATTGATATACTAAATTATCATACTGAGCATGCATATCTGATGCATGAGTACATAGATGAACATGATTCATGAATGGATGATTGGGATTACTGATAAACTTGGATTATTTACTGGACATACATATCTGATTCATGAGTACATGACTGAACTGATTCATGAATGCATGACTGAGTATGCAATGTTAATTGATACTAAGTTGGTAGCTATATTCGAACATGAGGCTGAGTAAATTCAAAGAAAAACTTTTAACTTGGGCTGAGTCTGAGCTTGCAGAAAAGAGGTGAGGATAATTGGTCCGTATGTCTGCTTTTGTTTCCCAAATAGCTCCTTCCACTGGCTGATTCCGCCAAAGTACTTTGACTAAAGAGACTTCTTTGTTCCTCAGTCTACGAATCTAATAATGAAGGATTTCGATGGGAGTCTCTTTATAAGAGAGGTTGTTCAGAATATCTATGCCCTCTATAGGGACTATGACTACTAAGTCACCAATGGATTTCTTAAGCAAGGAGACACGGAACACTGGATGCACTGAAGCTAAGTTTGAAGGCAACTCAAGCTCGTAAGCTACCTTTCCGAAATGGCTGAGAATTTGATAAGGAATAACATATAGGGGACTGTGTTTTGCCTTTTTTCCAAACCAATTCACTCTTTTCATAGAAGAGATTTTCAAATACAAAAAATCACCAATCTCGTACTCGAGATCCTTTTTATGTACATCTGCGTACGATTTCTGTCTGCTCTGAGCTGTCTTAAGCCTTTCCCTGATAACTGAACTTTCTCTAAGGTATCAGATACCAATTCAAGCCCTACTACTACAACCTCACCCACTTTAAACCAACCAATGGGAGATCTACACCTCCTCCCATAGAGCATCTCAAACAGAGCTATCTGAATACTGGAATGATAGCTGTTGTTATATGAGAATTCAATCAAATAAAAGTGGTCATCCCAAATACCTTTAAAGTCTATCGCACACACTCATAACATATCTTCTAAAGTCTAAATGGTCCTTTCAGCTTGACCATCTATCTGAGGATGAAAGGTTGTATTGAGGTAAACTCGGGGACCAAGACCCTTTTGGAATGCCTTCCAGAAATGAGAGGTGAAATGGGTACCTTTATCTGAGACAATGGAATACTATGAAATCTAACAAACTCCTTGATATAGAGTTTGGCATAATCCTTGGTTGAATAAGAGGTATGGACTGGTAGAAAATGAGCTGATTTGGTCATCCTATCTATAATGACCCAAACTGAATAATACTGGTGATGAGTACGAGGAAAACCTATCATAAAGTCCATGTTCACTTTTTCCCATTTCCAAGTGGGAATATTGTACATCTATATGGACCCACATGGCTTTTGATGCATGATCTTAACTTGCTGACATGTTGAGCACCTAGCCACAAACTCTGCAATGTCTCTCTTCATCCCACTCCATCAATAGATCTCTCATAAATCACGATACATCTTAGTGTACCCTGGATGAATAGAGTAGTGCACACCATGCGCTTTTGCAAGAACTCGCTGTCTCAAGTCATCTACACCTGGCACACATAGCCGACCCTGACAATGCAAAATACCATCTCCTCCTTGGGAGAAGACCTCTAATTTTGATCCCTAACTGATTCCTTCAACTTGACTAGACTGGGATCCCTATCCTAATTTTCCTTTACCTCAGAAACCAAGGATGATTTTGAACTACTTTGCACCCATACACTACCTTCTGCTGAATAGACTAAGCGAACACCTAGTCGGGCTAGCTGATGAACTTCCTGAACTAACTTCTTCTTACCATCCTCAACATGAGCAAAACTGCCCATAGATATCCTACTAAGAGCATCAACCACTACATTGGCTTTACCTGGATGATACATGATGCTCATGTCATAGTTTCTCAACAACTCCAACCACCTTCTCTGATAAAGGTTTAAATTTTTCTGAGAGAACACACACTGTAGGCTTTTATGGTTAGTGAACACCTCAATGTGTACCCCATACAAATAGTTCCTCCAAATCTTTAAAGAAAATATTACTGCTGCTAACTCAAGATCATAAGTAGGATAGTTCTTTTCATGGGGCATAAGCTGTCTAGAGGCGTAGGCTATGACCTTACATCTCTGCATCAAAATACACCCCAAACCAAATCTAGAGGCATCACAATATACCACAAACCCATCTAAACCATCTAGTAGGGTCAAAACTGAAGCTGTAGTAAGTCATATCTTTAACTCCTGAAAACTCTTTTCACAAGAATCAGACCACTGGAATTTGAATTTTTTCTAAGTCAATCTGGACATAGGGTATGCAATAGATGAAAATCCCTCAACAAACCATTGTTAATAGCCAGCCAAGCCCAAGAAACTCCTGATATCTGATAGAGAGATAGGTCTAGGCTAGTTTCTCACTACTTCGATCTTTTGGGGATCAACTCTAATGCTATCACCGAAAATGATATGGCCAAGAAAGGCTATTGACCTTAGCCAAAATTCACACTTACTAAATTTGGCGAATAGCTGATGGTTTCTTAGAGTCTGCTGTACTATTCTAAGATAGTCTGCATGGTCGTTCTCACTGTGAGAGTAGACAAGAATGTCATCTATGAAGACTATGATGAACATGTCCAAGTACTGCTTAAACACACGATTTATCAAGTCCATAATGGCTTTTAGGGCATTGGTAAGAACAAAGGACATGAATAATAATTTGAAGTGACCATACCGAGTTCTGAAGGCTATTTTTGGGATGTCACATTCTTTGACTCTAAGCTGATGATAGCCCGATTTGAGGTCTATCTTGGAGAAGTAACTGGCATCCTGAAGTTGGTCAAAAAATTCATTAATTCTAGGAAGTAGATACTTGTTCTTGACCATGACTTTATTTAGCTGACGGTAATTAATACACATTCTAAGAGAACCGTCTTTCTAATTCACGAATAAAATTGGGGCACCCCACAAGGACATACTAGGTCTGATGAATCCCTTATCTAGGAGATCCTTTAATTGTTCTTTTAATTCATTGAGTTTTCCAGGTGCCATTCTGTATGAAAGGATAGATATAGGATGAGTATCTGGAAGAAGGTCTATTTCGAAGTCAATATCCCTTTTGAGAGGAACTCCAAGGAGATCTTCGAGAAATACCTATGGGAATTCACATACTACTGGCTCTAATTCAAGATTAGGGTGTTCTGAACTACAGTCCTGGACTCGAACGAAATGGTAGACATACCCCTTAGATATAATTTTTCTTGCCCTTAGGTAAGAAACAAGCTGACCCCTAAGTGCTGAAGTACTACCCCTCCACTCAAGGACAGGTTCATTTAAAAATTAAAACTAGAAAATTCTATTTTTGCAGTCGACTGAGGCATAGAAGGATTGAAGCCAATCCATGATGAGAATAACTTCAAAATCAATCATGTCTAATTTGACTAAGTCTACTGAAGTGACTTTCTGAGATACCATAATCGGACAGTTCCTGTATACCCGTTAAGCTATGATAGATTTACCTACTGGGATAGAGACTGAGAAATGCTCTACTAGGTTTTTGGGATTGACTCCGAAGTCAACAGTTATATAAGGAATAACAAAGAACAAAGAAGCTCCTGGGTCCAAAGAACAAAGAAGCTCCTGGGTCTACCAAAGCATAAAAATATAAATAATAAACTTGTATTATACCAGTGACCACATTAGGATAACTCTTTTGATCCTATCGGGATCGAACTGTGCTGGGAGATGGTTATGCTGACTCTGAGAACCCACCTGAGGACACTGTCTAACCCTGTGGCCTGGCTTGCCATATCCAAAATACACATCATTGCCAGCTATGCAGATACCCTAGTGGTTTGTACCATACTTTTGACAAAGGGGATTGGTTCGGGCACTGCTATCACTACCCTGGGGTTTAGGGCCTGATGCCCTATCTCTGTTGCCATCTCTAAATTTTGGAACAGGAGCACTAGCTGAGGAAAGAGTTCGAATTAAGGATTTTGAGTAGAACTGAGAATGATTCTCACCCTCTAACTTAGGTTGAGCGAAGTTAAAACTACCTATTCTCGCTTTCTTGTTCTCCCTTTCCTTCTCTTTATTATTAACCTCCTCTATCTACTTAGCATGGACCATGAGCCTGGATATGTCTATCTCCTTAATCAATATTATGGTCCTAAACTCCTTGACCATACTATTAGATACTCCAGACACAAACTTACTCATCTTAGATCTGCTATCTGCTACCACATGAGGAATGTATTTGGCTAATTAAGTAAGCTTAAGAGAATAATCTTGTACCATTATTTTGCCCTGATTTAGATTTATAAACTCCAAAACCTTTGCTTCCCTTAACTCTAGCAGGACGAACCTATCTAGAAAAGCAACAACAAACTCCTCCCATTCTATGGGCCCTGCATCTGTGGCCCTTTTTGCTTTCCACTATTTAAACCATGAGTGTGCCATATCCAGTAACCGATATATAACCAACTCAGTGCTTTCAACAGCAGTCACTCCCATAATATCTGTAACGTTATGCACTTGATCAAAATTTTTTTGAGGGTCCTCATCTAATTTAGACCTAGTAAAAGATAGAGGGTTCATTTGAATAAAATCCTGAATCATAGCAGCAACAATATTGGCCACTAGGTTATCTAGAACAACAGCTGGACGTTCATTCTGGGCTACTCAAACATCTTGTAGTCTCCTGTCCATAAGGGTGGCGCGATACACACCCATGCACAGGACTCTACTAGATGCAACTTTCAAACTTCCTAGGAATCTATTGAACCTTAGGCTCTGATACTAAGTTTATAATGCCCCAAGTCTATACCCCGGATGCTAAATGATTCTCATAATCCTGAAGGATCACAAACTAACCCATGACTGGTACATGCTGCAATAACTGACTAGTAATACAACAAATTTGCAGAAATTTGGCAAAAACTTTCCATACGTTTTACTATTGAAATAAAATTGAATACGGTATAACAATACAAAAACTAAAACATCTATCTAAAAATACTCTAGTCTGAAAAGCCTCTACAGTCTGAATCATGGAGTTGATGGGACAAGCCCCCAACTGATTTCAACTAATAAAAACTATACTGATAAACTGAAATACTGAAGAAAATAATTATGTACTCGAACTATGAGGACTCACCACTAACTCTGACTACTGAAGACCTAAACTGCTAAGGGTTCTTGGGAGACCATACGTCTGAACCTATGATATAAAATATCATAACGCAAAAAAAGTATGCGTCAGTACTTTGAATGTACTAGTATGCTAAGTGAGGTAGGATAAAATGCATGGGTTCATATGCATGAACAATACTGACTGTATGACATGAATATAACTGAATGGGAGTGCATGCATGAATACGTATACTGTAATTGAGATCGTGATAGCACTGGATACTAAGTTCTGAATTATTGATTTACTGATATCTGAGTTTACTGATATTGTGTAGCTGATAACTGAGTGACTGTATCTAGAAGTCTTGATCCTGTGGAACTATATTGAGTTTTGTACTAAACTGAGTGACTGTATCTGACAATCCTGAATCTGTAGAACTAAACTGAGTTCTAATCTGAGACTGAAATTGAAATTTAGATTGTGGGAGGTAATTATCTAACTAACATGCCCCTTTCTGAATAGATTGAGGTCCAATCTGTAACCCTAGTTAGAAGGGTGTCAGTACCGTGCCACAGGTAAAGATAATTGTGAGTTAAACCTCTCTGACAAAAAGCTCTTTCGTTAGCCCTTGCTGGCAGGAAAACTCATATGAGTGTATCAATCCTAGTCTGGCAGGAAGATATCTCAACCTAAGCTAGCTACGTAGTTCTGTAACATAGGGATTGCTACAAAGGGTCAAACCTTTTGCTGGCAGGAATGCCCCCATCCCTAGGTTAACTCGATGCTGAATCCTACTCCCAACTGAATAGATACTGAACTGATTTTCTAGTTTCTACTAGGCTTGACTGAATTGTTACTGATTTTACTGAGTTCTGCTGACTAACGAAATACTACTAAATTTTGTTAGCTGACTAAGTTAACTGAGGTCTGAACTAAATACTGAACTAGATGGGACTAATACTGAATCTACTGAGTTCTCCTGAGTCCTATACCTAACTGAGAGTACTACTGATCGTGATGTGAATGAGATTAATCTGTAACTAACACTGGCTCCAGGTAAATAGCTAAATTGTCAGGTATAAATACCCCAAGGACTAAATAGCATTAAAAGTAAAGCTTCACATGATCTTGCACAGCATAGCATAAAATTTCACACTTGTTATAATGCATCTATAGAGAAATTTTATCAAATAATTGCATGGCATAAAATAGTATACATAATAGCATGATATAATCTTATCATTACATTCACATGAGCAATTCATTAAACACTTGGATAGCATAATCTATGCACATGACAGTACAACAATATGTGAGCATCATGATTCAATTCCAAATTCACAATTCCATGGGTTTCAACATGAATTTAGATGATAAATCACACATGTCAATTAATTCTACATCAATCTTGTAATATATCATGAAATAGAAACCCAATTATAGCAATAATCATGAATACACTTTGATTTTAAATCATTGAAAGCATGAAATCAAGCTATTTAAAGTTTAAAAGAGTTTCTTGGACTCCAAGGGTTGAAGGAACCCTTGGATGAACACTTCACATACCTTGGCTATTTAATTCTTGAAGAACAATGGTGAAATCTTGAGCCATGGCTTTGAAATTAAATCACCTAGGGTTCTTATTCTTGAGAAATTTGAGAAAAAGTGAGTGTATGCTGCTTAATGAGGGCTGAATCTCATGTTTTAGGCATGAATAGGGGTGGGAAAAAGACCCAAATACCCCTGGATGCAACTTTTTAATGACTAAAAACTGAACTATCGACTCACCGACCAACACGCCGTGTCATTAGCATCAATGTGATGGCCAATGCACCGCATTGAGTCCATATCGGTTCATTGGAATTTGCACTGAGCTGAGGGAAAAATTATTTATCAATGCAAGGGACGATGTGACGCATCGAGATTGCATCGACTCATTATTTTGGTCACTCGAACATGGTCTAAACGAGGTCCAAAAAATCCAAAACTTGTTCTAAAACACCTACTGACGTCCTTGATCATGGATCAATCTAAATATTGATACTTTATGGTCATAAGAGTCATGAAATAGAGTTTCCAACTTATGACAGCCAAAATAATACTAGGTCTGAACACTTAGTTAGAATTTTCTAAGTTTGGGACCCCTTAACAAGCTTAAAAGACTGAGTTGAGCATAGGATTTTGTAGGGTCTTACACTTATATCTAGCACCAAATCACGAGAAAAACTAAAATCAAATTACTGGACCTTATATTGGACACCAACTCTATAGCATAACGTGACAATTGATAAAATTTTAGGGCATACTCCTTCATACTTATCTTTCCCTACTTCAAGTTCACAAATACTTTGTCCTTAGACTCCCTCACTCCTGAGAAAAGAAGTGATCAATAAATGCACCTGAAAACTCATCCCACACGTTAGATTAGAATCATCACCCTTCATCAATTCAATCAGTAACATGCATATCCCTGAAAATCTTTTCCATCTCATTAATAAACCCCTTATGACCCTCCTCAACCATAGAGCCTATAAAGGTTAGGGGATTCAATCTTATAAATTTTCCAACACAAGTGACCTCAGATGATGATATGATCCAAATGACCATATTAGATTTTGTTGACATCTCTGGAGGCTAACACATATAGGCTCAAGAGTTGGTCACCACAAGGACACAAGAACATGCATGAAGGACCCAATTTGATCATTCTATAAAGCAATTCCGAGTGTGGAAGATTTCATGGGGCTTACCTTTGATGCCAACCTGAGACCACAAGTGTTGAAGCATGACCCTATGATTTTGGAGCATTAAAGAAGCACCCTTCATTAAGGGTATTTTGGGGATTACACATATTTGAAATACACTCCATGGGCTCTCTATTTCACTAAGGATATTGTGGTTATTTTATGATGTAGTAAGATAGGCTATAAATAGGTTCTTATTAGTCCTATTTTCCTTAGTTTTTTATGATGAATATTTGAAAGACAATGAAAGACTTTTTTCTTCTCTCTTTGAGAGTATAGTGTAGGGTAGGGCTTGGAAAAGCCAAGTAGTGTAGGGCTTGGAAAAGACATCATTGATCTTTTCTTAGAAATAGTGGTTGTAAGGCGGAGTTAATTCCCTTAGCAGTCACCATAAGAATATTAATGTTTGATTTTGTGAGTTTAAGGGTCTTACCATTTGATACACGGTGTGGTTCTTAATTATTCATAACTTCTTATGTCATCTTATCTATCCTTTTACTTTATTGCATTTGTTTGTTATATTTTTATCCTAGTCTTCATCTCTTTAGGCCTATTCTTATATCATTTGGTATTAACAAAAAGGTTTGATTTTGTTCCATCAAAATCGATCTTGGGATTGGTATCTAGAAAACCTACAAAACAGAGTGTCAAAAATCCAAAAATAAAAAAAAAGTTGGTTGTTCACTTTTTTGTACTTTGGCAAAATTTTGAGACTTAGATCTAGGTCATTTTTGTGTGTTTTGTTAGTTTCTAGTGCTAGATCATTGTTCTCTATCAGTAATAGAGTCTAGATCTAAAATTTGAGCAAAATTCGAGTTGTTTTGAGCTATCCACCATTGTTGAGCTTGAGTTTGAAGAAACTTGAGGTGGATCTCATTTTTGGCAAGGTTTGTGATGTTTTTGGGACTAAAAATTATGGTATTAGTGCTTAATTTATCAATGTGACCTTGTATCTTCAAGAATCATCAAATTTGGAGGTCAGTTTCTTAAGTGTCAAACTTGGTCAAACTTTGAATCTTCTTGTTGTTCTCATCATCTTCATATCTTGTTGCAGAAAAATATTCAAAAGTGGTTGTTTGATCTAGAAGAAAGGAAAAAAGAGAGTGTAGTAGTTGTTTGTATAAAGAATATTCCTAGTCTTCCAAAATAAGAAAGGACAAAAGGCAATAATCAAGTACAAGGGGGGGACCATTTCAAATTCAAACTCATTTGAGCTTGAAAAAAGCTCCAAACCTTGCATTCCCCCCTCCCCCCCAAAACCGATTCTACTCTCTCTTGAGTGAATATTGACCAAAACTTAAAGTTGAATAACAAAAAAAAATTCAAACTCTGACCAACCATAATCTTCCATGTCATCACTTCCGTACAACCGTATTTTAGGCTCAAATTTTGGATTCTCGATTTCATTTCTTGTTCCTTTAGTTTCATTTTGTTTATTCTAGTACTAATTGACAAACTAGTAATCACCTACTAGGTTGTGAGTTAGTTTTGTATCCCTTATCTTCGTGTTTTTATTCTTTATGCGCTTTTCTTGTTTTGATTTGCTGAATTTCTTTATTTTAAGTTCATAAGTAGATTTTTCTATTTTGTGTCTTGAGTTGATCAAACAAGAATCTATTCTGGCCACTAAGTATTGATTGATACCTTATTGACTACCGTAGTATAAGAAACTTTCAATATTCTATGCTCCAATTATGAGAATCACAAAGGTGAGTGTATACGAGTGTTGGTGAGGAGCTTTTACTACTAATCCTGTTTGTCCATTTTGTAGGTACAAGGTGATATAAGGGGAATATGTCTTCAATAGCCACGGATTATTGTGACTACAAAATGGGAGACTATGATTATAGTGAGGGATTTTATGGCTACAATGATAAGGGAGATTATGGGGGCTATGAAAATAGCCATGATCAAGACACGAGCAGATTTGAGGATTACGGGTTTGAGGGGGAGATGAGGTGAATATAGTTCCTAGTGATTATGGTGAATATGGAGATTGATGGTGTGCATTGTGATGGGTTTTATGATGAAAATAGGATGTATGGGGAGTCTTGCACTACCTAAGCCGAACCCAGAATTGAAGTTAGGTATAGCCCATTCATTTGCAAAGCTTATGAAAGTTATAATGAGAATGCACGTGTGGAGTGTAAAAATTCATAATCTTCACATTGTATCACTTCTTATCAAGGTCGAAGTGGTGCGAATAGTTATACTAGCTATAGTGGAGGTTTTCCTATGAAAAGAAGAAGGCATGCATTTCCAAAGCCGAAGGGTACTCATGTGCCTTACAATGTTGATCAAAGAAGAAGTGTTCACTTCGAAAAGGTAATCATTTATGGGGTGCAGGCTTCCTCATTGTGCTAAATGATAGGTGCTATAGAAACTACATTGTTCCATCTGTGGTTGATTATTTGGGGATGTTTTGAGAACCTTTACTTGTTCCATATTACATGGACGGGTTTAAGGTTACAGAGAGGGTGAAGGTTGTATTCTCCCAAGTTGAATACCATGAGGAGGTGTGGTGCAATATTTTTCCCTTGATGTCTAGTCATGTAAGCTTTGGTGCGGATTGGTTTGCATAATATAAAGTTCCAAATATGCAAAATTGGCCTAATATTGTAAGAGACCAATGAGGAAATCATCACATGATGTCCATTCTACCCAAGTATCAAATTGAAGTGCTCACTTAATCCAATCTAAATAAAAATGAGAGACAAAAGATTAAGATAAGTAAGGGTGTGCAAGATTGCAATCCGATAGTGGAAAAAGAAGAGGTTGTGTGGTGTGAAGTGGGGGTATTGCCACCAAATCATGCTAACTAGGCTTGTCCTTCTATTTCTAATGACATTTGTGTAGGTACCAACATGGAAAGTAGAGGAGCACAAGGCCGAAGATAAGTTACTGCCAAAGCATTTAGGAAACCTTCACACCATGGCAAAGAAGAATCTACTCAATAACTTCAAGGTAAAATAGCTAACTCTTACACTTTTGCGCATGTGAATGATAATTGTGTGGCTAGTAGCCCATTGAGTGTGAGTAGTAGCTTACTTAAATATGAGTCTAATAATTCCTTGCCTCTTGTTGATGATGTACATGTTGTAAGTGCGGATACACTAGTTGATCCTATTAATGACCAAATTGACTTATCTTGTAAGATCAATTTATGTCCACCTAGTGTTGAAGCCAATATGTTGAATGAAAGTACATCGTCTTGTGAAAATGGTGTTGATCAACTTATGTGTGTAAATTTTCCACCACTTGAGGATGTTCTTGATATGATTAATAGAACTCAAGTGAGTGAAGAATGAGAAAATATTGGTCAACAAGATAGGAGTGAACCCGTGACCTTGTCCTTTGATTCTGAAGTTTGCCTAGCTCATACGGATAATGATATGCTTGAAACATCTTTGAAACTTGATAATGAACTTTTAGGGAGTGAGATTACTTGTTCCAAATCTGACCACAGGATAAATCTTTCTCTCTTTAGGTATAATGTCTTGTTTGAAGATAGTTTAATCACTCTTAATATACCTAGTGTGAGAATGATACTGTAGGTATAGATTGTCTTGAAGGCTATAGCCTATATGCCAACCCACAATGGTGTGACAACATTCCTCCTAAATAAGGAAATCTCTTCTTGGAAGATGAGAGTACTCTTAAGGGTAAGGAATGTGTAGTGTTGGAAATTTCTTCTTCTTCTTCTTCTTCTTCTTCTTCTTCTTCTTCTTCTTCTTCTTCTACTTTGTGTGACCTTATTATTGAGATTACTCATGATGATAATTGGGAAACTAGTAGTAAGTACATGGATGAGGATACCTTAGTAGAATTTGACTTTAGTGACACCTTTCTCTACTCTCTATTTGCCTTTAACGATATGTATGCTATGGTGGAAAGTATGCCGTGTAGCTTGGGTAAATCTTACAAGAAAGGGGAGTGTTATCTATGCTCGTGTCTATGGAAACTCTTCCTATTTGACCCCTGTGCCAAATATAGAAATGGTTATTTTCATGAACCCAACTTGTTTCTTGGTCTACATGAAAAGCAAAGTGTCACTCTTGAAAACCTAAGGGCAAAGGTGTCATTGACTCTTTGGGGTAATGGTCATAAATGTACATCCTTGTTTGACACACTGGTACTTAAATTGCATGAATTCCAACTTGTGGATGCCAATTTGCCTATTTGTTTGAAGTAAGGAATGTGTATGTGCTTAAATGCTTTGTTTTTACCATTGTATGCCTTTATACTTGATTCTTTCCTATACTACCTCTTTGCCTATGATAACATCCATGCTAGTTTAGGATTTGTTGTATGTAGAGGTAGGAAATTTGTTAGTTTGTCCACTTGTGTGAGTGATGATGCTATATGGATCTTGTGGACTTTAGAACCAATTGAGGCACCACCATTCGTGTGGTCTCTTGAAGATATAAAGAAGCAATTGTGTCTTATTGTTCCTAAAATGAAGGTAGTTTTACCTTGTGGGTTATTCGATACCATTAAGACCTTTGTAGTTTCCTTATCTGTTGGCGATTTCAATAGACAAATCCTTTGTACATATTTTAATAAGTTTTTAATATTTAATTCAAAGGATCTTTGGTTATATTGCAAGTATGTGCAACCTTGGCATGTAGAGATGATTTGTTGTGCTAACCTTAACCCTCATGCCATAAGGAGTTTGTATAAATTTGTCCTTTCTTTGGTTTTGCAAGGTTTGGATTAGAGGTCAGATCCTTTCAAGAAGGTGAGGATAATACGATATAAATGGCCATATTAGCTTTTGTTGACATCTTTGGAGGCCAAGACATAAAGGCTCAAGACTTGGTCACTGCAAGGACACCAAAAAATGCATGAAGGACCCATTTTGAGCATTCCATAAAACAATTCCGAGTGTGGAAGATTGCATGGGGCTTACCTTTGATGCCAACCCAAGACCATAAGCATTGAAGCATGACCCCACAATTTTTGAGCATTGAAGAAGCACCCTTCATTAAGGTATTTTGGGGATTACACATATTGGAAAGACACTCCATGGGCGCTCCTTTTCATTAAGGTTATTGTGTTTATTTTATGATGCAATAAGCTAGGCTATAAATAGGTTTTTATTAGTTTTATTTTCCTTAGTTTTTGATAATGAATATTTGAAATACATTGAAAGACTTTTTTTTTTCTCTTTGAGAGTGTAGTGTAGGGTAGGGGTTGGAAAAGCCAAGTAGTGTAGGGCTTGGAAAAGACATTATTGATCTTTGCTTAGAAATGGTGGTTTTAAGGTAGAGTTGATTCCCTTAGCGGTCACCGTAAGAAGATTGGTGTTTGATTTTGCGAGTTTAAGGGTCTTATCATTTGATACACAGTTTGGTTCTTAATTCTTCATAAATTCTTATGTCATCTTATCTATCCTTTTACTTTATTGCATTTCTTTTTAAGCTTATTTCTCTTAGTATTCATATCTTTAGGCCTATTCTTATACTAGATGAACTAGCAACAGAGCATCAACATGATCCGGCTACGAGTCTAAGATGCCATAAGTTAGGCAAACATATGAATAGACTGATGGACCTCTGCATTAGAGATATCTCCCTGGGGCATCTAGGCATAAGTATCACCAGACCGGGAAACTCGAGGAGGACTAGTAGGGACTGATAAAACCCCATGTGGAGTAGTACAGTCAGGATTAGAAGCCCTAGACTAGGTTTGTACTTTGTAAATAGGGTGAGTTCCCTCCATATCTTTTCTTGGTGGGACTATGGTTCCAGTAGAGTTTCTGCGATTGTCATAACTTCAGGGAGGGAGGCATGATTTGAAACGCGAGTAAGCCAAGATTCAGATAAATTTCATGACAACGAGACTCAATAGCCCAAAATAGACACAAGAAAGGAAACATCTATAAATGCCTCGTAGCCTCCCTACACCCATAAAAAAATACTCTACTCGATATGAATTTGTGGACACCCAAAGACCCTAAATCGTTCTCTGATACAAAGCTTGTCACGACCCAAATTAGGGCCTAGTTATGACGGGTATCTCAATCTCATCATGGGACAGAGACCACCTTCTTTGCCTAACCTCCAGAGCATAATATAACAAACAGCGGAAGCTAATCAAAATAGTAAATAATATGGATGAATCAAATGAAACCTAAGTGTAATGACCCTTCAAGTTATTTTCTATATTTCTACTTATTTTGCCGTTAAAGCTTTTCTATAGCTAGACCAAGTCATTTATGACTTGTTGGAGCTAACAATTCAATTATCGAGAAATTTATTTATTTTTTAGAGCCAATTTCCTATTCTAAAGTCTTTTCTGGTTCCAAATGGCCACTGAGCAAAAACATCAGTAAAACAACCTCAAATTCAAATTCTTACTACGCTAACAACTCTAGGATATCAATTTTAGGCTAGGTGGACTTTTGGTTCAGGCCTAGGACACCCAAACTCATTTTGACCTATTGGTAAAAAAGTTAAGAAAATAAAATATGGGTGTGGAACCCATATATGGTTGAAATAACTTCATATGAAAAATTTGAGCGTGCCAACACATCCAAAATGTTGAATTTGGTGAGGGTACACAGTTTATTTGCATATATGGGATTCCAAACAAATCTCGAGAACTTGGTCAAGCATACTTTAGTCTTGGAGAAAATCTGGTGCACAAGGTTTCTGGTGTACCGTGATAGTGACATTTAGGCCATGATCAAGAGTCATCATGTAGGACTAGATGATAAAATCATGCACTGATCGCTGCAATAATGAATCACTTAGTAAAAGAGAGATGCCGCGATTGGGAGTCCTCGGGTCATGATAGCAGAACCCGAGGACCTGGTATGGGTATAAAAGGACCTCTTTTTCCATGAATTTTGTCCATTCTTCATCATTCTGTTGAGACCAAAATCCCTAAATAGTATGATCGCTCAAAACAGAGACTCGTGGGTGACTTGGGAGGTTGATTAACATTTATTTTTGTGATTATCTTTTGATTTGAGGTAAGAATTTACCCTTTTTTGGTGAAATTCCTTGATTTATTGCTCAAAACTCCAAAATATATAGGACTTTATTTTTTGCTGAATTTAGCTTGGTTTTCTCCTATTTTGAGGGTAATACTTCCTTGAGCATGTAAGAATGTTGGGTTGGTTTCGGAAATACGATTTTCGTAAGTAGGACCCATATGGATTTTTGATGTAATTTTTGAACCCAAAGCACAATAGTGCAATATAGGTATCATTATTCTTATATTGATGCATAGAATGTGTTTTTTATAGCTTGGAATCTTGAAAAGTCTTATCGTAAAGGAAAAATGGTGGTTTAGCGGTTTGTTGAGCTTTTTTCAACATCAAGGTAGGCTAGGTTAATTCCTTGTTAGATTGAGCAACTTCATAGTATGTTTATGATATATTTTTGGATTTAGGATGGGGTTTAGGTGTTGGATTGATAAAATGCAAGACTTTGGATAGTTGGACTATTTGGGCTATTTTTGTAATACCCGTGCTTATTCCTCATCTAGAAATCATCTCAAGGATGCTAGTACTTGCTTTGAAATACAAATCTATTTTTTTACCCATGGCATTTTTTATATTTCTACTTTTTATCATGTGGAAAATTGAGTTAGCTTTCTAACAATACCAATTTTGTCCAAATCCGACACCAGACGAGGAAGTTATGGATGTTTACTCAGAACTGACCGAAACGCCCAAGTGCGACGTCCAAGTTGACGGACCGCCAAATAAGTGATGGACCGCCACTTTGACTATCATAGCCAAGGCAGTAGGTCCACGTTTTGGATAAGGATTGATGGACGAGTTGATGGATCATCATCTAGGTCGTCAACTCTTATCCAGTGAACCCCATTTCTCGTCCATGTATGACGGTCGAAATGACGGACCATCAAGTTCTTGATGAACCGTCAATCAGGTTGTCACACACCATGTTCAGTTTACTTCTAGGCCATTTTAACAGAGGTATTTTGGTCGCTTACCACTTGCCTATGTATACCCAGATGAGTTCGACTTCAGCCATTTTGCTTATTATTATTTCACAAATAAAAACTAGGGTTTCTCTCTAAATTTAATCTCCAAGAACAAGACCCAATCTTTTTTAAAAATGAAAGGATTTCAAATCCTTCAAGTTCAAAAACATCAAGAACCTTGAGTCTGGTATGCGTAGTGTTCATCTATGAATCCATTTCGTTCATAGAGCTCAAGAACCATATTTTAAATATTATTTTGTGATTGTCTTGTTCTGATATGAGCATATACATATTGATGATTGTTGTTTAAGTTTCAAGATGATATCTAAAGGTGATTTCATGAAGTATATATGTTAGTTGAAACCCATGATCCTTATGTGGCTTAATATGGTGAAATTCAGGAATACACTTAAGCTAACAAAATGCATGGAAAGTGTTTGATAATATGCCTAGATGATAGAATTCATGTCCCATGATTTAATAGTGCTTAAATGACAAGTTCATGCTCTATGCTTTATGATTTCCCATGAATTCCATGTGAGTGATATGCGTTGTTGTTCTGTTATAGATTGACCATAATATTGAAGCTATGCAAGTATGTACATATTGTATGAATTTTCCTTCCATGTATAAGATGTTGAGAACTATGATTAGTGTGAAATCCCCTACTCATGATATGGTAAATTGTGGACTCTACTCTTATGATCAAGTTAGTCATGTGTGTCAATTTCCTTCCATCGAGTCCTGGGGTACTTGTACCCAAAAAATATAGCTGTGTACCTTGAGCCATGTCATGTTATCACAATAATATCAATCAATCCATGATCTATAGAATTCAGTCGGGCATGTGACACAGGAAACCTCGAAAATCTCATGATCCCAGTTAATTATCAGATAGTAACACTAATTCGTTAGCCAATGGAAGTCAGCTACTCAGTCCATGTACCATCAGTTAAATCAAATTCAGTCTATTAAGACGGGAGTAGAAGTTAGCACCGAGTGAACCCAAGGATAGGAACTCACATGCCAGTTTAGGGTGTGATTCTTAGTAATTATCCTTATGTTCCAGAACTACATAGCCAACGTAGGTTGAGACATCTTAACCTATCATATTATGGTTGATAAGGTGGCTTAATCCGTCAGTTTAGGGTTCCCACCGTTCTTATTTTGAGTACCTTTCAGCTAAGGGTCTCTCACAACAGTCCTTACCAGTGGCGTAGTATTGACACCCTTCCAGTCGGGGCAGAGATTGGACCCCAGCTTAGCTATATGCATTATTGGGGCATGTCGGTCAAATAACTACCTCCCAAAGTTTCAGTCCTAGTCTCAGTAAAAGAACTCATATGTTCTTCATATTTCAGTATATCAGGACTGTCAGATACAGTCAATTCAATTACATAATGGAACACAGATAGTTCCATTAGATGTAGGGCTATCAAACACAGTCATCTATGTTATCAGAATTTTAGCATTTGTCATGCTAGATATCAGTAGATCATGTATTAGTGTCCAGATCTAGATATCACGTAATCATGATCTCAGTTACTATGTATGCATGTTTGCACTCTTACGCTCATATCAGTCAGTCAGTTAGCATCGTTCATGCATGTAAAACCTTTTGCATTTAGCCTACCTCACTCGTATACTCAGTACTCCCAGTTGTACTGAAGCATTTGCGCTATGTTACTTTCTGTCATATTACACCACAGGTTCACAGATACGAGATTCAGATCAGCAGTAGCAGTAGCATTCCATTCGTACAGTTGTAATGAGTCCTCATCCATTCGAGGATGATATTATTTATTTTATTTATTATTTCAGTTCAGTTTTGCTAGATAGAGTTAGTTGGAGATATGTTCTTTCAAGATATGTTCTTTCAACTCCTTACTCAAATAGTATTAAGAGGCTTTCAGATTTAGCTCAGATTTGATTCAGATTTCAGTTATTTTGGGTATTTGTTACCCCATATGGATGTTATGATTTGTCAGATATTCTGTGCAGTTGAACCTTATGGCCTATTGTTTATGTTTTCCAAATTATTAGTCATATATTGTAGTATATAGGTACAAATATCAGTCATGGGTTAGCTTATGGTCCCTCGGGATCATGGGTATCGTATAGCGATCCGATTCAAAAAATTGGGGCGTTATAATTTTGGAACCATAGAGTTGAAATACTTAGCTTGTTTCCTTATACCTTAGGAGAATTGGACTACATTACTCAAGTTTAGTATGCAAATTACTTAGATTACTTGAGTTAGGTAAAATGCCTAGTTTCTCATGCTTAGGGAAATTGACCTTAGTTTCTTATACTAATGAAGGTTGCCTTAGTTACCATCTGACTTAGTTAAAGTGCTTGATAAGAATCTCTACCTTAGGACAAAATTATGGCTTGCTATAAATCTAACAGTGGATTTAGATACCATAGCCTAGTTTGGGTTAGTATTTGACTTAAAGTATATTTTAGGGATTTAGAAGTGGGTTCTTGACCCACCTTAAGTCAAGGTTAATTAATATTTCTTTTAAAACCCTCATGAGCTTATTAATGCCTAGAGATGCCCTTTGGAGGAAATATTAAGGAACTTTGGTACTTGTTGGTTATGATGCATGATGTTGGAAGAAATTCCTAAATAATTATGCCATATCCATGGTTTATTGGTTAAGCTTATGATGAGCTACTGATTATGCAATTTATTTGGATATTGATTGGACTATCACATATATTATGGAATGAGCCCTTGACTATGATATTGTCTAACCTATAAATTATGTCATTGACTATACTATGAATAAGCTATAGGTTATGTCATGGATTGCTATTGCTCATTCTATGGATAAGCTGTCTATTATGCTAATGATAACCCTTTGACCATGCTATTGATTATCTATTGCCTATCCTATTACTTATGATTATGATCATGCTAAACAATTAGCTAGAAATAGTGCTAGGAAATACTCTTATTGATGGTGTTACCAATTGTATTATTAATTATACTATAGGAAGTTATGCTAATGATTATTCTAGAAATCATGGTGCTTGACTATTGGAACTTATGACAATGATTATACACCCAGTTTAGTTCCAAAAAATAATATTGATATATTGATATCCGACAAGGCCAGAGGATACTATGATGATACATTTATACCCGACAAAGCTAGAGGATGTTATGATGATACATTGATACATTGATACCCGATAAAGCTAGAGGATATTATGATGATACATTGATACCCTACAAGGCCAGAGGATATTATGATGCTACATTGATATTTGGTAAGGCTGGAGGATGAATATGATGATATATTAATACCTAACATGGTCGGAGGATGATTATGTTGATACGCCTATGAGTATATATATCGGTTCATGATTGGGCTTGAAATACCCTAATTCCTAGACCTTATTAAATTTCCTGGAATTCTGGTCTCTGGACCCAATACGACTCATGGATATGAGACATATGTTGGAGTACGGATAGTATGGTCTAATTGTATGCTAGCCAGTGTTTGTTGGTGGGATGGATTTTGGTCACTGAAATGGGTACGACTTGGTGGTATGAGTTGTATGATTGGATATGGATTATTTGGTTCCTTCACTTAACCTTAGACCTGGTAACTTAAGTTAGATCTGAGTATTAGTGGCTCACAAAGAGCCATAAGATAGGGTATGAGTTATATACCCAGTACTCATATGCTGGATAGTGTTCAAACCTTTTATAATTGTATTGTGCCAGGGATACGGGTGAAGGGTATGAATCATATGCTATCAATACAACTTGGGTAGGATGAGTCATACACTAGATAGTGTTGGGTCCAAAGGTTGAGGCTTAGGAAATGAGTTATGGGTACCACTTGTATCAAAGGGTACGACACGTGAGGGTCATTCGTATACCTTTGGCGGGATTTTGTGCAACTTAAGTGGAGGTATTCTAGACATTTTCCCACTTACCCTTATAAGGTCCCACAACTTCTAACTCTCTTGGGAGACTATTTACCCTATTGTTCTATTCATTAACACTTAAAAACTCTTCCTAAACACTCTATAATTATCTCAAAAGCTTTTGGACAAGAAAGCTAGGGTTTCAACTAGAGGACTAATTTGGGATCTTGTTGGTGGTTTCTCTCTATCTACTTTGTCAATTAAGGCATGTTATCTTTCC
This sequence comes from Capsicum annuum, assembly GCF_002878395.1. NCBI lineage: Eukaryota > Viridiplantae > Streptophyta > Magnoliopsida > Solanales > Solanaceae > Capsicum > Capsicum annuum. Next base: position 61,447,721 of record NC_061112.1, read on the forward strand.
TCATTATTTGTTCCAAATCAAAGGCATGTATTTATATAATGTTTTTATGAATTGAATATTGTATGAATTTAGGTTTTTAAATATGATTTATAGGTTTTGGTTATAAATGATTGGTTATAGTTTTTCATGTTTTAATTATGCTTTTATACGCATTAATGGTGGTTTTGGATAATTGGTTACATGGGAATGGTTCTTTGGTAATGGACTTTGGTTTTGGAAATACTATGCCCCCAATGTGTCTGATAAAATGCTTTTAACAATGTTTCCACTATAATATTGGTTTTTCAATGAAACTTATGAATGGTTTATACTTGGTAATGGAAACCTAAATGATATGAATGGTTTAAAATGATTTTAAAAGTATTAAAAAGGCCTTGGTGTCCATGGTTTTGGTTAATTGGAAATTATGAAGGGTATATGGAGTCCCTTAAACCTATATATGGTTGGCTATGGACAAAACTTGCATGTATAGTCGCTCTGACGATACCACTACTAATGGTCTTGATTGATAAATGGTAAATAGATTGGTTGGTTACTTAGTAATAGTTTTAATTAGCCAATAATAGCAAGGTGTGTAACAAAGCCATAGAAAGTGGAGGTCTCGGGGAGGGGGGACCAAAATTGGAAATTCATATTTTCTAATGTGAGGTTTAGTCTTGGTGACCATGTGCATGATGTCAGACTTTATATTTGGGGGATATACTAGTCATCCTAGGTTTTTATTCCCTGGTCGTGCGGGTTCAGGCACTGGAGCCCTTTCAGTAGGGAGAGATGAACCGATATAGCCTGTGGGTGGTTTAGGACGGAAAAGATACATAGCTCATTTAAAGTTTTTAATGGAGCCCGATCCTCTTTCCCGGCATGGTTATATATATATGTATGGTTTGTGAGCTTTCATATTTTTAAAAGGCTCCATTTCGTGTTATGGATATTCTTAGTAATTTTGATTTATTTTTGGATATTGATTTTAACTATGGTTGGGGGCATGTCCCAACAGAATATTCTCGCTCTTTTGGTTAGAGGCTTTGTGATACTACTATGGGTTGGAATTAGTGATCGATATTGGTGCCAGCCTTAGTATTGGCATTGGTATTGGGGATGATTCCAATTGAGGATATTGTTGGTTGTTCCATCGTATTTTATTTTGGGACTAATAATATTATATTTTGGATCTCATTTGGTTTTGGATTGGTTTATGGGCCCTTGGTTTGGTCTGGTCGGCTTGGTGGTTTGGTTGGTATGGTTTGGTGTGACAGGATGACTTGGTAGGGTTGGTCTAGAAATAAACCCATCCCAAAGTCAGTCCTTGCCCAACTATGCTATCTTGCTAGTTTTTGGTACTCATCCAACTCAAGGTATGCTAATGGTGATTGGGTTGGGTAATAGGAGGTGTCCCCAGTCCTAATTAGACTTGGGATGCCTATTATAATAAGGCCTTGGTCAGGTCGTATCAGGGCTAGACCTATATCTCCGATTGAGTTTCGTAGCTTCATTAGTTTTGCCTATTATTATAGGAGATTCATCGAGGTTTTGCTGCAATTTCAGTTCCTATGACCAGATTGACATGGAAGGAGGTTCCTATCTTATGGTCTAAAAAATATGACTCGAGCTTTGGAAAGCTCAAAGACTTTCTCACTTTAGCTCCTATTTTAGCTCTTCAAATTAAGGGTGAGGGATTTACCATGTTTTGTCATGCTTCTGGTGTCATTTTGGGGTTTGAATTAATGTAGCAGTGTCATATTTTTACTTGTGCTTTTAAAAAGCTTAAGGTGCACGATCATAACTACCCTACTCAAGATTTGGAGTTGGCGACGGTAGTTTTTGCCCTTAAGATTTGGAGGCATTATCTTTATGATGTGTAATGTGAGATTTTGACCAATTATCATAGTCTTCAGCATCTTATGAACCAGAGGAGCTTAATGTTTGACAACGTAGAAGGATGGAGTTTCTTAAGGATTATGATGTTTTGATCTTGTATCATCCGAGCAAGGTAAACATGGTAGCGGATGCGTTGAGCCATAAGGAAGTGAGTATGGGTAGCTTGGCTAGTATTTCAATCTCCTAGAGGTTGTTGGCATGAGACATTCAGTCTTTAGCCAACTTAATAGCTCACCTTGATATTTTATATCCTAGGAGGATTTTGGATAGTGTAGAGGTGAGGTCCTTGCTATTTGAGCAACTTTAAGATCGTTAGTTTGAGGATAGTAAGCTTCACTTCTTTTTTATCAGGTTTTGAGTGGTGAGTCCGAGAGGAACACTATAGATTTTAAGGGTGTTTTGAGATTTAATGGCCGCATTTATGTCCTGAGAATTCATGACTTAATTTGTTTTATTTTGCATGAGGCTCACAGCTCTAAATATTTTATTCATTCTGGCATAGCCAAGATGTATAGAGATTTGAGACAAAATTATTGGTGGAGTGGTATCAAGAGAGACATGGAATACTTTGTAGCTTGTTTCCTATGTTGTGAGCAGGTAAAGGCTGCGCATCAGTATCCAGGTAGTTTGATTCAGAGATTGCCTATTCCCGAATGGTAATAAGAGTGTACTACCAAGGATTTCATTAGAGGTTTGACTTGCAATTCTTGTGGTTTTGATGGTATTTGGGTCATTATAGATCATTTAACCAAGTCAGCATATTTCATCCCTATTCAGATGTCCTTCAATACTGACAGACTAGTTGCATGATGTGCCTGTTTCTATTATTTTGTACAGTGGTTTTCTATTTTTTTTAAAAGATTTTTGAGGTCTTTTCAGGAGGAGTTAGCTACTCAGGTGGATCTTAGTATGAACTTTCATCCATAGATAGATGGTCAGTCAGAGTAGACCATTCAGGTCCTTGAGGATATTCTCTGAGCCTGTGTTATGGATTTTAGGGGCCAGTGGGAGAAACATTTAGCCTTGGCGTAGTTTGCATATAATATCAACTATTATTTGAGTATTGAGATAGCGCATTTTGAGGCTTTTTATGGTAGGAGATGACGTTCGTCAGTTGGATGTTTGAGACTCTCGAGGTTAGGCTTCGTGGTACTGTTTTTCTTCAGGAGTCATTGGACAGAGTCAGGGTGATTCAAGTTTGGTTGAGAGTGGCTCAGAGTAGGCAGAAGACCTATTTAGACTGCAAGTTTCATGCCTTGAGATTTTGAGTTGGTGATCGTTCATTCCTTCGTGTATCGCCCATGAAGGGTTTGATGAGGTTCGGGAGAAAGGGCAAGCTCTGCCAAAGATATATTGGACCTTTTGAGATTCTTTTACCAGTTAGTGAGATGGCTAATGAGTTAGCTTTACCTCTAGATATTGTTGTTATTCATCTAGTCTTCCATGTTTCCATGCTACGACAATATACTCCTGATCCTTCTCATGTGCTTAGATGGGACTCAGTCTAGCTGGATGAGCATTTGACCTTTATAGAGGAACCTACGCTCATATTGGCTAGTGATGTAGGCAACGCACACTAGAGATATTCCTATAGTTAAGGTTCAATGGAGGTCGATAGTGAGATATAGACTTAGTATCCTCACCTGTTCGACACTTTAGGTATATCCTAATCCTTAACTTTTGCAAACAAAAGTTCCTTTAGTAGTGGATATTATAATGACCCTTTTGCTCATTTTCTATATTTCTACTTATTTTTTCCGTTAGAGCTTTTCTATAGCTGCCCCAAGTCATTTATGACTTGTTGGAGATGAAAATTCATTTATCAGGAAACTCATTTGGTTTTAAGAGCTAATTCCCTATTTTAAAGTCTTTACTGGTTGCAAATGGCTACTGGGTGAAAACTTCAGTAAAACAACCTCGAATGCAAATTTTGATTGCACCAGCAGATCTGAAATATCAATTTTAGGTAAGGTGGACCTTTGGTTTGGGTCCCAAAACACCCAAACTCATTTCGACCAATTGGTCAAAAAGTTAAGAAAATGAAATATAGGTGTGGACCCGTATTTTGTCACAGCAACTTTGGATGGAAATCTAAGTGCGTCATCATGTTTGAAACATCAAATTTTATGGACATAGTTCATTTGAATACAAGATTTTAGTGAACATCGAGCACTCAATCTAGCCTATTTTGGACTTGGAGAAAATTTGGTGCACCAGGTTTCTGGTGCACCACGATAGTGACATATAGGCAACAATCGTGATTAGTCATGCAGGCTTAGATGACACGATCATACACTAATGGCTATGATCATGACTTGCATAGCAAAAAGAGAGGCAACGATCGCGAGGCCTTGGGCCGCGATAACAGAACTCAAGGGCCTGGTATAAGTATAAAAGGACTCATTGTCCACCAATTTTGGTCATTCTTCATCATTCTCATGAGATCCAAAACCCTAAATAGTATGATTGGTCAAAATTTAGACTTGTGGGTAACTTGGGAGATTGCTTAACATTTATTTTTGTGATTATCTTCCAATTTGAGGTAAGAATTCACCTTTTTCCTGGTGAAATTCCTTGATTTATTATTCAAAACCCTAAAATCTTTAGGGATTTACTTTAGCTCCAACTTAGCTTGGTTTTCAACCATTTTTGAGTGTAATGATTCTTGAGCATGTAAGAATGTTGGGTTGGTTTTGGAAATGCAATTTTTGTAAGTGGGACCCAAATGGAACTTTGATGTAATTTTTGGTCCCGAAGCAAAATAGCGCAATATGGGTATTTTTATTCTTGTATTGATAAGAATAATCTTGTTTTGATAGCTTGGCATCTTATAGTGTCTTCTCGAAAAGAAAAAATGGTGGTCTAGTGGTTCGTTGAGCTTTCTTTAGATTCGAGGTAGGCTAGGTTTATTCCTTATTAGATTGAGCTACCTCATAATATGTTTATGATATTATTTTTGATTTGGGATTGGTTTTCGGTGTTAGTTGATGAAATACAAGACTTGGATTAGTTAGATCGTTTAGGCTATTTTTGAATTATAGAGTTGAAACACTTAGCTTGTTTCCTTATCATTTAGGTTAATTGGACTGCATTACTCATGTTTTGCATGAGAATGCCTTAGATTACTCAATTTAGATAAAATGCTTAGGGTAAGTTGGGCTTAGTTGCTTATACTAATAAAGGTTTCCTTAGTTCCCATTTGACTTAGTTAAGTGCTTGAGAAGAATCTCTAACTTAGGACAAATTGTGCCTTGATATATATCTAAGAATGGATTTAGATACCTTAGCCTAGTCCGGGGTAGTATTTGACTTAGAATGTATTTGGGGATTTAGAAGTGGGTTCTTTGACCCACCTTAAGTCAAGATTTATGAGTAGTTCTCTTGAAACCCTCATACGCTTATTAAATTCCTATAGAATTCCCTTTGGAGGTAATATTGAGAAACCTTTGTACTTGTTGGTTGTGATGTATGACGTTGTAAGCAATGCCTAAACTATTATGCCATATGTATGATTTATTGGTTAATCTTATGATGAGCTATTGATATTTCTTTTATTTTGGCTATTGATTGGGCTACCGCATTTACTATTGAATAAGACCTTGACTATGATATTATCTAAGCCATAAATTATGTCATTGATAATGCTATGAATAAGCTATAGATTATGCCATGGGTTAGCTATTGCTCATGCTACTGAAAAGATACCTATTATGATAATGATAAGCCTTTGACCATGTTATTGATAAGCTATTGCTTATGCTATTACTTATGATTATGATCATGTCAAATAATTATGCTTGTAATTATGCTAGGAAATAGTCTTATTGATGGTGTTAGCAATTGTGTTATTAATTATACTCAAAGTCATACTTATTAATTATGTGGAAAGTTATGCTAATAACTATGCTAGAAATCGTGATGCTTGACTATATTGGCATTTATGACATTGATTACACCTATTTCTAATCCAAAAGATGATGTTGATACATTAATATCTAGCATGGATGGAAGATATTATGATGATACATTGATACCCAACATATTATGCTGATACATTGATACACAGTGAGGCTGGAGGATATTATGATGATACATTGATGCCCAAAAATGTTGGAGGATATTATGATAATACATTGATACCTAACAAGGCCGGATGATGATTATGATAAAATATTAATACCCAGCAAGGCAGGAAGATGATTGTACTGATGTGCCTATGCGTACATCTACAGGTTCGAGTTTGGCTATGCCCTATGTATGGATAATATATGTGTATATATATATATATATATATATATGTATATCCTTATATGTAGTTGGGTATTCTGTTGATATTAGGGATGCCAGATATAGCCTGAAAGTGGTAAAAATAAAAACTCATAGTCTTATGAGGATTAGTGATAATAGTTGATTAGTAATAAATAATTATAAAGTGTTATAGTTGATGATTAGTGATAAATAAGGATTAGTGGTGGATATCGTTTAAGTGATAATCTTGACTGGTTGATAAATGAGGAATTATTTGGTAAAGGATGATTAGTTAACAAATGATGTTAGTTAATAAATGTTGGTTATCTAATGAATATTAATTAGTGTATATGTGGTGAATAGTTGCTAAATAAGGACTAAAAGTTATATAATGACTAGTTATTAAATGGATTAGTTAATAAGAGATGGTTAGCTGATAAATTATGACTATTGGGTATCAATGATAAGGTTGTTAACTGATGGTAGTATTATGAAATATTGGTAAATTGTGATAATGTTGGAAAATGATATATTTATGATAATTGTGGAATGGTGGATAAATGTTGATGAAGGTTAGTTATAACGTTGATTGATTGCTTTATTATCCCCGAGTGTAGTCTACAGACATATGGGAGTCTGTGATGAGTACTTTACTTTTAGCCCCAATTGGCGTATGGGAGCCAATTTTATAGTTTGTGATTGCTTGTATGATGCCTTGTGATGTGTTATGATTTTTATTTACTTAATTATATTACTATGATGATGTTTGCATGTGTTGACACCTTACATTATATCGTTATTATAGTTAAATTACTATTTGTACAACAGTAAAGAGATGATTCAGGTTCATTTCTGTACCTTGACTTAGTTATGGTATCTTGCATTTTATCATACTTATATCATGATTTAGCTTAGTCGGACGATGATGCCTATTGAGTACCCATTATTTTGGTACACATACAATACTTCTATACCTTTTTGGTGCAGATCTGAGTATTAACTATCACCATTAATAGTTGATCATGTTGTGTTGATACTTCTAAATTTAGGGCGAGTTCTTAGAGTTTGAGGCGCCCATTTCTCTCTATCTTTTATTTTTAGTCTTTTGTTATCGAGATAGATATTATTGACTATTCTAAGTCTTTAAGTTGTAATACTATTAAATGATGTTGTACTGTCTCTGCCAGGTCATAGGATAGTATCTTGTATTGACTGTTTTATCTATTTAGAACACTTTGCTTATTTATGAATTGTGTTCTTGAATTTTTCCTATGATGGGCATTTCCTACCAAATTAACCCATTGCATTAGCTCTGGGTTATGGTTTGGCTTACCTATTGGCGGGATTTTATAGGTTCCATTATGACTCATAAATTGGGTCATGACAAATTAGTATCAGAGCTTACACTTATATTATTGGTACAAGAGCAAGTGTCTAATAGAGTCCTGCCGATCAGAACAATTACATCAATTTCTATCTTCGGGAGGCTATGGGACATTCTTTGGAGTTCATCACTTCTTTCACTTATATCATGCTGAGGGTTTGAGTTGGTTTGTAGAGTATTCCCTTGACTTATCTCTTTTGTAGATGGCCAGGACACGTGCTATCACCACATGATACAAGGGTCCCTAGACTGAGCCTGGGGATACTACTCCTATTAATTGACGACCTACAAGTCATGGATAGCCGCGTGATGTGTCCCCAACTAGGGGACAGGATAGGACACTTTCCCTAGGTACTATTCCTGTTCCTGAGCCAGAGATTCTTCTGTCTCAGCCAGTGGTGGGCCAGAGATCCGCCCAAGCTCCACTAAGGTTTATTTCTTCTTCAATGTTCAGAGATATATTAGTTCAGCTTTTTGGGATAGTTAGCGGTATGCCATCTGATAGTGCTCAGTCTACAGATCATAGTAGTACTGAGGCGGAGGCACAGCCTATGGCTGTAGCTTCCAGAGTTGAGGTTCCTCCCACACTAGTAGTTGCTTAGTCGGTGGTTGCTTAGCAAATGGTTGCTCAGCCTACTATGTCTTTTGAGGAGAAAAAGATGTTGGGTAGATTCTTGAGATTAGCTCTACCTTGGTTTTTTAGTGTTCCTGGAGAGGATGCATATGAGTTTTTGACTTCTTATGAGGATTGTCTATGTAATTTAGGCCCTTTTTAGATTCTTGGTGTTGATTACATCACATTTAAGTTGGATTTGGTTGCACGACATTAGTGGAGATGTGATATAGATTCTAGGACAGCTGGATCTTCTCCTTTGTCATGAACTCAGTTCTCCGAGATGTTCTTGGGGAAGCACATGCCTCGCAGACTTAGAGATTATTTGAGGGATAAGTTCTCTAGATTAGAGCAGGGCTCCATGACAGCTTAGAGTATGAGGCTCATTTTAATAAATTGGCTAGGCATACAACTTCTATTTTGGATACTGAGTATGAGAGAGTCTGTTTCTTTGTTAGAGGGTGGAGATTTCCCATTCGTATATGTACTCAATGTTTAGTTGTTGTGTGTAGGTTTATTGCTGAGGTGTCAGATCATACTTGGGTGATGTAGGATATGCACTGTGAAGGTCGTGAGGGCCATGATAAGAGGCTTAGATTTCAGGGCAAATTCGGTGGAAGCTGTCATAGTTCCTGACCTAGAGATAGAAATTATTAGAGTAGGTATCCTTTACATCCATCATATCAGTCTCAGAGTCAGCCTAGTTGACCTTTTCAGCCAGCACTCTAGATTATTGACATAGGTTAATCCAGTGATAGTGATCGCGCTAGTAAAGGCAGTGTTCAATCTTTGATAGGTTCATCATCTGGTTATTCTAGATGTGGTGGTTATTCTAGGTCAGTCAAATCTGTTGGTTCTAGTTCAATTTCTATCTTATGTTATACTTATGGAGCTCTTGGTCACTATTTATGGCATTGACCTAGTTGTGGGATGATTGTTGTTTCAGGCCAAAGTGTTCCCTTTATTAGAGCAATTTATCCCTCAGCTAGAGGTGGTTCTTCTGGTTACATCGGTGGTTTTTAGGGTACTTGAGGAGGTTCTCACGTAAACAAGATAGGAGGTTAGTCAGCTGCTCAGCCAGGTGTCGGGCGTGGTTAGTTCTATACAGTACTTGCTAAGACTGAGACTAACACTTCGAATGCTATTATTATAGGTATAATTTTGGTGGTCCCCCAGTCGACCCTTTCTTTATTGGGATCCACATATACTTATATATCTACTTATTATGCACCACACTTGAAGTTTTTTTTATGACTTATTATCTATGAAACTGTGCATATCTACTCCCTGGGTAATTCTTTAGTAGTGGATCAGATTTTTAGATCATGTGTTATGACTGTTAGGTATGTTGATACTTATACTGACCTTATTATTCTGGATATGGTGGATTTTGATGTAATTTTAGGCATGGACTAGCTATCCCACTATCATACGGTCATGGATTGTTTTGCCAAGACCGTTACCTTACCCATGATTGATATACCCCCAATGGTATGGTAGGGAGATATTAGTCGCGTGCCAACGGAGATTATTTCCTATATGTGTGCAAGGAGGCTTATTTGGAGGGGTTACGACTCTTATCTTGTTTATATTTATGATACTAGTATGGAGAGTCCATCACTTGACTCTGTTCCTATAGTTTGTGAATTTCTTGATGTGTCCTTACCTACCTGCCGGTATTCCCCCTATCTATGAGATTGATTTTTCTATTGATCTCAAGCCTGGCACCCGACATATTTCTATGGCACCTTACCCTGTGGCTCTTATAGAGCTTAAAAAGTTGAATTCTCAGCTTTAGTATCTTCTTGGTAAGGTTTTATTAGATCGAGTGTGTCCCTTGTGGATATCCTATAATGTTTTTGAAGAAGAAAGATGGCTACATGCATATGTATATTGATTATAGATAGATTAATGAGGTGGCAGTGAAGAACCATTATCCTATGCCCTGCATTGATGATCTGTTTTACCAACTTCAGGGAGCAATAATGTTTTCTAAGATTGATTTGAGATCTAGTTACATCAATTAAGGGTTTGGGATAAGGATATCCCAAAGACAACTTTCAGGACCCGTTATGGTCATTATGAGTTCTTAGTGATGTCATTTTGATTGACTAATGCCCCAACCGCGTTCATGGATTTGATGAACTGAGTATCAGGCCTTATTTGGATTCCTTTGTAATTGTATTTATCAATGAAATCCTTGTATATTCGAGGAGTAGAGAGGAGCATGCCTAATATTTAAGGATCGTTCTCCAAACTTAGAGAGATCATGTGCTTTTCTCCAAATACTCCAAGTGTTAGTTTATTCTTGAGTTAGTGACATTCCTTGGACATATGGTGTCTAAGAATGGTATTATGGTAGAACCAACAAAGATTGAGGCAATTCTTGATTGGACTAGACCTATATCTCCAACTAAGGTTTGTAGATTCATTAGTTTGGCCAGTTATTCTAGGCAATTCGTCGAGGGTTTTGCTATTATTTTAGTCCCTATGACCAGATTGACTCGGAAGGAGGTTCCTATCCGATGGTCAGAAAAGTATGAGTTGAGCTTTGGAAAGATTAAGAACTTTCTCACTTTATATCCTATTTTAGATCTTCCTATTGAGGGTGAGGGATTCACCATGTTTTGTGATGTTTCTGGTGTTAGTTTGGGTTGTTTATTGATGCAACAGGGTCGTGTTATTACTTATGCTTCTAGACAGCTTAAGGTGCACGAGCGTAACTACCTCACTCATGATTTGGAGTTGGTGGCAATAGTTTTTGCCCTTAAGATTTCGAGGCATTATCTTTATGCTGTGCATTATGAGATTTTCACCTATTATCACAGTTTTCAACATCTTATGACCTAGAGGGAGCTTAATACTATACAACGTACATGGATGGAGTTACTTAAGATTATTGATACTTCGATCTTGTATCATTCGGGCAAGAAAAATATGGTAGCAGATTCGTTGAGCTATAAAGAAGTGAGTATGGGTAGCTTGGTTAGTATTTCAGTCTCTGAAAGGCTGTTGGCACAGGACATTTATTCCTCAGTCAACTTGATGGTTCGCCTTGCTATTTTAGATCTAGGAAGATTTTGGCTAGTATGGAGACAAGGTCCTCGCTATTTGTGCAGATTTAAGATCGTCAGTTTGAGGAAAGTAAGAATTGTTTCCTTTGTGATCAAGTGTTTAGTAGTGAGTCCGAGAGGAACACCATAGATTCTTGGTGTGTTTTAAGATTTAAGGGTCGTATTTTTGTCCTAAGGATTGATGACTTGATTTATTTATTTTGCATGAGGCTCACAACTCTAGATATTGTATTCATCCCGGCACAACCATGATGTATAGAGATTTGTGACAACATTATTGGTGGAGTGGTATGACAAGAGATATGGCAAACTTTGTAGCTCATTGCCTACGTTGTCAATAGGTAAAGGCCGAGCATCAGCAACCAAGTGGTTTAATTTAGAGATTGCCCATTCTTTAGAGGAAATGGGAGCAGATTAACATGGATTTTATTAGTGGTTTGCCTCATACTTCACATAGTTCCTCTGGTATTTGGTTTATTGTAGATTGTTTGACCAAGTCAACGTATTTCATCCCTATTCAGATGTTCTTTAATGCTTAGAGATTAACCTATATCTATGTTTTGAAGATAGTCCATTTGCATGGTCTGCCTATTTTTATTATTTTAGACCGTCGTTGTTTTGAGATTTTGGATAGCTTTATAGGAGGATTTGGGTACTTAGGTGGATCTTAGTACGACCTTTTATTCACAGACAGATGGTCAGTCAGAGAAGACCATTCAAGTCCTTGAGGATATGCTCCAAGCCTATATTATGGATTTTGTGGGTCAGTGTGAGAAACACTTAGCCTTGTTGGATATAACATATAATAGAAGCTTTTATTTGTGTATTGAAATGGCACCTTTTGAGGCTTTGTATGGTAGGATATGTCATTCTCTAGTTAGATGGTTTGAGACTCCCGAGGTTAGGCCCCGTGGTACTGATTTTCTTTAGGAGTCATTGGATAGAGTCAGGGTGACTTAAGATAGGTTGAGAGTGACTCAGAGTAAGCAGAAGGCCTATGCAGTCTGTAGGTGTTGTGCTTTGAGATTTGGAGTTGGTAACTATGTATTTCTCTGTGCATTGCCCATGAATGGTGTGATAAGGTTTGGGAGGAAGGGCAAGCTCAGTCCATAAATATATTGGACCTTTTGAGATTCTTCGCGCAGTTGGTAAGGTGGCTTATGAGTTAGCTCTACCACCAAAATTTTCCATTGTTCATCTAGTCTTCCATGTCTCCATGCTACAATAATATATTCTTGATCCTTATCATGTGCTTAGATGGGACTCGATCTAGTTGGACGAGCTTTGACCTTTGTAGAGGAAGTTGTGCTCATATTGGCTAGTGATATCAGGCAAATACGCACTAGAAAGATTCCTTTAGTTAAGGTTTAGTGGAGGCACCGCCTAGTAGAGGAGGAAACTTGAGAGATTGAGAGCGATATGCGGACACAGTTTCTCTTTTGTTTAAGATTTTAGGTATATCGTAATCCTAAACTTTCGTAGACAAAAGCTCCTTTAGTAGTGGATATTGAAATGACCCTTCAGGTCATTTTCTATATTTCCACTTATTTTTGTTGTTAGAGATTTTCTATAGCCGCCCTAAGTCATTTATGACTTGTTTAAGCTGGCAGTTTAGTTACTAGGCAGTTCGATTGGTTTTTAGAGCCGATTCCATATTTTGAAGTCTTCATTGGTTCTAAATGATCACTGGGAAAAAACTTCAACTAAACAACCTTGAATGCAAATTCTGACTATGCCAAAAGCTTTAAAATATTAATCTTAGTCTAGGTGGACCTTTGGTTCGGGGCTCGAGACACCTAAACTCATTTGACTTATTGGTCGAAAAATTAAGAAAAAAAAATATAGGTGTGGGATCAACTTGGTGAAAATGTCTTTGGATGGAAAATCTGAGGGTGCCATCGCATCTAGGACATTGAATTTGGTATGGTTACATGTTCATTTGCATATACAGGATTTTAAATGAATATCGAGCACTAGGTTAAGCCCATGTTGGACTTGGAGATAATTAGGTACACCAGGTTTCTAGTGCACTGCAATAGTAACATATAGGCTGCAATCATGACTCATTGTGCAGGACTAGATGACGCGGCCACAATTGGGACTTGCATAGCAGAAGATAGATGCTACACTCGTGAGGCCTTGGGTAGCGATAGAGGAACTCGAGGGCCAGGTATGGGTATAAAAGGACCCCTTGCCATGAATTTTGGCCATTCATCATTCTCTCGAGACCCAAAACCCTAAATAGTTTGATAGCTCAAAATTAAGACTTGTGAGTCACTTGGGAGCTTGATTAACATTTATTTTCATAATTTAGTCCAATTTGAGGTAAGAATTCATGATTTTCTTGATGAAATTCCTTGATTTATTTCTCAAACCCCAAAATATTTAGGGCTTGATTTTATCCCTAATTTATCTTAATTTTCACCCATTTTAAAGGTTAATGATTCCTTGAGCATGTAAAAATATTGGGTTGGTTTCATAAACACGATTTTCGTAAGTGGGACCCATATGGGGTTTTGATGTGATTTTTGGACCCAAAGCACAATAGGGAAATATGGGTATCATTATTCTCGTATTGATGAGTAGAATATGTTTTTGACAGCTTAGCATTTTGAAGAGGCTTCTCGAAAAGGAAAAACGGTGGTTTATCGGTTCGTTGAGCTTTTTTTGGTGTCGAGGTAGGCTAGGTTTATTCCTTGTAAGATCGAGATACTTCATAGTATGTTTATGGTATTTTTTTGGATTTGGAATGGGGTTTAGGTATGTGATTGATGAAATGCAAGACTTGGGTTAGTTGGACTATTTAGGCTATTTTGGAACCGTAGAGTTGAAACACTTAGCTTATTTCCTTATCCCTTAGGAGAATTGGACTACATTACTTATATTTAGTATGAGAATTCTTAGATTACTCAAGTTAGGTAAAATTCTTAATTACTCATGATTAGGGCAAGTTGGCCTTAGTTGATTATACTAATGAAGGTTGCCATAGTTCCCATTTGACTTGGTTAAAGTGCTTGAGAAGAATCGCTACCTTAGGAAAAATTATGGCTTGCGATACATCTAAGAGAGTATTTAGATACCATAGCCTTGTTTGGGGTATTATTTTACTTAGAATATATTTTTGGGATTTGGAACTGGGCTCTTTGACCCACCTTAAGTCAAGATTTATTAATAGTTCTCCTGAAACCCTCATATGCTTATTTAATGCCTAGAGAATGACCTTTGGAGACAATATTAAGGAACCTTGGTACTAGTTGGTTATGATGTATGATGTTGGAAGTAATGCCTAAACGATTATGTCATAACGAGCTATTGATTATGCTATTATTTTGGCTATTGATTGGGCTACTGCATATACTATTGAATGAGCCGTTGACTATGGTATTGTCTAAGCCATAAATTATGTCATTGGCTATGCTATGAATAAGCTATAGATTATTCCATGGATTAGCTATTGCTCATGCTATTGATAAGCTATCTATTATGCTAATGATAAGCCTTTTACTATGTTATTGATAAGCTATTGCCTATGTTATTACTTAAGATTATGATCATGCTAAAAAATTATGCTAGTAATCGTACTAGGAAATACCCCTATTGATGGTGTTATCAATTTGTGTTATTAATTGTTCTAGAAGTCATGCTTATTAATTATAAAAGTCATTCTAATGATTATTCTAGAAATTGTGATGCTTGACTATATTGTCACTTATGACATTGATTTTACACTTGATTGATGTTGATATTGATACCAGGAAAGGTTGGAGGATGTTATCATGATACATTGATACCCAAAAAGGTCAGAGGATATTATGAGGATACATTGATAACTAGAATGATGTTTAGATGACAATGAAGGTTAGTTATAATGTCAGTTGATTGTTTTATTCTATCCCTGAGTGTAATCACCAGACGTATGGGAGTCTGTGATGAGTTATTTACTTTCCTCTTCAATTGGTGTATGGAGTCATTTTTGTAGTTTATGATTGATTATGTGATGCCTTGTGATGCGTTATGATCCCGATTGACTTGCTTATATTTCTATGATGACGTTGGTATGTGTTGATTTCTTATGTTATATTGTTATTCTAGTTAAATTACTATTTGTATAGCAGTATTGGAGATGATTTGGTTCGTCTCTGTACCTTGACATAGTTATGGTATCTTGCATTTTATCATACTTATATGATGATTTAGCTCAGTAGGTCGATGATGCCTATTGAGTATTCATTATTTTTGTACTCACACTATACTCTTGTACCTTTTTGGTGTAGATCTAAGTACTAGTTGTAGCCGTTGATAATTGATCGTACTGTGTTTATAATTTCGGAGATAGGGTGAGCTCTTGGAGTTTGAGGTGCCCATTTCCCTCTATATTTTATTTTTAATATTTTGTTATTGAGGTAGATGTTGTTGACTATTCTATGTCCTTAAGTTGTAATACTAGTAGATGCTCTTGTACTGGCTCTACCAGGTCATGGGATGGTATCTTGTATTGACTGTTTTATCTATTTAGAATAGTTTTTACTTAATTATGAATTATGTTATTGAATTTTGCCTTTGATGGACATTTCCTACCGAATTAACCTATTGCTTTAGCTCCGGGTTATAGTTTGGCTTATCTACTGATGGAATTTAGTAGGTGCCATCATGACTCGTAAATTGGGTCGTGACACTAAGAGTATAAACAAGACAACCAATCATTCCAATACTATCCACAAATTCCTCTAAAACTAGAAATACCAAATTAGTTTGGGATATGCCCTCTCACCATGAAAAAGGAGAATTAATAATTCCCAAAATATGAAAATAAACCTAATGAAATGGTAGGGTTTTTCAAGCTCACCACTTCACAACAACTCAACCAATGTATCACACCATCTAATATTGTACAAAAGTAACAGAAAATCCCTTGATCCCTGCATCATGAAACAATGTTGCATTCAAGGACGGCCAATGTGGCAAGCAATGGAATGCAGCACAAGGGAAAGTGATAAAATAATGCCATTGCCAAAAAATAAGTCAAGACCACATGCACAACATATATATAAACATATATAGAATGTCGGGATGGGGACAAAGGTCACGAACATGATAATTTAGAATATTAACATGAACTATGTTACTTACTCCATCCTAAAAGTACCCATGAGCTATATAAGTCCAACTCCCCCTGCTAGAAGGGCCCCAATGAATGTTAGTCGCACGTACCAAGGAAACCAAGGATAGGCCAAAGACACTAAGGAGATAGACATCCAAAATATAAAGTGTGTACCAAGCACATGACTACATAGACCCCCACGTTGGCAAATGTGGTTTCCAGTGTTGGTCCTCTCGGGATTGCACCTTCATGATGAGTTTAAATTAAAACATTTTACACATAAACCCAACCATTAACCATGGAGACTTTATTAAGGCATTTTCTAACATGTTATCGTCATACCAATATGTTTGCAAGCTAATTCAATCATGCCAGACCAGTCCATTTAACTATTAAACTCCCATGTTCCATTTAAAATCCAAAACCTTGGTCACCAAGTCCTTCCAAAACCATTTTTATCCATTAAACCTTTTATGCAATGAAATGTTTTCAAAAGGTAAGTTAAATCGTCCAAATATCTAAATTTAAGAATAAGTTTACAAGGTGGTTGAGGTTAATAGTTGGTCCCACATAATGTTTTCTCTTTAAGGGTAAGTTATTCTTTACTTGACCTATTTTTATCCCCTATAGGAATGAAATGGTTAGGGCAAAGTTAAAATTACTAGTTTGACCCATTATGATTCAAATATTCATATTGAGCATTTTGTTAAAATCTTAAGGGTGAGTCCTTCTGTTGAAATTTATGTCGACTGATCAAGATTGCTTAATTTCCTACCCCTTTGAATTTTGGATCAAGTAGAAAAGTATAAAGGAGTTCTCTTGCCTTGTATTTCAAACAGTTATACCTTATGATGGGATGATTTAGACTCCTTTATTCTGAAGTATTTTCTATTCATGATCTGTTCCATTATATTGGGTCAAACATGTGGAAATTATCTATGTTTCCTTGCCTTCTAGGCATTTAATAGGATTTCAGTTATAAATGGTTGCCTTCAACATTGAATTCTTTCCAATAAACTTCATCACTTATGTAAAAAGGGTCATTTATAAGAGATCTATTTTCTCTCATGGCACCCTTCTTTGGTACCCTCAATATTTTGAATTTTCTCCAAGGTTTACCCACAGTATTTTCTTTATTCTTGTTTTTTATAATAGAACTTGTCCTTGGACAGTTTTTCCTAGTTTATTGATGAGGGTTAGGTAAAAACTATATGTTAGTCCTGGTAAAAAGAGATCTGTAGTGTGTACAGTTTCTCTTTTCCTCCTCTACTTCCCTAATATGAAAGCCTCATCCCTTTAGGGCCCCAACACTGTCACTACTCACCTAGGCAATGACCGACAATCGGTAAGCCTTATCCTACCAAGTAAGATTGGACAAGTTAACACTAAAAATTCAACAGAGTTTTCTTAATATTGGGAGCAACCATAAATTTAAACTTGTCAATATTTAGCACACCAATACCACATACTACTCTGCCAACAAATTAAGTATAAAATACCCCACACCAACACCACAGATTACTTTACCAATAAATTAAGTATAAAATACCACCAAAATAAAAGGTCAATGAATTTCACAAAATTTTAGAAGTTACAAGTCACAGTTTTACTAATACAAGTCAAAATAAAATGTATAAAACTGGTTCAAGGAGAAAGACTATAGGATTACTATAGGATTTAACTAAAGTGATATACTATATTAGTCTAACAAAATAATGACACATATGATAACTGTGGGGCTTATTGGACCTGGTATCAATTCTGTCTATCTCGTTATCAAGTCCAGTGGTCACCCTCGACTAAGTTGTCTGAAAGGGAGAAAATAAGAAGGATTAGGGTCAATTTTTTAACTAGGCGAGCAATAATATCAACCATAGAGTTTTACCTAGGAAAAGCAGGTATAAGAAATCATGCAGTTCATAAATCATCAAAATAGCCTATTTTAATCACGTTTGGCAAATTATGTATGAAAACAATATTCAAGATGTTTAAACAATCCCATCATTATATATTTGGAGGATCTTATGTCAGTATTAGAATACATTCTGACACTAAGTATTTACCAAAGTCGTCTAACTACCTAGTTAGATAGGTTCCCTTTTAGAGTGTCTTTGTATTACACTATCTTACCTATAAGGTGCACCAAGTCTAATAATCTCGACGTTAGATAGCAGTGAAATAGAAAAGTTATCTTCCTTGGATCCTTACAATACAACATATATCATATATTCCTTGTGTCTAATTCAAATTCATTAGAATATAACAACTCATAAATAACATAGATTTAAGTAATCATTCTTAAATATTTGATCATACTATCACTTTTCCATATGCAAGTAATTCTGGATAATAAATTTAATACAAGAAAATCATATTTAAAACATGCTATAATTGAAACCAACTATAGAATTATCACTCAAAGTATTCTTTCAAAATAGCCAACGACTTCGCCCTCGGTGTATCTAAAGAAATATAATATAATACCTGAATCTTACTTATCCTTAAAACTTAAAGAATCGGATACTTCTAGTAATAAGGTTTATAAATATCGAACACATTTAGTTACTAATGAGTTGCCTTTCCTTTTATAATTGCACCCCCAAACTACTAATTTTCTATCTTAAGGACATGATTCAATAATATTTAATAATAAATTAGGAGGCAGAACTTTAAAACTACTAGAAAGTCATTACCCCTTATTTTGGTACCAATAATCAGCTTTTCTATTAGTTTTCAGCTTTTCTATTAGTTTCCCCAAAGTCAGAACTCGTAAGGGAAATTTCAGATTTTACTTGATCCTAAATCCTAGTTGCTGTGACTACTTATCCCTATGAGAGAATGATATCAGTGAAGAATATATGTCAAGAACTTACTTATATAAGTTAAGAATGGAAGAAGGTAATTTTGGGTCTCAATATTGATTTGTCTATGTAATCTTCCTGATTCTTACCTTCTCTCTTTTATATTCTTCTCCTCTCATTTTCTTTTTCTTCTCTTCAGTGCTATTATTTTCTCTCTACTGGACAACTTTATGCTGAAATCTAGTAGTGTTGTTTTCAATCCCTGCTAATCGTCTTTTCTCCTTTATTCCAAAGGCCAACTTTTTTTCTCTCTTTTAATTCTATTTTGTAAATTTTAAGGAGGTGGGGATGATTTCTAAGTGGTGAAGTAGCTTAGTGGATTGGTTTAGGTTATTTTCTAGGTCATTACATTTTCTCGCGTTTATGAAAATTTAGTCCTCAAATTTTAAACTTATCTATACCTATGGACGTAAAGAAGTGAGGATAATTTGCCTCCATCACCTTCTCATTTTCCCAAGCCATCTCTCATCCATCACTGTTGTAATTTATTTTGACTGCAACTTCCTTACTTGTTTTTCCATTGTAAACAATGGCTCCCCTTCATAAGTTAGATCCTCATCCAATTGAATGTTAGATTCTTCAATCACATTTGAGTGGTATGACATATACTTTCGCAACATAGATATATGAAATTCTAAATATATAGATGATACCTCTTATAGAAGTTCGCAAAATGATAGGCAGCGACATCAAGTCTATCAAGTATCTCATACTGCCCAATGTATCTTAGACTTCCTTTTTCCTTGTCAAATCTCACGATTCCTTTCATTGGTGATACTCATAGGAAGACATGGTCTCCTACCAAAAACTCTTAACTTTTAGTGTCCTTTATACAGATAAGCCTTTTTTCTACTCTGGGCTACTAGTAATATTTTTCTAATTAGTTTGAGCTTGTCATGCATCGACTTTACTAAGTCTTTATCCAATACCTTTGTATCACCAGCCTCAAACTATCTAATGGGAGATTGACATCGTCTTCCATATAATGCTTCACTTGATGCCATTTGTATGCTTTCTTGGAAACTGTTATCATAAACAAATTCCATCAAAGGTAGATGTTTGTCCCAGCTACCACCAAAATCAAGAACATAAGATCTCAACATATTTTCCAATGTTTATATAGTACGATTTGACACTTTTTTAGTCTGTGGGTGAAATGCAATACTCAAGTCAACTCGTTTTCCTAATGCTCCTTGGAAGGATTTTCAATATTCTAAGGTAAATCGAGATCCCCTCTCAAATATAATAGAAATTAGAACTTCTTGAAGCCTGGTAATTTGATCCATATAAATTTAGGCATAGCTTTCATCACTATAAGTGATATAGACCGGTAGGAAGTGTGCCGACTTTGTCAATCGATCTATGATTACCCATGTAGAATCATAAACCTTAATAGCATGTAGTAATATAGTTATGAAGTCTATGGTGATCTGCTCCCACATCTATTTTGGTATCCGAAGTTATTGTATTAACCTTACGGGTCATTGATGCTTAGCCATTATGTGTTGGCAAGTCAAACATCAATTAACATGATTCACAACATCTATCTTTACATGCATCACCAGTACAACTGATGGAGGTCTTGGTATATCTTAGGGGATCCAAGATGAACAGAGTACTTAGAGCCATATGATTCTTCTATCAAGGTTTATCTCAATCTATCAATATATGGTACACAAATACAATCACCAAGTTGTAATTCCCCATGATAATACAAAATAAAATGTTTATTATTGTTGTCAACACTTTTATCTTTAATTTTTGCACAACCATGGATCTAAGTATTGTTTTGTCTTTATGTCCTCTATTAACACTAACTTGGCTTACACATAGGCTAACAATGAACTTGCACACTCCAAATGGAAGACCACTCAATTTTCTTTAAATTTGTGAATTCCTATTTCTAAAGGTCATCTTAATAAGGTAAGGTGCGCAAAACTTCTCATAGACTTTTGGCTTAATGCGTTAGCCAAAACATTAGGTTTGCCTAGATGGAAAAAAATAACAGTCCTAGTTTCTTAATAACTCCACCTATCTACATGGTAAAAGGCTCAAATATTTTTATTAAAATATATATTAGAGGATTTTGTGATCATTTCTCACCATAAAGATAATGCCACCAAATTTTGAGATAAAAGAAAACTGCGGCCATCTCTAGGACGTTCGTAGGATAATTTTACTCATGCTTTTTCGACTGTATTAAAGCATAAGATATGACTCGATCATTTTGCATAAACACACAGCTAATTCCCACATGAGAAGCATCATAGTAAACTACAATTCCTCCTATTTCCAATGGAAATGCTAATACTAGAGCTATTGTCAAACTTTCCTTAAAGCTTCTGAAAAAATTGTTCGCGTGGCTCTAACCATTTGAATTTCACATTCTTCTATGATAACCTTGTCAAAGGTGTAGCTATCTTAGAAAATCCTTTATGAACTGTCTATAATAGCTATGGTTGGCCTTGCCATTTTTTATTGCTTCCACTTGTTTAAGTCAACTAAGATCCCTTCTTCAAATTTAATATGACCAAGAAAGGCAACTTGGTTCAACCAAAATTCTCATTTAGAGATTCTAGAATATAATTTATGTTCTCAGAGTTCTTTTAATACCATCCTCAATTTTTCTTCGTGATCTTTATATGTGTTTAAATACACAAGGATGTCATTAATAAACTAAATCATAAATTTATCCAAATCTAGCTTGAGCACCCTGTTAATCATTTCCATAAATATTGTAAGAACATTTGTTAAGCCAAAAGACATCACAAGGAATTTGTAGTGTCCATATTGGGTATGAAAGGTGGTCTTATAGTTGTCCTCTCCCTTACTTCATAATTTATGGTATATGAATCTCAAGCCAATCTTAGAGAATCTTTTTGTACCACAAAGTTAGTCAAATAAATCATCAATATGCCGTAATGGGTATTCATTGCATATTGTGACTTTACTCAATTGTTAATATTCTTTGCATAATATCATGGATCTATCTTATTTATGAACAAGACCGGTGTGCTCCATGGCAAAGTGTTTGGTCTAATGAACCCCATTTTTAATAAGTCTTACAATTTTTTTTCAACTCTGTTGGTGTCATTCGATTCAGAGGTATTGATATAGGTTATGTTATGGGTGCTAAATTAATTCTAAAATCAATTTCTCTAATAGGAGGTAACCAAGGTAGATCTTTCAAGAACATATCAGGTAGTTCTCTAACAACATAGGACTTTAATTCTAGTACATTAATCTTTGTATCTTTGACAATTGTCATGAAGCCTTGGAAACCTTTTCTTAGAATCTATTTTACACCCATGAATGATATCAGTTGCTAATGTGCCTTTCCCCTAGTCACTAAGTTGACAAGAATGATACACGCACTCAACCTGTAGGGATTCTCCAACTAGTGTAGCAACTAATTAAGGGATTTTTCAAAAACTTTGGCAGTCTATCAAACCTTATTAAAAATAAAAGGACATATAAGAATGGATAAATCAAAGATCAATTAAATCAATAGTATCAAATAAACAACTGAAAGTATATGTGTTATTATTGGGTTAATATTAAATCTTTCGATAAAAGAGAGAGAACATATAGTATGCCAAGATCAAACCCAGTTAAACTATTTTATATAGTAGGCAAGTTAAAAGTGTGCTTGTGACAGCTGCATTTGACTCCTCAACATCCTACCTAGTAAGAGAAAACGCTCAGAATTGGTCTCTACCGACCGTTTCTAGCCCTCTACCATTAGTACTTTTGTTCCCAACCCCCCGCCAGCTAGCATAGAATCATCTCTAGTAGGGTAAGTGACTGAGTTTTTAGTACTGTAGTTGTTGATTCTTGATTATATCCTCTGAGATAACATGGATGATCCCTTTTGTAATGTCCCATTTGTTCGTATTGAATGCATGCACCAATCTTTCTCTAATACTAGCATGAATAAGCTTCTGACAACTTAGACAAGTAGTGATAGTGTGATTAGTCTGCCTAATCAATTTTATAGGACATATATCTCTCTACTTTAAGGTGGAAACACTGTTAGATAATGGATGATAGATAGAACCTAATATATGCGGTCCTCAAATAATTCTAGGATCTAGGATCCTCTTCTTTGTGCTTCAGTTTCCCTTTCATCTCTTTATCTACTCTTCACCTCTCATGTGAACTCTACAACTATAGAATATATTATGTATTTCATTATCAAATGTAAGGCTAGCGCTTTGAATAACAGATTAATATAACCTTATATAATCCTCTTATCCTCCATAGAATGAGTCATCATATATGTCGCATGTCCGCATATATGAGTGAATTTGATATCAAACTGATTCACCAACTTTTTTGGGGCTACTCTAAATACTTCAAATAGTATCGACAAAGCACCCTTCTAGATTATAAGTCGGAATCAATTTGTAAATATATCATAAAACTCTTTCCATATAAAAGCATATAAATTAATCAGTCACCTACCTTAAATGATTTCAACCTTTCTTTTGCTATATCCTGCAAATAATAAGCAAACAAATCAACTGACCTCATGTCTGAACATTCAAGCGAATATAATGCTTTCTTAATCGTATCCAAGAATAATATAGGGTCTTTACCCTCACTAGCCCCTATAAACACATGAGGTTTTATCACAAAAAACTCCTAAATTAACCTACAAAGTAGCTCATTGGGTTGATTAGGCCCATTACTTACTTCGAACATCACATTATCTCAAGGTTGTGTTTAAACCTTATTTAACAAGATCTCCATTATCTGTCAAAGTATTGAAACTACCATGTCTATAGTAGCACCATTCTACGGTTACGATGGTGTTATCACCTTGTCTTTAATAATCGGTTCGACGGCCTGCTTAGGAGATGTGCCATAATCTCTCCTACGACCCCAACATGAATTTGGTTGAAGAATATCACTACTTTCCATCTGTAATTATATCAATGGTGTTAGATTCTTACTTATCTCTGTACCGCTTTTAACAAGTAAGATTTAACAAAGAATGAGAAAGACTAATCCTATCTGATTCCTATAGAATCCAGATCAAGTATATGTTGCACAACATTTACACGATTAAGTTTCCATTGAAATTGGGGCTTCTTTGATCATAAATTAAACCCAAGTCTCTAATATCAACATTGTCACGACCCACCTAGGCCATGTTCGATACTTGGTAAGCATAATCCCATCAAGTAAGCTTGGAAAATTTCATGCTAAAAACTTAACAGAGTTTCCTCTATATTGGGAGAAATTATAAATTTAAACTTGTCAATATTCAACACACCAACACTACATACTACTATGCCAACAAATTAAGTCCAAAATGCCATAGAAATCAAAGGTCAGTGACTTATACAAAATTATAGAAGTTCCAAGTCACACTTTTACTAATACAAGCCAAAATCAAATGTACAGCACTTACTCAAGGAGCAAGACTCTGGGATTTAACTAAACTAATATACTACATTAGTCTAACAAAATAAAGACCCACATGAAGAAATTATGGGGATTACTAAATTCAATATCAACGTTGTCTCTCCCATTGTCAAGTCAACTAGTAACCTGATGTGCTATAGAAATATAGCACTTTAGATGGTTAAAATAAGGAAAATATGCAAATTTCTGAGGTTATTTTGTTAGATATGATGCATTTTGGGCATGTTTATAGATAATCATATTTTGGATGCTAAGTTTATGAAAAAGATGAAAAAAAGTGTTTTTGGCTACTTATTGGAGAAATTATGGATGTTCGGGAAACTTTCCAGCTTGTTCGTAACCAAAGCATGTTCGGGAATTGAAGAAAAGCTAAGAAGATGACTCCTAGCACTTACTATGAGATACCTCAGACTTTGGCTATTGCAAATTTTCCTAAGATTTAGGCTCTCTTCCCTTCTTACAACTCACCATACGAGTCGTATGGTGTAGTTACGGGTAAGGAGACCCTAGTCATAAGTTAACCAGTGTGTTATAGGCAAAATTTTATCCTAGTTACGAGAGACTCCATAGGAGTCATATGAGCATATGATGAGCAGTTAGGGTCCATTTGTTTTTCGTCCAGTATCCAAGCCCTTGGTGTTCTGTGTTGGTCACGACTAGGCCATACGAGTCGTATGGTCTAGTGACGAGAAGGGCTAGGAAATTGTAGGTTGCATAGTGTGTGGTGT
The DNA here is from genome assembly GCF_002878395.1 of Capsicum annuum. Taxonomy (NCBI): domain Eukaryota; kingdom Viridiplantae; phylum Streptophyta; class Magnoliopsida; order Solanales; family Solanaceae; genus Capsicum; species Capsicum annuum. The sequence continues at coordinate 61,473,038 of NC_061112.1, forward strand.
CCAATTCTTGATATTGGTGATGACTTAATGGTTTTCGTGACGACTCAATGGCTTGACTCGTGACTACCTACGATAGCTTTTAAGCTAAGGGTATTTTGGATATTTCCCATCCCAAGCCCTTAAGACCACGCATCTTATGAAATTTTTGGTAACCCATTATACACTTTACAAGATCAAACACTCTCTAAACTCTTTCTAAATCTTCTTAAGAAATATTGGGCTAGGGTTTGTTTAAAGTGGTCATCTAAGGACTTAAAGATCAAATTCTCTCCATGAATATTAGTAACTTAGGTATGTGACTCTTCCCTCATTGTTAGTTCACTAAAATCATATGTTTAAAACATTGTTCATGTGTCATTCATGGTGATTTTGAAAACCTAGGGTTAGAGGTTTGAATGTATAATGTTGGGTATTATTTTCTCATGGTAAATTATGATTACACATGTTTTGATAATGGTTTTGCACACATGGGCACATGGGAATTGTGGTTTAACAAATGGATCATATTTTAACCCTAAATTAGTTGGGTTTTGGCTTTGATAATGGTATGCTCTCAACCTGTTTGTGAAATTATCAATAAGAATGATCTTGTCATGTGATTGAATTGTGTTTAGAACTAAGGCATTGTCCTAAGAATGATACTTATTGGTAAATGCTTGTATGAAGGCCTTCTTGGCCATAAATTATTTTGAAATACTAAATGGGTTTGAGTCCCTAAAGGATGAATTAAATTAACGTCTTTGTTAGACAATGGGTTCGAGTCCCAAGTTGATTAATAATGGTTATGACATATTGTACACTTGCAAATGGGGTTGATATGAAGATACCAATGGGATAACTTTGGTAAGTAATTGGATTAATGGTTGTGTGTGTGAAATAAATATTTTAATTAGGCTTTAAAGAGGGATGTGTAGTCGAGCCAAGAAAGTGGAGCCCAAAGGACTAACACTGGAAACTGCGCTAGCCGGTGTGGGTGTCTATATGACCAGAAGGTTTGAGTCCCCCATATTGTATACATTAGTGCTTAAGTCACCTTGATTATGTCGGGAGGTTCAAGTCCCCCATAATGGCATATATGAAAATGGCTATTCTTTGGTTCATGTGGCTACACATATTGAGGGCCTTCCATATAGGGTAGATCTGGGACCATATATCTTGTGGGTGCCTTATTTTATGATGGTTAAGCTACACAATCCAGGTTAAGGTTTTTGAAGTTCATGTAAAGACTTGTTCCCTACCCTAGCATGTTGTATTATATTTGTATATGTATTTCACATGATATTATGCATTGAATGTTGTTTTTGAATTGTGATCATTACATTATTTTATTCCTCTATCCCTAATTTATATGCTAGCACTCAAACCACTAACCATCTCCAAATGATGTATCCCCATACGATACAGGTACCGAAACTTCTTCTACTTTTCCTATGTAGTGATCAGGTGCTCAAGTTAGCTTGTACGTTTACATTGAAGTAGTGATATTCCATACTTTAGAAGGCTTTATTTCATGGTCCTTATTTCATATGTTTTAGACCTTATTTAGACTTTGTTTTTGGCTACTGTTGGGGGCAAGTCCCAATATTTTATTGACTTTGGTATTGTAGAGGCTTTGTTAGATTATTTATATGAGTACGATCATGACCTTGAACACTTTTTGAGTATTTTGAAGATCATCTAAAAGGGTGCACAAGCCCAAGTATGAAGAAGGCCCAAACCCGCCCCTAAACTGTAGTTGATGGGCGATTTGAAGCCCATTAATGAAAGGGCACTTTAGTCTTTTATCTCTTATTTTGTAATGTAATATAAATGAAACATTATAGGGTATCTAGTTCTTTAGTTTTTTTAAGCTATTGAAAGAACACTTCTCTTAGAGAGAGGGATTCCAAAACCAAAACTAGCGTATTGCACAAGTGTGCAATTATTTGTATGTTGCATTTTTCTTGATACGTTGGTGCTTGAGTGATGGAATCCTCTCTTGTGTCATTGTAAGATATAGGTGATTGTAGTGTGTAGTATTAAGGGTTCAAGAGTGTAATAGGCTCTTGGGTTCTTAAGATTATACCTCCATTTGTCTATCTTTCTATCGTTATCTTATTGTAACTTTGTAGTTTGTATTGTAGTAGTGAAGCCGTGTGGATTCTTGTTGTTAGTATAGTTTGGTGGATGGCTGTTTTTGGTGTTAAACACCTTGTAAAATCTTTCTTCTTGTTCTTGTTCTTGAATCTGAGAGTGGCCACCGAAGGGGTCCTCGGTTCTTCAAACTTGTGGACTGTTTTGGTGTATGTTTTGTGCCTTTCCTTATCATTCTTGTATCAGATCAAGGTTTGATTTTGTTCCATCAAAATCAATCTTGAGATTTTTATCTTGAAAATAAAAAAAAAAAGAAAAAGAAAAAAAAAAAGAAAAACGCTACTGTTCACGTTTTTAGGGTTTTTCAAAAAACTTGATTTTTGTGTGTTTCTAGGGTTAGATCCTTATTCCCTAACACTATTAGAGTATAGAAATTGAAAACCCCAACACAAAAGAAGTGTCAAAATTAAAAATCTCCCCAAAAATACTAAACCTATTTTTGACCCTAGGTTAAATTTTGAGTTTTTGATTTTGTATCTTTCTTGTGTTTTTAGTGTTATATTTTTGTTCTCTAACACTATAGGAGTATAGGGTTTGAATTTTAGCTAAATTAGAGGTTATTTGAGCCATCCACCATTATTGAGCTTGAGTTTGAAGAAACTTGAAGGGTTATTTTCGGTACAACCACAGTGGAACCCGAGGTTTCAAATGCTTAAACAATGGACAATAATTTCATCAATCTCATTTTGGCTCGCCTTGAATTTATGTCCCAAGATGTGGCTAGGTTGAATGTGAGTCTTGAGAAATTAGATATGGATGTGGCATCAATGAGTGGGAAATAAGAACGTGTAGAAAGCCAAAGGAGTCGACCTTACACCCCTCAAAATAATTCCCCAACTAATATTCCCGAGACCTTGCACCAAATTCTATATCCACCAATTGCCACAAATCCAGCCAATCTTTACTCCAAACTATCCTTCACTCTATTAAGTTAAACAAAAAGGGCTTGGAACCCAAATACCACCGCCACTACAAGCTCCACTTAACCCAAATAGACCCATCCATATTGAGAGATATGGTAGGGAAGGACAACATGATATTTATGGGTCGTATGATGATGTTTACTTGATGGAAGAAAGAATGAGGGGTAGACATGGAGAGTTAGGCTGAGAGTTGAGAGATGGCCATCTAAACCGAGATGTCAGTCTCAATTCTATCAAAGTAAGCCTTCCTATTTTCAAAGGTGAGACTGATCCCAAAGACTACCTTGTATGGGAGTCATCTTGTGACAAGATCTTCCAACTTAATGATCTCACCGTACAAAAGAAAATTTGTTATGCTATATCTCACTTTGAAGGGTATGCTAATACATGGTGGGAGTATGTTAAACGGTCTGGGAATAAGATAATTTAGGGACAACCTCCTCCTTGGTTTTAGTTTAAAAACCTTATATGGAAAATATACTTGCCCGAGACTTATAGATATGAGCTCCTTTCTAAATTATACAATTTGAGGCAAAGGAGCAAGAGTGTCATGGCTTACTATAATGAATTTCAACAATTGATGTTGAAACTAGATCACCAGGGAGAAAAAGTGAGTCATGACATCGTGCGCTTCAAAGTTGGGTTGAACAAGGACATCTCCACTCGCATGACACTTCATAAGTTCGACACCATTGATAGCATCTTTCAAGAGGCATTGGAGGTTGAAAGGGAGCTCAAAGAGATCTCATTCATAGTTGTTCAAACCGAGAGCACCAAGGCTTCCCCAAAATAGTCCACTAGGTATGAAGGTAAACCAATTTCCACTTCTAATTCCAAGGGATTTCAATGCTTCAAATGCCAAAGGTGGGGGCACAAGACTAGTGAGTGCCCAACCCGGAAGAATATGATCCTAAGAGAGGGAAAATTATACTATTTTGGGGAAAAAGTAGTAATTAAATCGGCTAAGGTTGATGGAAAGCGTCAAGATAGAGATCAAGAAGAGATTAAAATGCAAGGTGAGGAATATGTAAAAGATGTGTGGCCGTGTGAAGGAGATTGTCAAGTGCCTTTATAAAAAAAGTGAGGTCATGAATTTATGGGTAAATTCCTCTCAAGATGGAGAGGATGATACGAGTATGATCATGACCTTGGACACTTTATGAGTACTTTGAAGATCACCTAAAAGGATGCACAAGCCCAAGTGTGAAGAAGGACCAAACCAACCCTCTAAAATGCATTTGATGGGTGGTTTGGAGCCCATTAATGAAAGGGCTCTTTAGTCTTTTGTCTCTTATTTTGTAATGTAATATAAATGAAACATTATAAGGTTTCTAGTTTTTTAGTTATTTTAAGATATTGAAAGAACACTTCTCTTAGAGAGAGGGATTCCAAAACCAAAACTAGGGAATTGCACAAGTGTGGAACCATTTGTGTATTGCATTTTGCTTGATACATTGGTGCTTGAGTGGTGGACTCCTATCTTGTGTCATTGTAAGAGATAGGCGATTATAGTGTGTAGTATTAAGGGTCTAAGAGTGGAATAGGCTCTTGGGTTCTTAAGATTATACCTCTATTTGTCTATCTTTCTATCTTTATCTTGTTGGAACTTTGTAGTTTGTATTATAGTTGTGAAATCGTGTGGGTTGTTGTTGTTAATATAGTTTGGTGGCTGGCTGTTTTTGGTGTTAAACATATTGTAAACTCTTCATTCTTATTCTTGTTCTTGAATCCGAGATTGATCACCTAAGGGGTCCTTGGTTCTTCAAATTTGTGGACTATTTTGGTGTATGTTTTGTGACTTTCTTTGTCATTCTTGTATCAATTATTGTGGACTTAGATAGTTTTGTTGATTATTTTGGCGACGGATGGTTATACTGTTACTAGTAGTTGGTATAGACATATTATGAATTATCATTAATTTTGTTATGTGCTATCTTGTTATATGTTCGAAATTCCTCTAACAATTAAGGGTGTTATGTTTGTTCGATTAGGTAAAAGGGATGGTCTCCAGTCCACGCGGGACTTGAGATACCCGTCACGCCAAGCCCTGGTTTGGGTCATGACAAAGTTTGTATCAGAGCTAGGTTGATGGTTAATTGGGTGTCCACAAAGCCGTGTCAAGTAGAGTCTATTTTATGGGTATATAGCGAGCCATACTTATAAGAGAGAGGCTATTAGATATTTAGGAATGTTTCTCTTTCTTGCTGTTCTATTTTGAGCTGTAGAGTCTAAGGTCTTGGATCCCTTTAATTCCCGTGTACTCGCTCGTTCTGATCATGCCTCCCAGATGATCTGAAGCTCATGGAAACTCTTTTGTTCCACTTGGGGACACTGGTGATGGTACATTCCCTAATTTTAGGGTGAAAACCTAATATAGGGGTCCAATTCCAAATTTCCTTCCTAGAGTTCCACCAGTTCCCTTTAACCCTCCTCGAGCTCCTCAAGAATGTATGATGAATGCTGAGTTTCATCAGTCTATTCATATGTTGGCTCATTTGATAATTTTTAAGACTAAGCATGGCATTTTTATAACTCTATCTTCAGAGGCCATTAGAGTTGGCTAATTTATGAGGTTCCATTTTCCCACTTTTACTAGTGTTAAGGTTGAGAAGGATCCTCAAGTTTTTATTAATGTGATGGAGAGGACCCTCTAGATTATGAATGTGTTAGATGTTGAAGATGTAGAGTTTGCTTCCTACCAATTAAAGGATGTGGCGTACCAGTGGTACGGAGAGTGGGAGCAGTATAAGGGAGGTAATGTTGACTCTACACTATGGGATGAGTTTTCTAGTACCTTTTTGGATCGCTTTTTTCCTTAGTAGTTGAGGGAGGTAAAAGCAGAGGAATTTATGAATCTGCTATAAGGTCAGATATCGACCAATGAGTATGCCTTGAAATTCCATCAGTTATCTAGGTATGCTCCTAAGTTGGTGTCTAGCATGAGCTCTAGAATGTGTAAGTTTGCTTCTGGGTTATCCCGTGAGTTTATTCTAGAGAGTAAGGCTACCTTGCTAAATAAGGATATGGATATTTCTTGACTTATTATGTATATGCAGCAGGTTGAGGAGGCAAAGAAGAAGCGAGCTGAGATTAGTAAGAGGTAGTAAGAAATTTAGATTTTTTTATCGAGGTGAAGACTAATAGCAGAGTGGTAGAGATTGGGTAAAGTGGCCAAAGAAGAAGTGGGGGTTCTAGTTCCTTCTCTACGGCTTGTAATCCTTAACCAAAATTGTTGGATGATTATTTTTTTTAGCATAGTGGATAGTATAGGGAACACAGTGCCTAATCTTAGGCTGGTAGGGCTTATTCCACTCCATTACATTCTTTTTGCAAATTTTATGGTCAACGGCACTATGGCCTACGTAAGAAGGGGAGAAACCAATATTTTAATTATGGTCAGATTAGCCATATGCATTATCCTTCTAGGGTTGCTTCTAGGGCCAATAAGGTTTCTATTTTCTCGTCATCAGCTCCTACACCAAAGGGTGCTGCTTCTGCTTTTGGTACCGACACTGGCCGAAATCATTTGTATACCCTTGCTTCTCATCAGGACTTTGAGGCATATCCTAATGTCATTATTGGTATGTTTAAACTTTTTTCCCGTGATGTGTACTATTTTCTTAATTCGGGGTCCACCCTCTCTTATGTGACCCTATTTGTGGATGTGCATTTTTGTTTAGGTCTCAAGTGTAATTTGGACCCTTTTTCTATGTCTACCCCTGTAGGAGACTCTATGGTTTCTAGAAGAGTCTATAGGGGTTGTGTGGTATCAGTTGGTGGTCGAGAGACTTTGGTGGATCTATTTGAATTGTACATGGTTGATTTTCATTCCATATTGGGAGTAGATTATTTACATTCATATTATACTTCTTTAGACTATCGAACCTGTAAGGTCATCTTTAAATTCCCAAATGAGCCCGTTATTGAGTGAGAGGGTGGTCTCTTAGCTCCTAAGGGAGGTTCATATTATATCATAGAGCTTGGCTATTGATCTTCAAGGGGTTTCTCTATCATCTGGTCTGGATTAAATATTATAACTTGGAGGGTCCTTTTTTACATTTTGTCCCAGTGGTGAATGAATTTTCTAAGGTCTTCCTTAACAACCTTCCTGGTATTCCTCCTAATTAAAAGATTGATTTTGGGATAGATCTTATCCCGAAAAATCATCCTATTTTTACCCCCCATATAGAATGGCTCCGACTGAGTTAAAAGAGCTTAAGAAGCAATTAAAGGATCTTTTAGTTGCTAAGGTTGCATGGTATTCCCTTGTATATCATCTCAGATAGGGGTACCCATTTTACTTTATAGTTTTGGAAATACTTTCAGAAAGGTCTCAGTACCCAAGTTTATGTTAACATCACTTTATAACTTGTAAGACCCCATAAAATTCTTATCTTAATTCATTCCTTTAAACTTGTTAAAGGGGGTCCTAGACTTAGAAAATTCTAGCTAAGTATTCAGACTTAGTGTTTTTTAGCCTTCGAAAGTTGGCAATCTTGTTTTGCGACCTTGACGTCCATTAAATTTTAATATTTGAGTTAGTTCATGATCTGGAAGGTCAATAGGTGTTCCCAAACAAGTTTCAAATTTTTCAGACATTGTTTAGACCATGTTCGAGTGACCAAAATAGTAAGTCGATGCGATCTCGATGCGTTGTGTCGTCAATCGCATTGACAGATAATATTTCCATCAGCTCAGTGCAAATTCCAGTGAATCGATGCGGCGTGTTGGCCATCGCAGAATGACGCAACGCGTCGATTTGCGCATTGATAACACAGTTTTTAGTCATTAAAAGGCCGCGTCCTATGGGTTAATCACGTCCTTTTCCCAGGCCCTTCAACCCCCATAACACGAAATAGACCTCTTTTAGCTAGTTATATTCCTTTCACAAATTGCTCAAGAACAAAACCCTAGGTGAATTACATTCAAATTCAAGGCTCCAGATTCTACCGTTAATTTTCAAGAATTCACCAACTAAGGTATGTCAAGTGTTCATCCAAGGGTTTCTTCCACCCTTGGAGTCCAAGAAAATCTTTTAAACTGCAAGTAATTTGGAATTTATGATTTCCATGGTTGGAATTAAAGTGTATTCATGATTATGATTTGAATTAGATTTCTATTTCATGATTTATTATATGTTTTATATGGAATTGATTATTATGTATGTAGATTCGTATGAATCCATGTTAAAACACTTGAAATTGTGATATTGGAAGTGAATCATGATGCTCACTTATTATGTGCATATATTATGCTCACCAAGTGTTTGATGAATTGTTTATGTGAACTAATAAGGGAAAGAAATCATGTCATGCTAGCTTATGTGCAAGTTATATCGTGCAAGTTTTTGATAAAATGTCTCTACAGATACATTATGAATAAGTGTGCATTTTTATGCTATGCAAGATAATGTGATGCTTTATTTTTGACGCTATCGAGTCTTGCGGGTATTTAATACCCAAAAATTTAGCTGTTTACCTAGAGCCTGTGTCAGTTACAGAATAATCTCAGTCATGTCATGATAAGTAATACTCTCAGTCAATTATAGGACTCAGGAAAACTTAGTAGACTCAGTATCAGTCCAGTCCAGTTCAGTATTTTATTCAGACGTCAGTAAATTCAGTTAGTTAACAGAATTCAGTTGTATTTCATCAGTCAATAGAACTCAGCGAACTCAGTTTAGTTCAGTTAGACAGTATAATCAGTAATAGTCCAGTCAAGCCTAATATGAACTAGGAAACCAGTTTAGTGTCTATTCAGATGGGAGTAGGATTCAGCATCGAGTTAACCCAGGGATAGGGGCATTCCTACCAACAAAGGGTTTGATCCTTAGTAGCAATTCCTGCATTACAGAACTATGTAGCCAGCATAGGTTAAGATATCTTCCTACTATATATTATGAGGGTTGGTACATTTCATACGAGTTTTCCTACCAGTGAGGGTTGATGAATGAGATTCATGTCAGAGAGGGTTAACTCACTGCTTGTCTTTTCCTATGGCATGGTTTTGGAAACTTTCTAACTGGGGTTATAGGTTGGACCCCAATCTAATTAAAAAGGGGCATGTCGGTTTGATAATTACCTTCCACGGTCTCAATTTCAGATTCAGTCTCAGTATAGAACTCAATTCAGTTCTATAGATTCAGGACTATCAGACACAGTCACTCAGTTCAGTACAAAACAGAGTATAGTTCCACAGAATCAAGACTATCAAATACAGTCATTCAGTTATCAGTTAATCAGTATTCAGACTCAGTATTCAATGTTATCACAATCTCAGTTACAGTTACATATTCATGCATGTACTCTCATCGAGTTATACTCATGTTATTCAGTCAGTATTGTTCATGTATATGAACCCATTTATTTATCCTACCTCACTTTGTACACCAGTACATTCAAAGTACTGACGCATACCTTCCTTTTATGCTATGATGTTTTATATCATAGGTTCTGACGGATGAGCTCTCGAACATCCTTAGCAGTTCAGACCTTCAGTAGACAAAGCTAGTGGTGAGTCCTTATAGTTCTAGGACGTGCTTATTTTCTCCATATTTTAGTTTATCAATTCATTTTAGTATCTAGATTTGGTTGGGGACTTGTTCCATCAACTCCATATTTCAAATAGTTTGGAGGCTTTTCAGACTAGAGTACTTTCATACATATGTTTTAGTTTTGGTATTGTTATACCGTATTCAATTTTATTACAGTATTGAACCTTATGGCATGTTTTTCGCCTAATTTCTGCATATTACAACATTATTATATAGTTATTGTTGTAGGTATCAATCATGGATTTGCTTGTGGTCTTTCAGGATTATGAGCACTGTATAGCATCCGGGGTACAGACTTGGGGCGTTACAAACTTGGTATCATAGCCTAAGGTTTAATACAGTCTTAGAAAGTCTGAAAGCTACATCTAGTAGAGTCTTGTGCATGGGTGTGTAGAGTGTCGCACTTATGGACAAGAGGCTACAAGATGTTTTATGAAAAGTTTCCCTTCTTTCAGTATTTATGTCGTGCGAGTGAGCATGATCTTAAGTTAAGATCACAGTCTAATTCATCTCTTTCTTATGCTTCCAAAACATGTCTTCTAGAGAATCTAACAAAAGAAGTGATGAAAATCAGTCAGCCCTTCCTCGCGTTCAAGCAGATCCCCTGAGTGAGCATGTTTCTCACGCTGAATTTAGAGCTGCTTTCACTGCCTTAGCTTATTCAGTAGTTTCTCAGAATAATTCGTTGGATAAACGTAGGATAAAGGGGAAGCGTAGGAGAAAGGAGAGAAAGAATAAGAGAGCTAGAACGTCTAGGCTAACGAGTGGACGAACCAATCCCCTTTGTCTGAAATATGGCAAAAATCACTAGGATATCTGTACAGAGGGCAACGATGCATGTTTTGGGTGTGGCAAGCCAGGCCACAGAGTAAGAGATTGTCCCCAGTCAGGTTCTCAGGGTCAGTATAACCATCCCCTAGCTCGGTCCAATTTCCCAAAATAGCAGGGTACCGCATCTAGTGCCACCAGTGGAGAAACATCTAAATAGACTCTACGTACTTCAATCTTGATAGGATCAGGAGACTTCTGATGTGGTCACTGGTACGTTACAAATTTTCCAATTACATATCTATGTTTGCTAGATCCAGGAGCTTCTTTGTCCTTTGTTACTCTATATATAGCTGTTGATTTTGGAGTCAGTCCTGATATTCTAGCAGAGCCTTTCCAATCTCTACCCCAGTGGGTAAATCTATCATAACCCAGCGGGTATATAAGAACTATCCGATTATGGTATCTCAGAATGTCACTTCAATAGACTTAGTCGAATTAGAGATGACTGATTTTGATGTCATTCTAGGTATGGATTGGATTTATTCCAGCTATGCCTCAGTCGACAGCAGAAATAGAATTGTCTAGTTTCAATTTTTGAATGAACCCATCCTTGAGTGGATGGGTAGTACTTTAGCACTTAGGGGTCAGCTTGTTTCTTCCCTTTGGGCAAGGAAAATGATATCTAAAAAGTGTGACTACCATCTCGTTCGAGTCTAGGACTCTAGTTTAGAGACCCCTATTCTTAAATTAGTGTCAATAGTATGTGAATTTCTAGATGTGTCTCTTGAAGATCTTCCCGGAGTTCCTTCCGAAAGGGAAATCGACTTTGGAATAGACCTTCTCCCAAATACTCAATCCATATCTATTCTGCCATACAGAATAGCCCCAGTAGAACTTAGGGAGTTGAAAGAACAATTGAAGGATCTCTTAGATAAGGGATTCATCAGAACCAGTGTATCCCTGTGGGGTGCACCAGTTTTATTCCTGCATAAGAAAGACGGTTCTCTTAGAATATGTATAGACTACCGTTTGTTAAATAAAGTCACGGTCAAGAATAAGCATCCACTTCCCAGAATCGACGACTTGTTTGACCAACTTCAGGGTGCCAGTTACTATTCTAAGATAGACCTCAGATGAGGCTATTATCAACTCAGAGTCAGAGAATGTGACATTCCGAAAGCCGCCTTCTAAACTCGGAATGGTCACTTCAAATTCTTAGTCATGTCCTGTTGTCTTACTAATACCCCAGCAGTTTTCATGGACTTGATAAACCATGTGTTCAAGTAGTACTTTGACATGTTCATCTTAGTCTTCAGATATGACACTCTTGGTTATTTTTGTAATGAGGATGAACCTGCTGATCATCTCAGACTCATACTTCAGACTCTTAAAAACCATCAGTTATCATGATATCCATTAATTTCTTACATGTTAGCTCTATGATCATATCCTAGACTCGTTCACGTTACTAATCATGCACGCTTACAGTTTTCAGTATAAGGAGTTTCAGTTCACCCAATGTTACAAATCATGTTCCATGAATACTGAAACTCCAGACTCAGGCCATGCATCTCATGACTCAGGTATCCATGTCATGCTATATAGTATGCTCAGTTCCCATGACCCATGCTACACTCCTAGTGATCGGCTAAATTCAGATTTCATCATGCATATTCTCAGTTTAGATCTTTTGATAAACCCATGGTGTTGACATTCTATTCCTTAAACCTCAGTTAAATGTTGAGTTTGGTATAGTAATCATGCATACCTCAGGTCCTCATATTTTAACCCTTTAGTGGACTCTCCTAAAAGAATAATGTAGTGATAAGCAATTGCTTAAAAGGGAGAGAGTAAACATTTCATGTTAAGAAAAGATTACCACATGCTAGTTTTACATGAGGTTATAGTTATGAGATAGGCTTGAATGTCATGTTGATGTGTAAGTGGATAAATGTATTTTGTAGATTTGAGTAGGCTTGAACATAGTGGGAGAATTCAGTCCAGATCAGACCTCAATAGGTAGAATTATCAGAACCCAGTGTTTGGTTCCAGTACAGTCTCAGTTGCAGTCTTAGTTACAGTCTCAATCACAGTCCCAGTACAGTAATCATATCAGTAACTTAGTTTAGTTTTAGATTTACTTGACCATAGTATACAGTTATCAATATTTTAGCACCTCAATTTAGAGACTATTTCAGAGTCATGTTATATGTTTGTCTGCCTTCTCAAATAGTACAGTTTTTGAGAATTCATGTTGAGTTATCTCATATTACTCAGTCAATCCCTACCGCATATGCATAATACTATGCATTTCAGTCCAGACTAAGTACAGTTTAATCCTACATGACTAGCATTCATCTATTAGCCGCTCAGTTAATCAGATAAGTTAGTACATTTATACGTTAGTGCTCAATGCCCATGTGAATATTTTTAGTAGCCTCTAATGAAATGCATGCAGTGTTGAAGTAGAAATTCCAATTGAGGGAATAGTCAAGAAACGTGGCTAAGATTGTAAGGTAGTAGTTGCAGTGCATAAGGCTTAGTAACTCTATCTTAGAGGATGTTTCGTAGGCCTTGATCCATATTACAGAATTGCAGCCACGTGGTGATTTATTATTCAGATGTTTTGTTCAGACCACTCCAAGAATTCCCTGCTCCTTAAAGCCACTAGAACACTATATAAAGAGTGTCAAAGAAAGGCTCCAGTCGAATATAAGTTGTCAGCATAAGTTAGTCCACAAAACCAGTAATTCAGTTTAGCAGTTAAGCAGACAATGTTCCTATGGTTGGGTCTCCCATCTTTCCATCTAGTTGAACGATCCAAAGTCTCATAAATGTCACTATTCTAAGATTGAGGAACCATGTGGTTGCAAGTTCAGCTCAGTTTAGGTGTCATGCCTCAGTTTCAAATCCCCTATATGTAGTCATGATTCAGTTCATAGGTACACTGTGCATCACCTCTGTTTTTCCTCAGTATCTCAACTAAGTGAGTATTCTTCAAGGGACATAATGTCCTAAGGGGGAGATGCACTATAATCCTCAAGCTCTAATAACCTAATCCTTCCATCTTCTCTTCACATAATGAATCCAGTTTGGAGTAGGGGCTCAATTTTGTTCATGATATTCAATTTCTATATCATGATTTGGGCTCAGTTATGTTCTCATGTTCCCATTTATGCATATTCAATAAATAATCTCGAGTTGAAGATCGGTGTTGTATATTCTTGAAAATCTCTCCTATTAAAGGAGTGAATAAGTTTGGCAAGAAGGGGAAACTCAGTCCCTAATATGTCATTCCTTATCAAATTCTTAACTGTTTTGGAAAGGTACCTTACGAGCTTGAGTTGCCTTCATACTTAGCTTCAGTGCATCCAGTATTCCATGTCTCCTTTATCAAGAAATGCATAGGTGACCCAGCAGCCGTATTCTCTATCGAGGGCATAGATATTCAGAACAACCTCTCTTATGAAGAGATCCCAGTCAAAATCCTCAACTATCAGATTCGTAGATTGTACAACAAAGAAGTCCCTCTAGTCAAAGTACTTTAGCAGAATCAGTCTGTTGAGGGAGATACTTGAGAAGTAGAAGCAGATATGTGCGCTAAGTATCCTCACCTTTTCTCCACAAACTCAAACTCAGCTCAAGGTAACAGTTCCCCTAGCTCTATTCAGTTTCATGCTCTGATATAGCTACAAACTTGGTACCATTTACCATTGCATATTTAGTGATGTGTTCATGAGTCAGTTCAGTCATGTATTCATACATCAGATATGTATATTTAGTAAGAGAAATTCAGCTTATCACTAATCGCAGTCATGCATTCATGAATCATCTCAGTCATGTACTCATGCATCAAATATACATGTTCAATTCAGTATAACAAAAGTGTCAGTCATATAATCATGTTTTAGACGTTCATGTCCAGTTAGTAAGCTCAGTCTACCAGTATTCTCAGCTTAGTCAGTCTTATTTGAGGACGAATGTTCCCAAGGGGGAGATATTTTAAGACCTCACAAAATTCTTAGCTTAATTCAGTCCTTCATGCTTGTTGAAGGGAGTCCCAGACTTAGAAAATTCTAGCTAAGTATTCAGAGTTAGTGTTATTTTAGACTTCAAAAGTTGAAAATCTTGTTTTGCAACCTTTATGCCCATTACATTTTGATATTTGAGTTAGTTTATGATCAGGAAAGTCAATAGGTATTCCCAAACAAGTTTGGAGTTTTTTGGACCTCGTTTAGACTATGTTTGAGTGACCAAAATAGTGAGTCGATGTGATCTCGATGCATTGCATCATCAATCATGTCGATTGATAATTTTTTCCTCAGTTCAGTGCAAATTCCAGTGGACTAACATAGACTCAACGTAGCACGTTGGCCATCTCATCAATGCCAATGACGCAATGTGTCGATCTGCGCGTCGATAATATAGTTTTGAGTCATTAAAAGGCCGCATCCTTAGGGTTAATTAAATCTTTTACCCACACCCGTCAGCCTCCATAACACAAAATTTGGCCCTCTTTTAGCAAGTTATATTCATTCTTTCACAAATTGCTAAAGAAGAAAACCTTAGGTGAATTAAATTCAAATTCAAGGCTTCAGATTCGATCATTAATTTTCAAGAATTCACCAACTAAGGTATGTCAAGAATTCATCCAAAGTTTCCTTCCACCCTTGGAGTCCAAAAAACTCTTTTTAACTTCAAGTAATTTGGAATTTATGATTTCCATGGTTGGAATTAAAGTGTATTCATGATTATGATTTGAATTAGATTTATATTTCATGATTTATTACACGTTTCATATGGAATGATTATTATGTGTGTAGATTTGTATGAGTCAATGTTAAAACCCTTGAAATTGTGTAATTGGAAGTGAATCATGATGCTTACTTATTATGTGCATATCTTATGCTCACCAAGTGTTTGATGAATTGTTCACGTGAACTACTATGGGAAAATAATACAGTCATGCTTTATTATGTGCAAGTTATATCATGCAAGTGTTTGATAAAATGTCTCTATAGAACATTATGAAAAATGTGTATTTTTATGCTATGCAAGATCATGTGACGCTTTATTTTGCATGCTATCAAGTCCTGGGGGTATTTAATACCCGACAATTTAGCTGTTTACCTAGAGCCAATGTCAGTTATAGAATAATCTCAACCATGTCATGATAAGTAGTACTCTTAGTCAGTTACAGGACTCAGAAAAACTCAGTAGACTCAGTATAAGTCCAGTCCAATTCAGTTCAAACCTCAGTAAATTCAGTTAGTTAACGTAATTCAGTAGTATTCTATCAGTCAATGGAACTCAGTGAACTCAATTCAGTTCAGTTAGACTGTATAATCAGTAATAGTCCAGTCAAGCCTAGTATAAACTAGGAAACTAGTTCAGTGTCTATTCAGATGAGAGTAGGATTCAATACCAAGTTAACCCAGGGATGGGGGAATTCCTGCCAGCAGAGAGTTTGACCCTTAGTAGTAATCCCTACATTACAGAACAATGTAGCCAGCGTAGGTTGAGATATCTTCCTGCTAGATATTAAGAGGGTTGATAAATCTCATTCAAGTTTTCCTGCCATCGAGGGTTGATGAAAGAGCTTTTTGTCAGAGAGGGTTATCTCACTACTTGTCTTTATTATCTTACTACTTGTCTTTACCTGTGGCACGATATTAGCACTCTTCCAACTGGGGTAATAGGTTGGACCCCAATCAAATTAGAAAGGGGCATGTTGGTTAGATAATTACCTCCCACAGTCTCATTATAAAACTCAGTTCACTTCTATAGGTTCAGGACTTTCATCTATAGTCACTCAATTCAGTAAAAAACTCAATATCATTCCACAGAATCAAAACTATTAGATACAGTCATTCAGTTATCAGTTAATCAGTATTCAAACTCCGTATTCTATTTATTATGATCTCAGTTATAATTATATATTCATGGATGTACTCTCATCCAGTTATACTCATGTTATTCAGTCAGTATTGTTCATGCATATGAACCCATACATTTTAGCCTACCTCACTTTGCATACCATTACATTAAAAGTACTGACGCATACCTTTATTTTATGCTATGATGTTTTATATCATAGGTTCAGACGCACGATCTCTCAAACAGCCTTAGCAGTTCAGACCTTCAGTAGACAGAGCTAGTGGTGAGTCCTCATAATTCGAGGATATGCTTATTTCCTCTTGTATTTTAGTTTATCATTTCATTTCAATAGCTGGAGTTAGCTGGGGACTTGTCCCATCAACTCCACTTTTTAGAGAGTTTAGAGGCTTTTTAGACTAGAGTATTTTCTGATAGATGTTTCAATTTTGGTATTGTTATACCATATTTAGTTTTATTACAGTATTGAAATTTATGGCATGTTTTTCACCTAATTTCCACATATTACAACATTATTGTACTTTTATTACAGTAGGTACCAGTCATGGGTTAGCTTGTGGTCCTACGGGATTATGAGCACCATGTAGCATCCAGAGTACAGACTCGGGGCATTACAAACTTGGTATCAGAGCTTAAGTTTCAATAGAGTTCTAGGAAGTCTGAAAGTTGCATCTAGTAGAGTTTTATGCATGGGTGTATAGCGTGCCACACTTATGGACAGGAGGCTACGAGATGTTTTAGAAAAAGTTTCTCTTTTTTTAGTATTCATGTCGTGTGAATGAGCATGAGCTTAAGTTAAGCTCTTAGTATAATTCATCTCTTCCTTATGCTTCCAGAACATGCTTTCTAGAGAAGCTAATGAAAGAAGTAATGAAAACCAGTCATCCCCTTCGCCTGTTCAGGCAGATCCCTTGAATGAGCATATTTCTTAAGATCATTTAGAGTTGTTTTCACCATCTTAGCTCATTCAGTAGTTCATCAGAATAGTTAGTTAGCTGTTATTCTATCTAGTCTTATATCTCATGCTCTATAGAGTAAGAAATAAAGGCATACAAGAAAGGGGAAAAAGAATAAGAGGGCCAGAAAATCTAGGCCAAAGAGTGGCTGAACTAATTCCCTTTGTCAGAAATGTGGCAGAAATCACCAGGGTATCTGTAGAGTGGGAAACGATGTGTGTTTTAGGTATGGAAAGCTAGGTCACAAAGTCAGATATTATCCCCAGTCAGGTTTTCAGGGTCAGTATAATCGTCCCCCAGCTCAGTTCAATTGTTCAAAATAGCAGGGTACCGCATCTAGTGTCACCAGTGGGTAATGCCTAAATAGACTCTACACACTTCAATCCTGATAGGATCAAGAGAGTTCTCCCGATGTAGTCACTGGTACGTTATAAGTTTTCCATTTACATGTCTATGCTTTGCTATATCCAGGAGCTTCTTTGTCATTTGTTACTCCATATATAGCAGCTGATTTCAGAGTTAGTACTAAAATTACAGTAGAGCCTTTCTCAGTCTCTACCTCAGTGGGTAAATCTATCATAGCCCTGTGGGTATACAGGAACTATTCGGTTATGGTATCTCGAAATGTCACTACAGCAGACTTAGTCAAATTAGAGTTGACTGATTTTGATGTCATTCTTAGAATGGATTGGCTTTATTCCTGCTTGTCTCAGTCAACTGCAGAAATAAAATTGTCCAGTTTAAGTTTCTAAATAAACCTATCCTTTAGTGGAGGGGTAGTACTTCAGCACTTAGGGGTCAGCTTGTTTCTTACCTTCGTGTAAGGAAAATGACATCTAAGGGGTGTATCTACCATCTCATTCGAGTCCAGGACTCTAGTTCAGAGACCCCTATTCTTGAATCAGTAGTAGTACCATGTGAATTTCCATATGTGTTTCCCAAAGATCTTTTCGGAGTTTCTCCCGAAAGGGAAATCGACTTCAGAATAGACCTTCTCCTAGATACTCAGGCCATATCTATTCTTCCATACAGAATGTCCCCAGCAGAACTCAGAGAGTTAAAAGAACATTTGAAGGATCTCTTAGATAAGGGGTTAATCAGACCAAGTGTGTCCCCGTGGGGTGCACCAGTTTTATTAGTGCATAAGAAAGACAGTTCTCTCAGAATGTGTATAGACTATAGTAAGTTAAATAAATTCACAATCAAGAACAAGTATCCAATGTCAAGAATCGATGACTTATTTGACCAACTTCAGGGTGCCATTTACTATTCTAAGATAGACCTTAGATCAGGATATCATCAGCTCAGAGTCAGAGAATGTGACATCCCAAAAACAGTCTTCAAAACCTGGTATGGTCACTTCAAATTCTTAGTCATGTCCTTTGGTCTTACCGATGCCCCAATAGCTTTCATGGACTTTATGAACCGTGTGTTCAAGTAGTACTTGGACATGTTCATCATAGTCTTCATAGATAACACTGTTGTCTATTCCCGTAATGAGAATGAACCCACTGATCATCTCAGACTCGTACTTCAGACTCTAAAAAACCATCAGTTATCATGATATCCATTCATGTCTTACATGTCAACTCTATGATCATAACCCAAACTCGTGCACGTTAGCAATCATGCACGCTTACAGTTCCCAGTATAAGGAGTTCCAGTTCACCCAGTATTACAAATCATGTTCCATGGATACAAAAACTCCAGACTCAGGTCATGTCATGCTATATAGTATGCTCAGTTCCCATGACCCATTCTACACTCCTAGTGATCGGCTAAATTCAAATCTCATCATGCATATCCTCAATTTAGATCTTTTGATAAACCCATGGTGTTGACATTTTGTTCCTCAGACCTTATTTAAGTGCCGAGTTTGGTATAGTTATCATGCATACCCAGGTCCTCATGTTTTAACCCTTTAGTGGACTCTCCTTACAAAGTAATATAGTGATGAGCAGTTTCTTAGAAGGGAGAGAGTAAACGTTTCATGTTAAGAAAATATTATTGCATGCTAGTTTTACATGAGGCTGTAGTTATGAAGATAGGCTTGAATGTCATGTTGATCTATAAGTGGCTAAATATATTTTAGAGATTTGTGTAGGCTTGAACATAGTGGGAGAATTCAGTCTAGATCAGACCTTAGTAGGTAGAATTATCAAAACCCAATGTTCAGTCCCAGTGCAGTCTTAATTACAAACTTAGTTACAGTCTCAGTCATAGCCCAGTACAGTAATCAGATCAGTAACTCAGTTTAGTTTTAGATTTACTTGACCATAGCATATAGTTATCAGTTATTCAGTTAACGAGATTTTAGCACCTTAGTTTATAGACTATTTTTGAGTAATGTTTTATGTTTGGTCTTGCCTTCTCAAATAGTACAGTTTTTGAGAATTCATGCTCAGTTATCCCATGTTACTCAGTCAATCCCTACCGCATATGCCTAATACTATGTATTTTCAGTCCAGACTAAGTACAGTTCAATCCTACATGACCAGAATTCAGCTATTAGCCACTCAGTTAATCAGATAAGTTAGTATATTTATGTATTCATTCTCAGTGCCCATGTGAATATTTTTAGTATCCTCAAGTGAAATGCATGCAGTGTTGAAGTAGAAATTCCAATTGAGTGAATATTCAAGAAATGTGGCTAAGATTACAAGCTAGTAGTTGCAGTGCATAAGGTTTAGAAACTCTATCTTAGAGGACGTTTCATAGGCCTTGCTACATATTACAGAATTGTAGCCATATGGTAATTTCTTATTCAGATGTCTTTTTCAAACCACGCTGAGATTTCCCTACTCCCTAAATCCATTAGAAATCTATATAAAGAGTGTCAAAGGAAGGATCCAGTCGAATATAAGTTGTCATCATAAGTTAGTCCACAAAACCAACAATTCAATTTAGCAGTTAGGTGGACAATGTTTGTATGGTTGGGTCTATAATCTTTCCATCCAGTTTAACTATCTAAAGTCTTATGAATGTAACTATTCCAAGATCGAGCAACTATGGTTGCGAGTTTAGCTCAGCTCAGGTATCATGCTTCATTTTTAGATCCCCGAAATGTAGTCACGATTTAGTTTGTAGGTGCCCTATTTATCACCTTAGTTTTTCCTTAGTATCTCAGCGAAGTCAGCATTCTTCAGGAGATATAATATCCCAGGAGGGAGATGCACTATAATCCCTAAGCTCTCATGACCTAAACCTTCTATCTTCTCTTCATATAACGAATCCAGTTTGGAGTAATGGGTACTCGTAAGTGGACCCACAAATTTCAATTTCATCCATGAGCCATGTATTCAGGGGCTCAGTTCTATTTATAATATTCAGATCCTATATTACATTTCAGGCTCAGTTATGTTCTATGTTCCCATTCAAACGTATTCAGTAAATGATATCGAGTTGGAGATTAGTGATTGTGTATTCTTGAAAAGCTCTCCTATGAAAAGAGTGAATAGGTTAGGTAAGAAGGGGAAACTCAGTCCCTAATATGTCAGTCCTTACCGAATTCTTAGCTGTTTTTGAAAGGTAGCTTACAAGCTTGAGTTGCCTTCAGACTTAGCTTTAGTGCATCCAGTATTACATGTCTCCTTGATTAAGAAATGTATAGGTGACTCAGCAGCCATAGTCCTTATCTAGGGTATAGATATTTAGAATAACCTCTCTAATGAAGAGATCCTAGACAAAATCCTCGATTATCAGATTCATAGACTGAGGAATAAGGAAGTCCCTTTAGTCAAAGTTCTTTGGCAAAATCAGTCCGTTGTGGGAGCTACTTAGGAAGCAGAAGTAGATATGCAAGGCAAGTATCCTCACCTCTTCTCTGCAAACTCAGAATTAGCTTAAGGTAACAGTTCCCTTAGCTTTATTTAATTTCATGCTCAGATATAACTACCAACTTGGTACCAGTTACCATTTCATATCTAGTTATGTGTTCATGAGTCAGTTAAGTCATGTATTCATACAAAAGAATTGCATGTTCAATATGAGAAACTCAGCTTATCAGTAATCCCAGTCATACATACATGCTCAGTTATCTCATGTTACTCAGTCATTCCCTATCGCATATGCATAATACTATGTTTTTTCAGTCCAAACTAAGTACAGTTCAATCCTACATAACTAGTATTCACCTATAAGCCACTCAGTTAATTAGATAAGTTAGTACATTTATGCGTTTATGCTAAGTGCCCATATGAATATTTTCAGTACCCTTAAGTAAAATGCATGCAGTGATGCATTAGAAATTCCAGTTGAGGGAATAGTCAAAAAACGTGGCTAAGATTGCAAGCTAGTAGTTGCAGTGCATAAGGCTTAGTAACTCTATCTTAGAGGACATTTTGTTGGCCTTTATTCATATTATAGAATTGAAACCACGTTCTAATTTTTTATTTAGATGTCTTGTTTAGACCATGCCAAGATTTCCCTGCTTCCTAAAGCTACTAGAACTCTATAGAAAGAGTGCCAAAGAAAGGCTCCAGTCGAATATAAGTTGTCAGCATAAGTTAGTCAGCAAAACCAACAAATTAGTTTAGCAGTTAGGCGGATAATGTACATATGGTTGGGTCTCCCATCTTTCCATCCAATCGCACTATCCAAAATTTCATGAATGTAACTATTCCAAGATCGAGCAACCATGTGGTTGCGAGTTCAACTCAGTTTCAGATCCCCGATATATAGTCACAATTTAGTTCATAGGTGCCCTGTGCATCACCTTAGTTTTACCTTAGTATCTCAGCCAAGTTAGCATTCTTAAGGGGACATAATTTCCTAATAGAGAGATGCAATATAATCCCCAAGCACTCATGACCTAAACCTTCCAACTTCTCTTCTTGTAACAAATCCAATTTGGAGTAGTGGGTACTCATAGGTGGACCCACAAGTTCCAATCTCAGCCGTGAGCCATGTATTCAGGGGATTAGTTTCATTTATGATATTCAGTTCCTATATCATATTTTAGGCTCATCTATGTTCTCATGTTCCCATTCATGTGTATTCAGTAAATAATCTCGAGTTGGAGATCGGTGATTGTGTATTCTTGAAAATATCTCCTATGAAAAGAGTGAATAGGTTTGGCAAGAAGGGGAAACTCAGTCCCTGATATATCATTCCTTACTGAATTCTTAGCTATTTTAGAAAGGTAGCTTACGAGCTTGAGTTACCTTCAAACTTAGCTTCAGTGCATCTAGTATTCCATGTCTCCTTTCTTAAGAAATACATAGGTGACCCAACAACTTTAGTCCCTATCAAGGGTATAGATATTCATAAGAGCCTCTCTTATGAAGAGATCCCAGTCGAAATCCTTGTTTATCAGATTCACAGACTGAGGAACAAAAAAGTCCCTCTAGTCAAAGCTCTTTAGGGAAATCAGTCCATTGAGGGAGCTACTTGGGAAGCAGAAGCAGTTATGCGAGCCAAGTATCCTTAAATATTCACCACAAACTCAGACTCAGCTCAAGGTAACAGTTCCCCTAGATCTATTTAGTTTTATGCTCAAATATATCTACCAAATTGGTGCCAGTTACCATTTCATATTCATTCATGCATTCATGAGTCAGTTCAATCATGTATTCATGCATCAGATATGCATGTTCAGTATGATAAACTCATCCTATCAGTAATACCAGTCATGTATTCATGAATCAACTTAGTCATTTACTCATGCATCAGATATGCATGTTTAGTATAAAATTTAGTATGACCAAAATATCTATCATATAATCATGTTTCTGATGTTTATGTCCAGTAAGTAAGTTTATTCTACCAGTATTCTCAACTTAGTCAGTCTCATTTGAGGACGAATGTTAGGTGACCCAACAGCTGTAGTCCCTATCAAGGGCATAGATATTCAGAACAGCCTCTCTTATGAAGAGATCCTAGTTAAAATCCTTGTTTATTAGATTCACAGACTAAGGAACAAAGAAGTCCCTCTAGTTAAAGTTCTTTGTCGAAATTAGTCCATTGAGGGAGCTACTTGGGAAGAAGAAGCAGATATGCGAGCCAAGTATCCTCACCTCTTTACCTCAAACTCAGACTCAACTCAAGGTAATAGTTCCCCTAGCTCTATTCAGTTTCATACTCAGACATAGCTACCAACTTGGTACCAGTTACCATTTCATATTCAGTCATGTTTTCATGAGTCATTTCAATTATGTATTCATGCATTAGATATGCATGTTCAGTATGAGAAACTCAGCTTATCAGTAATCCCAGTTATGCATACTGATAAGTTGAGTTTCTCATACTGAACATGCATATCTGATGCATGAATACATGATTGAACTGACTCATGAACACATAAATTAATATGAAATGGTAACTGGTACCAAGTTGGTACTATATCTAAGCATGAAACTGAATAGAGCTATAGGAACTATTACCTTGAGTTGAGTCTGAGTTTGTCGTCAAGAGGTGAGGATACTTGGCTCACATATCTTCTTCTGGTTCCTAAGTAGCTCTCTCAATGGACTGATTTTGCTAAAGAACTTTGACTAGAGGGACTTCTTTGTTCCTCAGTCTGTGAATCTAATAAACAAGGATTTCGACTGGGATCTCTTTATAAGAGAGCCTGTTCTGAATATCTATGCCCTTGATAAGGACTACGACTGCTGGGTTACCTAACATTCGTCCTCAAATGAGACTGACTAAGCTGAGAATACTGGTAGACTGAACTTACTAATAGGACATGAACATCCGAAACATGATTTAGTCCTTTAAGCTTGTTAAAGGGGTCCTAGACTTAGAAAATTATACCTAAGTATTCAGACTTAGTGTTATTTTAGCCTTTAAAAGTTGGCAATATTGTTTTGCTACCTTTATGCCCGTTAAATGTTGATATTTGAGTTAGTTCATGATCAGGAAGGTCAGTAGGTGTTTTCGGACAAGTTTTAAATTTTTCGAACCTCGTTTAGACCATGTTTGAGTGACCAAAATAATGAGTCGATGCAATCTCTATGCGTCGCATCATCAATCATGTCGATATATAATTTTTCCCACAGATCAGTCTAAATTCCAGTGAACCAACATGGACTCGATACGGCGCATTGGCCATCGCATCGATGCCAATGATATGGTGCATCGATAACATAGTTTTTAGTCATTAAAAGGTTGCATCCTTAGGGTTAATTAAGTCTTTTTCCCACATGCTTCAGCCCCTATAACCCAAAATTTATCCTTCTTTTAGAAAGTTATATTTATTCTTTCATAAATTGCTCAAGAACAAAACCCTAGTTGAATTAAATTCAAATTCAAGGCTTCAGATTCTACTATTAATTTTCAAGAATTCACCAACTAAGGTATGTAAGTGGTTATCCAAGGGTTCTTTCCACCCTTGGAGTCAATGAAACTCTTTTAAACTTCAAGTAATTTGGAATTTATGATTTCCTTTGTTTGAATTATTTGTATTCATGATTATGATTTGAATTAGATTTCTATTTCATGATTTATTATACGTTTCATGTTAAATTAATTGTTATGTGTATAGATTCATATGAATCCATGTTAAAACCTTTGAAATTGTAAAATTGGAAGTGAATCATGATGCTCGCTTATTATGTGCATATATTATGCTCACCAAGTGTTTGATGAATTGTTCACATGAACTAATAAGGGAAATGAATCATGTCATACTAGATTATGTGCAAGCTATATCATGCAAGTGTTTGATAAAATGTCTCTATAGATACATTATGAATAAGTGTGCATTTTTATGTTATCCAAGATCATATGATTCTTTATTTTTTATGCTATAGAGTCCTAGGGGTATTTAATACCCAACAATTTAGCTGTTTACCTAGAGCCAGTGTTCGTTACATAATAATCTCGGTCATGTCATGATCAGATGTACTCTTAGTCAGTTACAAGACTCTAGAAAACTCAATAGACTCAGTATCAGTCCAGTCCAGTTCAGTATTCAATTTAGACCTTAGTAAATTCGGTTAGTTATCAAAATTCAGTAGTATTCTGTCAATCAACGAAACTCAGTAAACTCAATTCAGTTTAGTTAGACAGTATAATGAGTAATAGTCCAGTCAAGCCTAGTATGAACTAGAAAATCAGTTCAGTGTCTATTCAGATTGGAGTAGGATTCAGCACCGAGTTAACCCTGGGATGGGGGCATTCCTGCCAGCAGAGGGTTTGACCCTTAGTAGCAATCCCTGCATTATAGAACTATGTAGCCATCATAGGTTGAGATATCTTCCTGCCAGATATTATGAGGATTGATACATCTTATATGAGTTTTTCTGTCAGCGAGGGTTAATAAAAAAACTTCCTATCAGAGAGGGTTAACTCACTGCTTATCTTTTCCCATGGCACGGTATTGGCACCCTTCCAAATAGGGTTACAGGTTGGACCCCAATTTAATTAAAAAGGGGCATGTCGGTTAGATGATTATGTCTCACAGTCTCAATTTCAGATTTAGTCTCAGTATAAAACTTAGTTTAGTTCTACAGATTACGGACTATCAGACATAGTCACTCAGTTTAGTATGAAACTCAGTATAGTTCTACAAAATCAAGACTGTCAGATACAGTCATTTAGTTTTCAGTTAATTAGTATTCAGACTCAGTATTTAGTGTTATCATGATCTCGGTTACAGTTATGTATTCATGCATGTACTCTCATCCAGTTATACTCATGTCATTCAGCCAGTATTATTCATACATATGAACCCATGCATTTCATCCTACCTCACTTTACATACCAGTACATTCAAAGTACTGATGCATACCTTTCATTTATGCTATGATGTTCTAAATCATAGGTTCATATGCAAGAGCTCCCAAGCACCCTTAGTAGTTTAAACTTTTAATAGACAAAGATGGCAGTGAGTTCTCATAGTTCGAGGACATGGTTATTTTCTCTAGTATTTTAGTTTTTCAGCTCATTTCAATAGCCAGAGTTATTTGGGGACTTCTCCCATCAACTCCATATTTTAAATAGTTTAGAGGCTTTTTAAACTAGAGTATTTTTAGACAGATGTTTCAGTTTTAGTATTGTAAGACCATATTTAGTTTTATTATAGTATTGAATCTTATGTCATGTTATTTTCATATTACAACATTATTATAAAGTTATTGCAACAGGTACCAGTCATGGGTTAGCTTGTGGTCCTTCATGATTATGAGCACCGTATAATGTCTAGGGTATAGACTCAGGGCATTACATAATTGAAGATAGAGGGACAAGTACAAAAGACTATTCATGCATTATAGAATATGATAAGAGCATGTATGATCGACTTAAAAGGTAATTAGGATGTTCACTTACCTCTTATTGAGCAAGGATTTCATCCATCCTGGTAAATCTCTATGAGGTGTACCTGTATTGTTCATGCATAAGAAGAATGGTTCCCTTTACATGTCCATTGATTACCGGCAACTGAATAAGGTGATAATAAAGAATAAGTACCCTCTTCTGAGGTTAGATGATTTTTTTGATCAGCTTCAGGGTGCTAAGTTTTTCTCCAAGATCGATCTTTGGTCTGGGTATCATCAGTTAAAAATTAGGAAGGTAGATATCCCTAAGACATCTTTCCATACTTGATATGGACATTTTGAGTTCTTGTTTATGTCTTTTAGTTTGATTAATTCCCCGGTGTTATTTATGTATTTGATGAATAGGGTCATTCATTAATTTCTGGATTAGTTCGTGATTGTATTCATTGATGATACTTTTTGTATACTCTATGAGTAAGGAGGATCATGCTGATTACCTCCCCATTATATTGTAGACCTTGAAAGATCAGTAGTTGTATGCTAAGTTCTCTAAATGTGAATTTTGTTTGAACGTTGTCATATTTCTGGGTCATGTTGTGTCCAGTAAGGGGATCATGGTGGATCCTCAAAAGGTTATTGTGGTTAAGAAGTCGCCTAGACCCATGACTCCAATCTATATTCAGAGCTTCTTGGGCTTAGCCTTTATTATAGGAGATTTGTTGAAAGTTTTTTTTCTATCACTGCTCCACTGACCAAGTTGACTAAGAAAAAGGTGAAGTTCTTGTAGTCTCATGCTTTCGAGGGTAGCTTTGAGAATCTGAAAGATAAGTTGACAAGGGTTTTGTCATCCATTGTAATACGTCCCGTCTTGGTTTAGGTTGTGTGTTAAGGCAACATATCAAGGTGATTTCTTATGCCTCTAGAGAGTTAAAGGTTCATATGAAGAACTATTCAACTCATGACTTCGAGTTGTTAGCCGTGGTGTTCGCGTTGAAAATATAGCATCATTATTTGTATGGGGTTGCATATCGATATCTTTTTTTATCATAAGATCCTGTTGTATATATTCACTCAAAAGGAGCTTAATCTCGGGTAAAGAAGGTGGCCTGAGTTACTAAAGGACTGTTATATAAGTCTTAATTACTATCCAGGTAAAGCTAATGTAGTTGTCGATGCTCTTAGCAGGTTATCCATGGGAAGTTTAGCTCATGTGGATAAGGATAAGTGGGGCTTGGTGAAGGATTTTCACCACTTAGCTAAACTTGGAGTTCGTCTCTTAGACTTTGAGGATAGTGGTGTGTTTGTGCAACAAGTGGCACAATTGTCTCTTGGTTCAAAAATAAAGGAGAAACTGGAATTATACCCTCTCTTGATGAAAATCAAGGATAAAGGTAATAAAAAGTTGATGGCTTTTGAGATCAGTGGTGATGGTATCTTGAGGTACCAAGGGAGGTTGTGTGTTCCAGATGTTGATGGGTTGTGATATAGGATTTTATCCAAGACCCATGAATTGCGATATATGGTCCATCCCAATTCAACAAAGATGTTTCATGATCTCAAGGATATTTATTGGTGGAATATTATGAAATGGGATGTAACGAACTTTGTGGCTAAGTTTATGGTGTGTCAGCAAGTAAAGGTGGAGCACATGAGGCCTGGTGGGCTACTCAAAGAAATTGAAATATAGGTGTTGAAGTGGTAGGTAATTAATGTGGATTATGTTACCGTCCTTTCGGGATCACAGAATCAGTGTGACTCCATTTGGGTCATCATGGATAGGAAGACTAAGTCCTCTTACTTCTTGCCAGTGAGTACTAATTATTCTGCCGAGGACTATGCGAAGTTGTTCCTTCAGAAGATTGTAAAGTTTCATAATGTGCCTATCTTGATCATGTTGGATTGTGGAACTCAGTTTTCATTGCATTTCTGCCGCTCATTTCAGCGTGGTTTGGGGACCAAAGTGAGTCTCAGTACCATTTTTAACCCGCATTTGGATGGTCAAGTAGAAAGAACTATTCAGACTTTGGAAGATATGTTGCGATCTTGTGTAATTGTTATTGGTGGTAGTTGGTTGACCACTTATCTCTCATTGAATTTTACTATAATAATAGTTACCATTCTAGCATTTGTATGGCCCCGTTTAAGGCATTGTGTGGTAAGAGGTGTTGATCTCCTATTGGGTTGTTTGAGGTTGGTGAAGCAGTGATGTTTGGCTCAGATTTGGTTTATCAAGCTTTGGAGATGGTGAAGTTGATTAAGGGTGTTGTGTTCGTTCGATTAGGTAAAGGGGGTGGTCACCGATCCATGTAGGACTTGAAAAACCCATCATGACCAGGCACTGGTTTGAGTGGTGACATACTAAGTCAACATATGGAATGAAAGTAGGACATGTGGACCTCAAGTGGGAAAAGAAAGTTCCAAAAACACAAAATCTCAAGAGCTGACTTGTAGGAAAATTTTGTCCTGGCACTTGCACACAGAACTTGTGCCCACCCTGTAGGCCACAAGTTCTACCTGCGCCTAGGGTCAGGGTGCAAGTGTAGACATAAGTGGCCACCGACCATGTTTACTCCTATTTCATTCGGGATTTGGTTTTAGTATTTCCTCATGTACTATAAATACCCTTTATGTGTTTTTAGTAGGAGTTACGCAATTTTGATATTCACAAATATATTATGATTCCAAGATTACATTTTGATCTTAGGATTCTCTTGTATTAACTTCAGTTGATTAATTCAGTTATGGTTGTGTTTTTTTCTAATTATTATTGTTATGATTTCATATATTCTTTCAATTATGAATGTTGTTGATTACTTTACAAGCATGAGTAGCTAACAACCCATAGCTAGGATTGTGGAAACCCTGGCGGATTGACGAAGTAGGGGAAGTGATATTGTTGTTCTGAACTGATACCTATGCATGTATTGCTTTATCATCAATATAATAGTTTTCTTAATAGGTGAACATGTTAGGATCCTGCCTTGATTATTGCTAATTACTCCAAAAGAGGAGTAGTTACTAGGAAAAGATAAAGACAACAGTAATTTAGAGTTTACTTGTCGATCCATGCTTCTAGGGTTTATCTATGTAAGATGGTTAGACTTCATCAACTAACAACAGACTAAAAAGTTAATAGTTAATTGGGATCAAGATAAGGGTTGGTAAGGTGACATCTTGAGACTCAAAAGGTAAAGGGCGAGATCCTTCTACTCGTCCAAAAGACTGTAGAAGGTACATAAATTATTGATTCTACATGCAAGGTATCCGGTTGGTTCAACATAGCACGATAAGATGTAGAGATAAGAATCTAGGGGGAACACAAACCTAGTGTTCATTTAGGACTAACTACAACAAAAGTTGACATTTGTTACTTGTCCAATATTGATATTCAAAACCCACATTTACTTTTCCAATTCTGACTGTTGGTTACAACAACTGAGATCCAAAAGTCCTGTATTCCCTTGGAATTCGAACCTAACCTCTATTGGGTTACTATATTTGGCAGTAATCATATCATCTTTTGAGAGAAGGAGTAGCTTGGACGTCACTAAACTTTGGAGTCACTGCTGGGGAATACAGTGTTGATTTGCGATTTGAAGTTGTTGCTATTTTTAGGTTTTGTTTTTATTCTTAGTTTGGCATAAGCTGGCGTATACCTAACACAGGAGCAGAGTCAATACCTTACTCCCAATAAGTCCGAATCTAGAGAGGATCATACAAACACCTAGCAGGGTGGTGGAGCAGAAAAGAGATAATAATTCTAAAAGGGTTTGTGATGTTGTACCTCCTCCTCATCCTAAAGGAGTACAGGATATTATTAATCATTAGACTATTCAACTTTTATCTCAAGATGAAAGTGAGAGGAGGTCAATAAAAGAAGCTCAGTGGGTAGCTTGGGAGGCAGAGCTAGCTAAGTAAAGACAAGAAGTAGACTATCATGTAGCACTCGATGAAAATTAAAATAGAGTGAGAGGTGCCCACTTCATGTGATCCTAATATATCAGTATGTGTAGCCATATATAGATGATCAAGAAAATTTAAGATACGTTGAGCTGGCAAAGACTGGAGCCATTATACCTCTTGTTCTACCCCCAGGCATCAAGTTTGACATAATGAATGCCATGATCCAGCTCTTAAATCTGAAGGATGTGTTTGCGGGTCTGCCTACAGATGATGTAAATTTTCACCTTTCAAATTTTATTAGAATTTATAGTTCGTATACAAAGCTAGGGGTGAATTAGAAAGTTCTTAGATGAGGCTATTCCCCTTCTCACTTATAGGAGAAGCATCTTTATGGTTAGGGAAACTGCCAAGAGGCTCTATCACTACATGGAACGAGTTATGCATGAATTTTTTAAATAGTTTTTCCTCTGTCTAGGATGTTGTAGCTTAAGGATGAGATCTATAATTTCAGGCAATTGTAGTTAGAATCTATGTACGAGACATAGTTCAGGTTCAAGAAAAAGCTGAGTATGGTGCCCAATCATTGGTTGTCAGGACAAGCTTATTAGAGATATTTTACCAAGCCTTGGCTATCATCTCCAGAGCCATGGCCGACAACATATTTAGAGAAGCTTTTATGAGACTAAGATCGGAGAAAACTTCGGAGATGTTAGATCAAATTTCACTCACTAACTAAGAGTGGCACACTCAAGAGGCTGAAAGAGGATCTAGTACGTATGCTATTGGTGCCTTCTATGATTGAAAAGTAGTTGATAACTCAATAGAGAAAGAGATTATGTTGTGACAAACTGATCTGGGGTAATACTAAAGCAGGTAATAATAATGACTTTTGAGAAAGTAAATGCAGTAGTAGCACAGCGGTCATCTTTTAAAGCTTATGAGTCAGAATTGGAGGAGGAAACAAATTATCTAGATCATCAATTGGTTGGGTTTTGAGCCTAAGTTCATGGGAACCACGGTCAGAACTACTATGACAGATATAGAGACCAAAGTAGGGAGTGAGATAGTGACTGGAGAAAAAAGGATCACTACAGAGATAAAGGAGATAGGTATATTCCACCTGGCATATGAGATACAGAATTGAGAATAAAAGAGATGCTGGCTAAGCTAGTGAAGGGTTAAGAAAATCCTGAGATCAGCCTTAAGGGGATTAAGGCCGACATTGCAGGGTTGACCCAAAAGGTCAAATCTCATACAACTATTATCAAGCAGTTAGAGCACCAGTTAGGGAAGACATTAGCAATACTAAACAAGAGACAGTCGGGTACCCTTCCGAGCAACACTATGCAAAATCCAAAAAATGACAGCCATGTTATTTCCATTACCACAAGGAGTGGTATTACTACTATAGATCCCCACTACCTGCTAGGGACCTGATAATGATGAGACACCTGTTGTGGAGCCAGAAAAGAAAATAGGTGGAGATGATGCAGTTGTTAAGAAAAGAGGCAAGGGTTCGATTGTTAAGCAGGAAATACGACAAGTTATTGAGATGCTTAAAAAATTAAGCTTGAATATTCCTCTTCTTGAGGAATTGAGGTAAATGCCTAGATATGCCAGGTTTATTAAGTAGTTGGTCACAAGGAAGAAGTCAGCAAAGATTGAGGATGTTGATGTCTTGCACCACTGTAGTGCAGGCACTATGTGGTCTTTGGCTCAATAAAAAAGGGTGACCTCGGAGCATTTACTATACCATTTACTATTGGGCCATCCAAATTTTCTAGATCTTTATATGACTTAGGAGCCAACATTAATTTTATGTTGCTAGCCATATTAAATAAATTGGATTTGAACCCTCTGGAACCAACTTTAATGTAGCTATTGATGGTTGATCGGACGGTGAAGAAACCTATTGGCATCTCTTTTGATGTGGTTGTGAGAATGTATAATTTTATATTCCCTATTGACTTGGTCATTCTATACTGTGAGGTTGACACTGAGATGCCCATTATATTGGGAAGACCATTTATGGCCACAGGTTGAGTGATGTTTGACATAGAGAAAGGAGAGTTGAAATTTAGAGTCAATGGTGAGGAGGCCACGTTCAACATTTGAAAATCAATGTAGTAGCCTACGGACATGAGGCTGGTATTGGTGATTGATTAAATTGATGAACCTGGAGGATACTCCTATAGGTATCTTGATGAATTCTGAGTAATCAAGATACCTGTGTCGTATTGTGATATTAAATCAAGCGCTGCATGAGAGGCAACCCATGGGTAGGAGTTGTGAATTGACTCTATGTTATGAGTATGTGAGATGTTACTTAGTTCCCTTTGTGTGTTGGATTCAGAACTTGCCCGGTTAGTCTTGCCTAGGTTTGAAGATATTCAATTAGGAAAGGATCATAGGCTATTTTTTTATTTCATTCCACTTTTTAGCCTAAATGACCTTCTATGTGTGAAATAGTATTCCTTGATCCCTGATTTGAGTCTTAGCCTATTTCTTTGTTTTCACCTGTCACCATCCCAATTGTTTTACAATGTACATGTTTTGGTTCGAGTCCTCCGTGGACATTGAGCACCTCAACTCAGGCAAATCGCCTAAATTAAGGGTGGCTGTCATAGAGGTACATGATGTAGAGTGGGTGTGTAGAAGGGTAAAATAATAGAAAAAGTCAATGTGTGGTAGCAAAAGAAAAAATTTGTGAAAAAGAAAAAATAAAAGACCACACCCAACCTAAATGTGCATTAAAATAAAGGGAGAAATAAGGGTGGAAATAAAGTGAAAAATTAGCTAGTAAGTGAGACACCAAGGTTAGTGTAGTTCCAAGGAGGCTTATTCACACGATATGTACATACGTACCATACTAGCACTTAAGTCTACATTACAAGCTGAGAAAATTCGTATAGTGATACAAACTTGACTATCTGAATGTTAAGGTAAATAAAATAAGGGCAAGCCTATGGTGTTTAATGCACATTAATTGGAACTTCTTTTCTAAGTGTGAGTGTCTCTTTACTGTCCCCGTATTAACATGCATTATTTTATATGATTAAGTGGGACATCTTTGTTGTGAGGGCATTTGAGTTAAATTGCTAGTTATTTGCTTGTTTCGGATAGAGTAACTTGTTCATATACACGATTATCTATTGCTAATGTAATGTCATACCATGATCCCATTGTTTCACATTTTTGTACTTTATATTCATACACAGTTGGTTTTGAAAAGTGACACTAGAGGGGGTGTTATGATTTGAACGTAAAGTGTTGACTGACTGACATGAATAGCTTAGAATCTCCTAGTTAAGTATCTCGTTTAGTTTTGTTTTATTTTGTTGTCTGAGGATATGCAAACATTCAAATTTGAGGGTGTTGATGTGCTATAGAAATATAGCACTTTCAATGCTTAAAATGAGGAAAATATGCAAGTTTCTAAGGTTGTTTTGTTAGATATGATGAGTTTTTTGTATGTTTTGTAAAAAATCATGTTTTGGGATTCTAAGTTCATGAAAAAGATGAAAAAAGGTATTTTAGCTACTTATTGGAGAAATTATGGATGTTTGGGATACTTTTTGACTCGTTGGTGACCAAAGCATGTTTGGGAATTGAAGAAAAGCTGAAAAGATGACTTCTGGTGCTTACTATGTCAACATATGGACCGCAAGTAGGACATTTAGACCTTAAGTAAGCAAACCAAGTGCTAGAAGTCCAAAATCTCGCGAGCTGACTTAAAGGAAAATTTTGTCCTGACACTTGCACTCGGCACTTGTGCCCACCCTGCAGGTCGTAAGTGTTGCCTGTGCCTAGGGTCAGGGCGCAAGTGCAAACCATAAGTGGCCACCATCCTTTTTTTCTCCTATTTTATTTAGGCTTTGGTTCTAGGGTTTCCTCATATACTATAAATACCCTTTATGTGTTTTTTAGTAGGAGTTACACACTTTTGATATTCACAAACATATTTTGAATCCAAGATTAGATTTTTATCTTGGAATTCTCTTGTATTAACTTCAGTTTATTGATTCAGTTATGGTTGTAGGTTTTTCTACTTCTTATTATTGTGATTTCATCTATGCTTTCAATTATGAATGTTGTTGATTACTTCACAAGCATGAGCAACTAAAAACCCATATCTAATTGATGAAGTAGGGGAAGTGCTATTGTTGTTTTGAACCGATACCTATGCATGTATTGCCTTATCTTCAATATAATACTTTTCTTAATGGGTGCACATGTTAGGATCCTGCCTATATTATTGCTA
This sequence comes from Capsicum annuum, assembly GCF_002878395.1. NCBI lineage: Eukaryota > Viridiplantae > Streptophyta > Magnoliopsida > Solanales > Solanaceae > Capsicum > Capsicum annuum. Next base: position 61,507,651 of record NC_061112.1, read on the forward strand.
CATATTCCAAAAGAGAAGTAGTGACTAGGAAAAGATAATGGAGTTTAGTTGTTGATCCGGGCTTCTAGGTTTTATCTACATAAGATGGTTAGATTTTATCTAATAACTATAGACTCAAAAGTTTATAGTTAACTGGGATCAAGATAAAGGTTAGTAAGGTGACATCCTTAGACTTAAAAGGTAAAGGGTAAGATCCTTCTACTCATCCAAAAGACTGTAGAAGGTACATAACTTATCGATTCTGCATGCAAATTATTGGGTTGATTCAACATAGCACGATAAGCCTACAAAGCTGAGATCCAGGAAAACATAATCCTAGTGTTCACTTACGACTGATTACAATCAAAGTTGATATTTGTTACTTGTCCGATATTGATAATCAAAAACCCCATTTACTTTTCTAGTTGTTCTCATTAGTTACAACAACTGAGAGCCATAATTCCACAATTCCCTTGTAATTTGACCCCAACCTTTGTTGGGTTGCTATATTTGGCAGCGACCCTATTATCTTCTGAGAGGAGGTATAGCTTGGACGTCATTATATCTTAGCTAAGTTATCATAAAGAGAGAAAAAAAGAGGGAGTGAGGCCAGTCTTAAAGACTGTATGAGCAATAATGTCAACATTAGAGTTCTATTTGGGATGAGCATACATAAGAAATAGGACAATTCATAAATCAACAAAATAGATTATTTCAATCAAGTTTAGAAAATCATGTAAGAAAACTATATTCAAGTTCTCTAAACAATTCCATTATTATTTTTTAAGAGGATCCTATGCCATTATCGGGTATACATTTCGATACTATGGATTGACCATAGCCATCAAACTACTCCATCAGCTAGATTCCACTTTAGAGGGTCTTTCTACCACATTATCTTTCCAACAATGTGCACTAGTTTAACGATTCCAACTTAAGTAGCGGCGAATTGGAAAATTTTATCTTCATGAATAGTTCCTTACAGTACAACAATGTCATATATTTCTTGTATCAAATTCAAATTCATCAACATATAACAACTCATAAATAGCATAGATTCAAGTAATCATTCTCAAACATTTGATCATACTATCTCTTGTCTGAATGTAAGTGAATCAGCTTCTAGATAATAAATTTAATATAAAAAAATTGGATTTTAATACATGTTATAATTGAAAACCGCCTATAGAAGAGTTATTATTGAAAGTATTTTTGCGAAATAGCCTTAGTTTGATTCCAATGACTTCGTCCTCGATGTATCTAAAGAAACATAATATGATATTTGAATATTAACTATCCTTAAAACTTAAAGAATTGGATGCTTTTAGTAATAAGGTTTATAAATGTTGAACACACTTAGTTACTTGAGTTGTTTCCTTTTATAATTTCAACCCCAAAATACTAATTCTCTATCTTAAAGACATTATTTTAGTAATCTTCAATAACAAATTACGAAGCAGAACTTTGAAATTATCAAAAAGTCATCCCTCTTTGTTTTGGTACCAACAATCAGTTGTTCCATTAGTTTTTAGTTGTTCTATTAGATTCCCAAATGTTGGAACTCGTAAGGAAAATTTCAAATTTTACTCAATCCTAATGTAACAACCTGAAAATTTGATAAAATATGTTAATTTTATGATTTTATGTTATTTGACTATTTTATCCCTCCTAGTAGTTGCATTATGATATTTTTGGAGTGTGGGGATGATTGACATAGTTTTTGATGGATTTTGGTACTATTTATGCGATATCGTAGTTCTTGGAGGCTTCGAGAGCTTTATTTTGGACGTATGTGGATATCATTTGATACATATGATGGATGGCTGAACGAACTACGCTAGAAGATCTGGAATATCAATTTTAGGATGGTAATATATTTGCTGTGATTTTACGGCTCTTAAATCTCATTTCGACCCTCAGATTGAAAATTTGTATTTCAAATTGTGGGGTCAATTTTATAAAAATAATTTTTTTTTCAAAATTATGATATCTCCATTGAGTCCATAGCATTGAATTTAGTGTGGTTTTATAGTTTTTTTTCATATATCGGACTCCAAACGAATTTCGGACACACCATCGATGTCCGTTTGGACTTAGAAAAATTTAGTGCAGAAAAATCTGCACTATAAAATAGCCCTTTATGGCCCATTTTGCTCATCTTTCACCTTTCCTCTTGAGAGTTACATCCTAAAATAGTGTGAGATCTTAAAAGTGAAGCTTGTGAGAGCTTGGAAAGCTAGATTAACATCTATTTTTTTATTCTATTACGGATTTAAGATGAAATTTCATCTTTTTCTTACTCTAATTCTAGAATAATTGTTCAAAAATCTCAAAAACTTTATTTCTTGATTTATCTCTAAATTTCACTCCTTTTCACTTGAATAATATTTCTAATCCTATAATTACTATTTTTTTCATCAATCTCATCTTCAAAACAACTTCAATTTTTGAGTTTAACACAAATTTCAAAGATTTTACTCGATAAACCTCAAAAATAATTTTTCTTCAATTTAAACCTCGTTTTTAACTGAATTTGTCTTGGGTTTTTAGTTGTAGATTCCTAAAAGTATGGAAAACAGGCTTTTGAAGTAAAGTTACAATTTTGCCTTTCTTTTTCAAAAACCCATTTTGGGGCTCTGTTTTGACCCCGAATCAATAAAAGTCAATATGGGTATTATTATCTTTGTTTTGATGCATAGAATCTATATTTTTTTTGTTTTAGTTTATTTCGTAATCATTCATGAGAAGTAGGGCTGTAACGACCCGAAATCGCCTCCCGGGACGTCACACAGTGCTTAAGGCTACAAGTAGCCCCAAGCTAACCCCTTGAGCCTGTTTCTACTAATAATACTCATTTCAAGATAAAATAATTCAAACACTAGCATAGTCATACCATATGAAGGAAGATACAGAGAAAATACTCGGTCCAAGTGACCACAATACTGGAATTCTCAACACAATCACAATCTGGTAACTAGTCTGACAAAGCCTCGACTAATTCATAAACTAGAGAGTCATTGGGACAGGTCCCTAATAGACTCAAAATGAACTGAATGTAATAACATAGTCTCTCAAATACGAAAATGTTTAAAGATAGGTCCTCGAACCATGAGGACTCACCATTGTAGGAATGTAGACAGAGATACTCGAAAGTCACTGACGAGGCTGGGACTGAGCACCTAAACCTATATTATAAGACAATATATCATATAGATGTATATGTGGATCAGCACTTGGGAATGTACTGAGTATGTGGGGGTGCATGCATTTATATAAAACAATATCAATACTCTTTAACCAAATCATGCATACAATAAGTAATGACTCACATAGCTTGAATAAGTATAAAATGTAATGCTCATGAATCATATGGAATGGAGCATGAAACACAAATCTTGTGAGTCATCATAGTTTAACTTTGAAACATACTTGAAGGCATTTCATTCACTTTAGGAAAATATCTCATTTCAAGCTTTAGGAAAATCATTCTATCTCACAGGAAAGATACTCTAGTTTAGGGAAACAACTTGTATCAAGGGAGGTTCTCTTAACCGACATAAACCATTCGAGCTACCTAGAGTCCAACATTTTGTCCTCCTAAGGAAGAGACCCCACGTTGGGGAGGAGCGGCATAATCTTGCCATGGAGTATAACCTCGATTCAGTGATCACTTATCTCGACCTCGGGTCCAATATCTCAGCCTTAGGCCCAAATTCTCAAACCTATGTGGAACGTAATTCTGGGCTAAGAAATTATAGTAACTTACCCAACTCGGTGCTAAATAATACTCCTTTTTGTTTATCTCGCTCATCTCTTGGAAATCCACTTTAAAATAATCTCATGGTTCATTAAGAATCCAATAATCAAATCTATAATCTCATTTAGTGAAGTGGATTTCAAAGCTCCATGACCATTAGGTCAAAACATTTCTCAATAATCTCAGAATACTCAAATCATGGGTTCTTATAGCATAAGAGTTCATAAAATTGCAAATCTCAAGTAGGGCTCAATAACCCTTAATTAAATCTCAAGTTAAAACTCATCAAAAGCATAACAGATAACATATAGATTCATTACTCATGTAGAAATCTGGAAATTTCAGTAATTTGTCTCAAAATCTCAACATACTCATATACTTCAATATCTCAAACATTTCAACTATTAATTTTTCAAGGATTAAAATCATAGGGTATAGACCCAGCTACAATTTCTCAAGAAAACATGTGAAAATCATGCCATTAGACTCTCAATTCATGGGAAACATTAAAATATTACAATCAATAATAATGGGTGAAAAACCCTAATCCAAATTCTTGTAAAATCTCATAGTTTGCAGAAAATCATAGTTTAAATAAGCCTTTGAGCACAAGGATGAAAGGATTACCCTTGTTCAAAACCCCACATACCTTATATTATGAAATTAAATGAACAACCTTGCTTTAAACTCTTCTTCTTACCCTTGAGTGAGGGTTCTTGCAACCCTTGATCTTAGGGAACTTAAATCTCAACTCAATTTGTAGAATCCACTGTGAGTTCTTGGATTTCCTAGAGAAGGGTTTTAGATTTTCTCTTGAGGGAGAAACCCTAGCCTTTGGATGTTTTAGGAGATAATGAGGCTATCAGGTTCGTTTGGAATATATCTGAGGGTTAAAAGAGTGGAATGACCGAAAAGCACTTTTTAAAAATGAGTTAAAAATACTAAACGAGGGATACAACGATCGGAGAGATGGTCCGTCGCAAGTTTGATGGTCCATCGGATCATTCGTCTCACGTTGTCTAGAAAATGAACACACTGCTTTGATGCAATGGTCTTAGCGATGGACCATTGCATACCCGATGGTCCATCAGATCATCCGTCGCATGTTGGCCAAGATGAAGCCATACTGCCTGAGCGCGATGGTCCATCGCAGCCTTGATGGTCCTTCATTTTGGACATCGCACTTGGTCCGAAAAAGGTAGTTACTTCCTTTGTTACGATGGTCTGTCGAATCATCTGTTGCACCTGGGCAGTTTCGATAACTCTCAGTAAAATGGCCATAACTTCTCACCCCGATACCGGATTTGGACGAAATTGGTATTGTTGGAAAACTAATTCAATTATCTACATGAAAAAAGTCAAATTTAAGAAAATTCTATATGGTTTAAACACCAATCACTTGGGAAGTCACTTCTCAATCTTTTAGGGCCAGAATTACACTTCACTTGACACGCTCTAAGGGTCAGACTACTAGGAAACTTTGCAGGGTCTTACAATATATCTCCCTTGGAAACTTTTGTCCTCGAATATTGCTAGTTAGACTAGAAACACAGGAAAACGGCATACACATAGCTGAAGCAAGTTGCTAAAATAGGCTCAAAAACTCTCTAAACTCTCTAATGCATCGGAAATTGCAAAAACTCATCCAAGAATAGATACATATAGCTTAACTTTAGATTAGAAGGGCTGAATTAAGGAAGAATAATACCTTCAGATTGATCTGAACTCGCGGAAAAGAGGTGTGGGAACTTGGCTCGCATGTCTACTTCTGCCTCCCAAGAAGCGCCCTCAACTGACTGGTTCCGCCATAAAACTTTGACTAAAGGAACCTCTTTGTTACTCAGTCTATGAATCTAAAAATCTAGGATCTCAACAGGAATCTCATTGAATGAAAGACTATTCTGAATATCAACACTCTCTGAGGGATATACTATAACAGAATCACCAATATGCTTTTAAGCATAGAGACATGAAAAAGAAGGATGAACAGCTGATAACTCTGCGGGCAACTCAATCCCATAGGCTACTTTCTAAACACGACTTAAAACTCTATACGGGCCAACATAACGAGGACTAAGCTTTTCCTTTTTTCCAAACCCCATCACCCCTTTCATGGGTGAAATCTTCAAGAACACCAAGTCACCCACTTCAAACTCAAGATCTCTTCTCCTCACATCGGTATATGACTTTTGACGACTCTGACCTGTCTTTAACCTCTCTCTAATCTACTTAACTTTCTCCATAGCTTCAAATACTACATCAGGCACAATCACGGTAGCTTCATCCACTTCAAACTAACCTATGGGTAATCTACATTTTTTATCATACAAGGCCTCAAATGGTGCCATCCCGATGCTAGCATGGTAACTATTGTTATAGGCGAACTCTATCAATGGACAATGATCATCCCAACTACCTTTAAAATCAAGAGAACACGCCCTCAACATATCTTCTAGGGTCTGAATGGTCCTATCATCCTGAACATCTGTCTACGAATAAAAAGCGGAACTCAAAAGAACTTGGGTGCCAAGACCCTGCTGAAATGCCCTCTAAAACTGAGAAGTAAATTAAGTTCCCCTATCCTAAATGATGGATGAGGGAACTCCATGCAACCTGACTAACTCCTGGATATACAATCTAGCATAATCCTCAGCTGTATAAGATGTGTACACGGGCAAGTAAGAATCATGATGATGAAGCGAAAGAGGTAACCCGATCACGAAGTCCATATTCACCACCTCCTACTTCCAAGTGGGTATACCAAACTCTTGTATCACACCACCCGCTCTTTGGTTCTCTACCTTAACCTGTTTGAATGTTGCACACTTTGCTACAAATCCATCTATATCTTTATTAATACCATTCCACCAATAGATTTCCCACAAGTCGCGGTACATCTTGGTAGTGCCGGGATAAATGGAATACCGCGCACCATGTGCTTTAGCCATGATCCTCTACCTCAGATCATCAACACACGAAACATACAATCTACCTTGCAATCTTAATACGCCATCTCCCCTTTAGGAGAAAACCTCTACCTTTTGGTCCTTAACTACCTCCTTTAGTCTAACCAAACTAGGATCTCTATCTTACTTCTCCTTCACTTCCGATACTAAATTGATTCGGAACTAATTTGCACCAAAGTACTTCCTTCCGCTGAATCAAGCAACATAACACCCAATCTAGCCATACAATGCACATCACGAGCTAACTCTTTATTACCCTCCTCTACATGAGCAACACTACCTATAAACAATCTGCTAAGGGTATCTGCCACTACATTAGCCTTGGTCGGGTGATACAACACACTCATATCATAGTCTTTTAACAACTTTAACCACCTTCTTTGCCTAAGATTTAAATCCTCCTGAGTAAACACATACTGCAGGCTCTTATGATTAGTAAACACATCAACATGAACACCATAAAGATAGTGCCTCTAGATTTTCAAAGCAAAGACCATAGCAGCTAACCCAAGATCATGGGTTGGGTAATTCTTTTCATACAACTTTAACTATCTAGAGGAATAGGCTATAAACTTACCTCTTTGCATCAACACACAACCCAAACCAATTCTAGAGGAATCATAATACACCACAAAACCATCAAGCAAAGTCAACATAGGTGATGAAGTAAGTCGAGTTCAACTCTTGAAAACTCTTCTCACAGGAATATGACCACTGGAACTTAGATATTTTTTGAGTTAATTGGGACATGGGAGACATAATAGAAGAGAAACCTTCAACAAAACAATGGTAGTAGCCCAATAGACCTAAGAAACTTCTAATGTCAGATGGAGAGATAGGTCTAGATTAATTTCTTGCAGCTTCTGTCTTTTGGGGATCAACTCTAATACTTTCAGATGAAACCATATGACCCAGAAAGGCTACAAACCTTAGCCAAAATTCATACTTACTAAATTTGGTGAACAACTGGTGACCTCTAAGAGTTTGCAAGACAGTTCTAAGCTGATTCGCATGGTTACTCTTATTATGAGAGTACACAAGGATGTCATATATGAACACTATGACAAATATATTGGGATACTGCTTGAATACTCGATTCATGAGTTCCATGAAGGCTTCTAGGGCATTGGTTGGCCCAAAAGACATGACTAGAAACTCAAAGTGACCATAGCAGGTTCGGAAGGCTATCTTTGGAATATCACATTCCCTCACTTTAAGTTGATGATAGCTAGATCTAAGGTCTATCTTGGAGAAATAAATTGCACCTTGTAACTGATCAAATAGGTCATCAATTCTCAGAAGAGGATACTTATTTTTGACTGTGACCTTGTTAAGCTGATGATAGTCAATGCACATACATAAAGAACCATCTTTCTTTCATACGAATAATACAGGTGCGCCCCAAGGAGAAATACTGGGCCTAATAAAACCTTTGTCTAAAAGATCCTTGAGTTGCTCTTTCATCTTCTTAAGCTCTACAGGTGCCATACGGTATTGCAGAATAGAAATAGGCCGAGTATCGAGAAAAAAGTTAATCCCAAATTCTATCTCTCTATTAAGAGGTACCCCTGGGAGATCTTCTGGAAAAACATCTAGAATCTCATTAACAATATCGACTGACTGAATAGTTGGAGCCTCAAACTTAGTGCCTTTGACTCTAACTAGGTGATAGATGCAACCCTTGGATATTAGCTTTCTAGCTTTGAGATAGGAGATAAAATGACTCTTGGGAGATACCAAACTCTCGGACCACACAAAAGCTGGTTTATCAGGAAACTAAAACTTGACCACATAGGTACGACAGTCTATAGATATATAACAAGAATAAAGCCAACAACTCTCAGTAAAATAGTCATAACTTCTCATCCTGATATCATATTTGGACGAAATTAGTATTTTTGGAAAGATAATTTAATTATTTACATGACAAAAATTCAAATTTAAGAAAATTCTATATGGTTCAAATACCAATCACTTGGGAAATCACTTTTCAATCTTTTAGGGCTAGAATTATACTTCACTTGACATGCTCCAAGGATCAGACTATGAGGAAACTTTGCGGGGTCTTACAAGGGCTTTGTTATTGAAGTATTGCAGATTAATTGTGGCATTCAAGGTTGTTTATGGCTTAACTCTTCCAGACTGAGTTGGATAATAAATGTTGGTACAAAATGAATGTTAAGGATGGAAACTAATCATGAAAAATTTCTATCTATATGTTGTGCCTGTATGGGAGCCTGAATATGATGTAATTATTGAATCTGACATATCATGTGATATGTGTGACCGTGTGGGGTGTTATTTGAGGTTGATAGCCTGGAATACATATGAATAATTATCTTATGTTGTTATAAATGCCTATTGTGGTTCCTTTGGAATATATATATATATATATATATACTTAATGGGCATATGAATCATGTTGAAAATTCATGGATAGTGAAAATAGTGAGTGTATATTGGCTCATGTGTTTGTGGAATAGTAACATTGTGGTTGGTTGTGGAAATACATCATATGGATTGTTTGAAAAAAATATATCATGTAGATTGGTTGTGGAAATACTCATTTTGTATGGTTGTAAGCATTGTATCATCATACGCATTATTTCACTTATTTGTTTTATTATTTCATATTTGGTTATTGTCATGTATGTTTAATTGATTTTTCTCTTATGTTATGTATGTGCTTTGGAAATACAAGAATATTGAAAAATTAGAAATAATGAAAATACTGGAGATATGAAGGTTGTGTGCCAAACCCTAGGTTTTGTACCAATCCCAAGGTTGTGTGCCAACCTCATGCATCCTTATCATGATCATCATCATCATCATTATCATCATTATCATTATATATACATTGAAATCATTTTATTGTGTTTATGTTGTTCTTGTATTGTCATATTGACTTGTCATCTATCTATTTATTCTATATCTTGACTTGTTAATGTTTGAATGTTCTATCTTCCTTTATTTGTACTGAATGATCTTGATTATACATGTTTCTCTTTTGTTCTACTTATATGTGATATTATGTATATTCGCATCCCAATCTGGTACGTTGTTGTATCATTATGTATGGATATTAAAGAACTATTAGTGCAAGTGGTGTGGGCTACCATTGTGGGATATTTTCTTATTGCAGGTGATGTTCCCTTAGTGTATATTTTGTATGCTTTATTTACTACTCCATTTGGTTAGACTATGATACCTACCGAGTATAAGTGGACCACACTCACACCTACTGTGCCTTTTTGGTGTAGGTCCTAGCTTGAGTGCACCTTAGATTGGTTGATTTTGAGCGTCTTTAGATATACTCAAGGTAGCGGTTGGAAATTTATGTGTCCTGGTTTACCTCTATCTTTTTATAGTAGTTATGTCTTTATTTATATTCAAAGATAGATGTTAACCCTGTATGGGTATTTCTGATGTATTTGACTCATGGTTGTATTAGTCTTATACTAATGACACCAGGTTTTAGGAGTAATGGTTGAATTGTTGAATATATTCCTCTCATATTTATCATACTTGTGTGGTTCAAATTTATTCTAAAAGCCTTACCTTAGGGGTATTTTTGTCTTTTTCTCTTTCTGTATCAGTTTGGGTGATAGGCTTACTTGTCAAGGTACACTGCGACAAGTATCATCATAACCCTTTATTTTTGGGTTATGACAAATTGGTATCAGAGTAGCTAGGTTTCATTGGCCTTAACTATGTAAGAATGAGATGTCTAATAGACTCTTGTGAATCGCTACGTAGACATTTGTATCTATCTTTGAGAGGCTATATAATTTCTTTAGGAAACTTTTCTTATTTTATTTCTTATCATGCGAAATTCTTATATACCTTATGTTCTGAGATGTGTTTTACTCTTTCTGAATAGACGGTGTTGACTTGGTCCTACGATATAAAAAATATAGAGCTTGCTTCTGAAAATAGAGTTCAGTCGAGAGGGTAAGCCTCAAGTTGTGGATGGACTTGAGAGAAGAGATGGGCTTGTGGTTCAGCCCCATCCAGAAAGAGTGTTAGGGGACTCTACCCTGAGCTTCGTGTTAAGTAGGTTGGTGGTATAGATTTTTGTTTATTTCTTCAGAGTTCATCTGCCTCAGTAGTGGAGAGATTATTGGTGTATTTATTAAACTATTTAAACGGTTATCCTTTAGTTGTGCTGGGTGTTTCTCTAGTTTAGAGTATGGATTCTCTTATTGCACCTGCTTCTATTTTGGGTACTCCTTAGACCTTGAGGCCTATCCCTATTTCAGCACTAATATTTGAGCATGGTGATTTGAGATTGAGAGTTCAGCCTTCATCTATGTTACCTCCTCGGATGGGATTTTATCCTGCTAGGTTCATTATAACATATCTTGCTAAGAGTATTGTGATGTCTTCTAAGGATTAGAAGAGGCTTAAGATATTTACTTATTTGGATCCTCCTAGGTTCTGTGGTGTTGTGTACGAGGATGTCTATGAGTTTTTGATTGATTACCAAATAAAGTTGCATAATTTGGGTTCATTACAGTCGTATAAAGTTATTTATATTACCTATTAGTTGAGAGATACATCTAGAGATTAGTGGAGATTGACTATTGGTTGTAAGCTTATTAATGCTCCTGAGATGTCATGGGATCAGTTTGTCAATGCCTTTCCGAAGAGATTTATGCCTTATAGTTTGAGAGATCAAATGTGTGGCGAGTTTGACTGCCTAGAGTAGGTCTCCATATCTATTGCAGAGTATGAGGCATATTTCCATGCCTTGTCCAGATATTCCTATACTAGTATTTCTATCGATACTGAGAAGATTCAAAAGTTCATTAAATATTTGGATATATCTCTTCAGTTGGCTACATTATAGATAGTCATATTTAGGGTATCTTTTAAAGAGTATTGTAGATTAGGCAAAGATGACTCGGGGTATTCTTTGGGCATCTTAGGGAGGCACCAAGTAGGTGCATTATTTTGGGTAGTTTAGATGTTTGTCTTCTCATGGTAGAGATTTTAGAGGTTCTAATAAATATTAGGGTAGGACAGTGTAGGTGGCTTTGTATAGTTTAGGTGGTAGATTTTTAGGTTCAGCAGTGCAGGGTGGCCATTCAGGCTTAGTGGTACCTACTTATATTGATGCAGGCCATAGGATCTATTATGTATGTCGTGAGGTTAGCCATTTGTCAAAGGACTGCCCCCATCATGTGATAAGGGCTACTCCTACTTCAGTAGTAAGAGATAGGGGTAACACAAAAGAAGTGAGAGGTAGAGATGGTCGAGCCTACGGTGGTGGTTGTGGGGCCACTCTGGCAATTAGTAGTCATGGAAAGTGCTATGTTATACCAACCATACCTAAGGTAGAGGCTTTTGATGTTGTCATTACAAGTATTATCTCCATTTGTTTCAGATATTAATCTATATTATTTGATCCCTAAGTGACTTTTTCCTATATATTTGCATATTTTGCTTTAGGTTTTAATTATGTTAGTAGGCCTCTTTACATGCATATTTGTCTATCTATCCTAGTAGGTGGTTCTTTAGTGGTGGATCAGGTGTGCCGATCTTGTTTTATGACTTTTATAGGGCATGAGACTTTGGTAGATCTGCTTGTGTTAGATATGGTTAATTTTGATGTTATTTTGGGCATGGATTGGTTGTCTTCTTATAATGTTGTCATAGATTATTTTTCTAGATTAGGTGTACTAAGGATAGCTTAGGAGGGGTCACCTTATTCGGGTTCCAAGAGGGTTATCTCTTATGTCTAGGCTCAGAGATTGGTTAAGAAAGGATCTTTAGCTTATTTGGATCATATTCATAATACTAGTGTTGCTTGTCCTCCTTTCTTGGACTCTATCCATGTTGTCCATGAGTTTGTTGATATGTTCCCTAAAGATTTTCTTGGTATGCCTCTGAATCATGATATTGATTTTTCTAGTGATATTGAGTTGGGTACCAAGCCCATTTCTATTCCTCATTATAAGATGGCCCCAGTCGAGTTGAAGGAATTAAAGGATTAGTTTCAAGAGTTGTTGGATAAGGGATTCATTCAACCTAGTATGTATCATCTTGGAGTGCGCCTATATTGTTTGTAAAGAAGGATAGGTCTATGTGTATGTGTATTGATTATCGACAGTTAAACAAGGTGATTAATAAGAATAAGTATCCTCTTCCTTGCATTGAGGATTTATTTGAACATCTTCAGGGTGCTGTGATGTTTTCAAAGATTGATTTAAGATCCGGTTATCACCAATAAAGGATTAGATCTTTGGATATCTAAAGATAATTTTTTGGACTCAATATGGTCATTATTAGTTCTTCGTTATATCTTTTTTGTTGACCAATGCCTCTGCCACGTTCATGGAGTTGATGAATCAGGTGTTTCGATTGTATCTCGACTACTTTGTTATTATACTTATAGATGATATCTTGGTGTATTCCAAGAGTGAGGCTGATCATAAGGAGCATTTGCGAATTATGCTTCAGATACTGAGGGATGAGAAATTGTATGCGAAGTTCTCTAAGTGCAAGTTTTAGTTGGAGTTTATTTCTTTCTTGGATCATGTGGTGACTAAGAAGGGTGTTATGGTTGATCTAGCCAAGGTTTCAGCGGTTCATGACTGGGCTAGACCTTCTTCACCCAACAAAATCTTAACATGAGGTAGTGTCATTGGCTTGAGTTGCTTAAGGATTATAACTTGACCATTTTCTATTATCTGAGCAAGGCTAATGTGGTTGTGTATGCCTTAATTAGAAAGTCAACAAGCATGGGTATCTTGGTCTATCTTTTGACCCAGGAGAGGCCTTTAGACTTAGAGGTTCAGTCTTTAACTAACTAGATTGTGAGGCTTGATATTTTGACCCTCGGGTATGTTTTGGCATTTGTGGAAGCTAGGTCTTTTTGGATGGAGTAGATTTGATCTCACTAGTTTGATGATATGGGTTTGATGTTGATTTGAGATGAGGTGTTAAGTGGTGAGGCCTAGGAAGCCTCACTTGATTCAGATGGTACTTTATGGATTAGCGGTCGGGTATGTGTCTAATGAGTAGGTGATTGGATTAGGTTGATTCTAAAAGAGGCCCATTCTTTCAAGTATTTATCCATCTAGGTGTGCCAAAGATATAAGGTGATTTGAGGTAGCACTACTGGTGTGGTGGTATGAGGCAAGATGTAGTGGATTTTGTAGATTGTTTCCTATGTTTTCAGCAGGTGAAGGTTGAGCATATAAGACCTGGTGGTTTGCTTCAGAGGTTAACCATTCTTGAGTGAAAGTGGGAACGGATCACCATAGACTTTATGACTGGTTTGCCTCGTACATCTCATGGTACTTATAGTATTTGGGTCATCGTGGATCGATTGGCCAAGTCATCTCATTTCCTTTTAGTTTAGGTTTCCTTTAGTGTCGAAAGGTTGGCTCGTATCTACATTTATGAGATTGTGAGACTTCATAGTGTACCTGTGTCTATCATCTCAGATTGTAATTAAGTGTTTATCTCTCACTTTTGGAAGACTTTTTAGGATTATTTAGGCACTCAGGTTGATCTTAGCACAACGTTTCACCCCTAGACTGACGGTCAATTAGAGCAAATTATTCAGGTTTTAATGGACATACTCAGCACTTGTGTGATAGATTTTGGTGGCTAGTGGGAGTAGCACTTGGCTTTAACATAGTTTGACTATAATAATAGCTAGCATTCTAGTTTTGATATGGCTCTTTTGAGGCATTGTATGGTAGGCGTTATCACTTGCCAGTGGGTTGGTCCAATGCTTTTGAGGTTAGTCCTTGAGGTATGTACTTGCTTCATGATTCTTTGGACAGGTTCGAATCATTAAGGATAGACTTAGAGTAGGCAGAAGTGTTATGTAGACCATAGACTTTGTGCCTTGACATTTGGTGTTGGTGATCGTGTTTTCTTAGAGTTTCACCCATGAAGGGTGTGATGAGGTTTGGTAAGAGGGTCAAGATTAACCCAAGATATATTGATCCATTTGAGATTTTTCAAATTGTTGGTGATGTGGCCTATGAGTTGGCTTTTCCCCTTGATCTATCAGGTTTTCATCTAGTTTTTCATGTTTTTCTACTTCACCATGATATTCTTGATCCGTCTCATGTCATTCATTGGGAGACGGTTCAGTTAGATGAGCAGTTGTCCTTTGTTGAGGAGTGGATCTCTATTTTGTCTAGGGATGTTAGGCGGTTGCGCTCTAGAGTTATCTCTATGGTTAAGATTCAATGGAGACATCGACCTATAGGTGAGGTTACTTGGGAAGTCGAGTCTGATATGCATAGTTCCTATCCCTAGCTCTTTGTTGATTCAGGTATTTCTTTGCCTTAGTTCGAGGACGAACTAGATTTTTAGGGGTGGATGGTGTAACAACATGAAAATTTGATGAAATATGTGAAATTTGTGATTTTATGTAATTTGACTATTTTACCCTCCCATAGGTTTATTATGGTATTTCTGGGGTGTGGGGGTAATTGGCAAGATTTTTTATGCATTTTGGTACTATTTATACGGTATAGTGATTTTTGGAGAGTTCGAGAGCCTTATTTTGGACTTATGTGAATATCTTTTGATCCATGTGATATATGGCTTAACGGACTACATCATCAAATCTAGAACGTCGATTTTAGGTTTGTAACATATTTGGTGTGATTTTACGACTTTTAAAGCTCATTTTGACCCTCACTAAAAAAATTGTGATTTTGGATTTTGGGGGTCAACTTTGTGAAAACAATATTTTTTAAAAAAATTTTAATATATTCATTGGGTCAGGAGCATCGAATTTAGTGTGGTTTCATAGTTTATTTGTGTATATCGGACTCCGAACGAATTCGGGTACCCCGTTGAGTCCGTTTGAATTTAGAAAAATCTGCACAATAAAATAACCCTTTTTGGCCCATTTTGCTCATTCTTTCACCTTTTCTCTTGAGAGCTAACTCGTAAAATAGTGTGAGAGCTTAAAATTGCAGCTTGTGGAAGCTTGGGAGGCTAGATTAACATCTATTTTTTATTCTATTATGGATTTGAAGTGAAATTTCATCCTTTTCTTACTCTGATTCTTGATTAATTGTTCAAAATTTTCAAAAACCTTACTTCTTGATTAATCTCCAAATTTCACTCCTTTTCACTTGAACAATGTTCCTAATCCTATAATTACTAGTTTTCATTAATCTCATTTTCAAATAACTTCGATTTTTATTTTAACACGTATTTCAAAGATTTTATCTGATAAAGCTCAAAAATAGATTTTATTCAATTTGAACCTCATTTTTTACTTTGTTTGATTTAGATTTTCAGCTGTAGATTCCTAAAAATATGGAGAATATATTTTTGAAGTAAAGTTTTAATTTTGCCCTTCTTTTTTGAAAACCTATTTTAAGGGTCCATTTTAATTCCGAACCAAAAGTAGTCAATATGGGTATTGGTAGATTTGGTTTGATGCATAGATTCTATATGTTTCTTGGTTTTAGTTAATTCTGTGATTGCTCATGGGAACTAGGGCTTTGTAGTTGAAGTGTTGCAGACTGGATCTAGCATTCGAGATAGGTTATGGTTTAACTTTTTCACACTGGGCAGGGTAGTAAATGTTGGTACAAAATTCATGTTAAGGGTAAAAACTAATAATGAAAAATGGTTATTTATATGTTGTGCCCCTATGGGGACCTAAATGTGATGTAATTTGAATATGGGATATCTTATGATATGTATGACCGCGCGGGATCTAATGTGATGTTGATAGCCTAAAATACATGTGAATAATTGTATTATGTTGTTCGAAATGCCTATTGTGGTGCCTTTGGCGTATTGTGGATATATATATATATATTCATACTTTGTGGGCATATGAATTATGTTTAAAATTCGTGGATAATGGAAATAATGAATAGATGTTGGCTCATGTGGTTGTGGAATAGTAAAATTATGGTTGGTTATGGAAATACATCATATGGATTGGTTGTGAAAAATATACGATGTAGATTAATTATGGAAATACTCATTTGTATGGTTATGAACAGTGCATCATCATTCTCATGTTATCATACGCATCATTTCACTTGTTTATTTTATTGCTTTATATTTACTTGTTGTCATGTATGTGTACTTGATTTGTGTCTTATGTTATGTATGTGCTTTGGAAATACTAGAAATATTGAAATACTGAAAATATTGGAAACACTAAAAATACTCAAAATACGAAGGTTGTGTGCAAACCCAAGGTTGTGTGTCAATCTCAAGGCTTTGTGCCAACCTCAAGGTTATGTGCCAACCTCATGCATCCTTCTCATCATCATCATCATCATCACTATCAACATCATATACATTGAACTTGCTTTATTGTGTTTATTTATGCTTGTATTGTCATATTGACTTGTCATCTATCTATTTGTTCTATATCTTGACTTGTTAATGTTTGTCTTCCTTTATTTGTACTGGATGCTATTGATTATACATATTCCTCTTTCGTTCTAATTGTATGTGATATTATGTATATTTGTATCCCTATCTGGTGTGTTGTTGTATTATTATAGGTGGATATTGTAGAGTTCTTAGTGCAAACGATGTGGGCAATCATTGTAGGACAATTTCTTATTGCAGGTGATGTTCCCTTAGTGTATATTTTGTATGCTTTAGTTAATACTTCGCTTGGTCGTTCTATGATACCTACTGAGTACAAGTGGACCGCACCCACGCCTACTGTGTCCTTTTGGTGCAGGTCCTAAATCGAGTGCGCCTCATATTTGTTGATTTTGAGCGCCTTCAGATTTACTCAAGGTAGCAGATAGACATTCATGCATCTTGAGTTCACATCTATATTTCTATAGTAGTTATGTTTATATTTGTATTTGGAGATAGATATTGACCCTGTGTGAGGAGTATCTTTAATGTATTTGACTCATGGTAGTATTAACAATTCTTATACTATTGACACAAGATTTTGCGACTTATGGTTGTGTTGTTGATTATATTCCTTCTGCCTTCATCATAATTGTGTGGTTCGGCTTCGTTCTAGAAGCCTACCTTGGGGTATTTCTGTCTTTTCTCCTTTATGTATCAGTATGGGCGATAGGCTGACTTGTTAAGGTACGTCATGAAAAGTGTCATCATGACCCTTGGTTTTTGGATTGTGATATCTAAATACCAGTTGCTATGACTACTTATCCCTACGAGAGGATGAACGCAGTGGAGAATATAATATCAAAAATTTACCTATAGAAGTCAAGAATGGAGGAAGGTAAGTTTGGGTCTCAACATTGATTTTTCTATGTAATCTTCCTATTTCTTCCCTTCTCTCTTTTATATTTTTCTCCTCTCCTTTCCTTCTTATCTTATATGCTATGATTTACTCTCTACTGAACAATTTTATGCTTAAATTCAGTAGTGTTGTTTTTATTCCATATTAATTGTCTCTTCTCTTTTCTTTCCAAAGTCGACTCTTTTCTCTCTTCTAATTGAATTTAGTAAATATTATGAAGATGGATTTAAGGAGGTGGGATTTCTTAGAGGTGAAGTAGCTTATTCAGGTAGCTTAGGTTATTTAATAAGTTACTTATTTTAAATTGGCTAAGCCCAACATATTTATTTTTGGGAATAGTTTGCAGCATAACAAACTTAAGCCCCTAATTAAGCCACATAACAACACTTCCAAATAATTACCTAGTACAACAAAAGTAGCAATATTTTAGTGGGTTTCTCTATCACGACCCATGACTACCCCTTAGTCATAACACGGCGCTTAGAACCACAAATAATCCCAAGCTAACCCATATACTACCATAATGCTTGAAAAACTGGTTAAAACAAGTACGAAATCTAAATTGACTTAGCGGAAGCATAATTATAAGATATTCTATTTCAATACATTACTATTCAAAGCTTACAATACTGTAATCTAAAAGAAAGAGGAAAACTCAAGCTACATATAATGACTCTGACTGACCATCTATGAATCCTCTATTAATACTAACTATAGGTAGTCGGACATAGCCCCTAACTATCCCTAATTAATACATACGAATAAGAAAATACAATACAAGAACTGCAACTGACTTGAGTCATCAAAATAAGAGAATTCATTACCTGCTGGCTGGATGTTGTGATCTGCCAGACTATGATTCTGAAAGTAAGCACTTGAACCTATAACATATGAAAAATGTAGGCAGAAATAGTATGTTATCAGTACTTTGGAATGTACTGATTATGTGAGATATGCATTAGTCATAAAAATATTTACAGCATGCTTTAAAACTGAGGACATTAGCCATTTGCTAAAATATGCATTTAGAACATATTTGTACATAAAAGTTGTAAGGTGTAGTGAAATTTCTAAATCATGAGATAAAATATTTCTGTAAACTAGGAAGCAGTAGAAGCATGACTATTATATTTAATCTCAAGATAATGTTGAATATGATATAAAACTATAGTGAAGGTTATTTATGAATATTGAGTTTGAAACTGTGAGGTGTGAACTGGGGCAATGACCAAGTACAGACATGTACTAAATGAAAACTTAATAACTAAGTACAAGGTCATTCATAATCTAAAAATTGAACATAATTTGAAACATGAACTAAGGATTATGGGAGCTAACAATAACCGACATCCCTAATATGAGAAAATCAGGGTTTAACCCTAGTTGAAAGGGTGCTAGTACCTTGTCAAGGTTAACAACACTGGCTGACATAGATCCACTAAGCTGATGTCCCAAAGGGCTAAGATGTCCTACCTAAACTGACAGGTGGGATTCCTTATAACATATGGTGGCAACGTAGTTTTGAAACTTAGGGACTTCTACTAAGCGTCTCTGCCTAACTAACAAAGGAGTCATCATCCTTGGGTTCACTCGGTGCTAAGTACCACTACCAACTGAACGACACTGAAAATTGATACATATATATATATATATATATATAATCAATATAATAGTATTCTTAAAAACAACAACATATGCATAGTCTGAATTGCTCAAAATATGTCAACTGATGCATGAAATCCTAGGTATTGGGTGTTAATAACCACCAAATCTATTCATGATATATTAAGTAACATTAAAAGATAATTCACAATTTAAGGCCAAAACTCAACAACTTTTCATAATAAGGGAATTCATGATTTTTAACATGGGAAGATGCAATTTTTATGGGAAAATATGTATTCAGAGTTTAATTACAAAATAAACTGAAGAATTTAGGAAAACTCATATATATTTATCATATGCTCGAAATCTTGACTAATATTATGTAAGACATGCTTGGATTTCAGAATTGCGTCAATGATATGATATGAGCCTAATAAACCATAAATAATCATTAAAACATTCTTATGAGTGACAAATATATCATGGGAAACTGAATTTAAGCTTGAAGAAACAATTCGGGTAAAGCCCTAGTTTATGAAAATCTAAAATTTCATGAACAAAATCATAATTTGAGCATGAGTATGAAAGGAGATCCTCATTGAATACCCACATACCTAGTTGTTTTCAATTCTTGTGTTGAAATTTTGAGGATTTGAACTTAGAGATGAAAAACCCCAATTTCTAGCTTTGGAGAAGAGAAAATCGTATGTTTCTTGAGCAATTTGTGTGCTGTGTTGAGAATGAGGGACTAGGAGTTGTTTAGGCTTCATATCCAGCCTTAAGATAGCTTAAACAACGTAATTTTTTGGTTAAAAGAGTGGGAAAAGACAAAAAATATCCCTTTGAAAATGCTTTAACGGTGAAAACCTATCCTAACTGACGGTTTGGGCGACGGACCATCACTCCCGTGATCAACCATCACTCCAACCATCCCAAAATGACCAAATTTTGGCCTTTCTACTTAAGTGTGATAGTTTTGGCATGATAGACCGTTGTTGGTGTAAAGGTTTGTCACTCGGGCCATCGCGCCCTGGCGGACAGACATCCTTTTGGTAAATCAAGCATGACGTTTTACCCTGATATTGAATTAAGGAAAAACTGATAGAGTTGGAAATCTAATTCAATTTTCTATGTGTTGGTGGGTCAATAGCTCAAAAATTCTTAGTAATCCAAAAGTTATGCTCAATTGAATCTGACTAGAGTTATATTCTTCATAAAAATTTAATCGCCAAGAAATGTTTCGACTTGTCTATAAGCTAGGAGCTATTTGATGTCTTAATATATGTTTGACTAACTTATAAAACTACCAAAACATAAGGTTTGATCTTGTATGAACTTAAATCATGGTTTAAATAATGGCTTGGATTTTTAGGTGTTACAATATCTCCCTCTTAGGATCATTCATCCTCGCATAAAGACTGACCTAACTGAAAGGACAGGGAAAGATCTACAATCCCTGACATAGAATTCTATGATTTGAATATAGACATGATGAGTAAATATCCAACTAAAACTTGACTATTTTGAAAGTTTAGGAACTCATCAGTACTGACAGGCTGAATTCTGAAGTTGGCTAACCAACATGATACTGATTTCTAAATCTAGATATCCCGTTATGGTTGGGACTATTTTAGACTAGGAGTAAGGACTCAACTGAATTCACAATTAGTATGAATATAAACAAATCACCCCATGTAATTGGCATATTCATGAAACTTTGGATAGTAAGACTTGATGAAAAGATGGAAAACTATAGGAGCTTATCTGTCTAATTGATAAACTGAATTGTTGGCTATATAGACTGACTCATACTGAAAGTTTATAACCCAACTGAAGTATTCTTGGCACAAATGGATATTTAGAACTATAAAGTGATATCTAGTGACATAAAATTTTTAAGTCACTGGAAAAAGAATATTCACTACCTTCAACAGTCGTTGTCAAAAGTTCTAATAATATTAAGGAGAAAAGAATTTTAGGCATGATCTGAGTGAGATATCTGAACAAGAAATCACAACATGGGTACAACTCTATAACATGGAATATAGGCATACAAACATAAGCTAGGATAGAATTCTATACCTCAGGCAATGCAATTTCTAACTTCCAAGCTTAGCCACACTTCTCAAATACTTGCTCAACTATATTTTTCCTCTTAAATACTACACTTCATTTGATGCCACTTATAATCTTCACATGGGTATTCATAACTTATTCTACCAAAAGTATGAGTTGAACAAAATTCTCTGACCATTCAAGCTTAAATCAAAGTCACAAGGACTACACAAAATACCATAATACTAGTCTAAACTACGGATTCAATATCCTATGTGTTTTTAGAGCTCTCATCTCAAGAATAATTCTCCTTACCACTTCAACAACTAACTTCAATATCTTACTAGAAATTCACTAGCGTACAATGTATTTATCCACTTATATACTAACATAACATTCAAGCCTATTATTATGACCACATATGAACTTCTAAGCAATCAACACACCTAGGAATTTTCCCATATTCTCAAATACCTCTATCAATAACAACTTTCATGCACTATCCCAAATAAGAGACCTAGAATTTTCAACTAACTATGACATATACCAAAAGCTTTGCCTCAGTCTTCCTTCACACTTATAGGCTTAGATAAAACAAGCATACAACAATCTTTTCCTAATAAGGAATATTTACTCTCTCCTATTTAACCATTGTTCATCCATTTTTATCACCACTACCTTTACATACGGAGAGGTCACTAAATGGTTAGAACATGAGGACCTGAAGCATGAAAGAATACTATACATAACTTTGACACTTAACTGAGGTCTGAGGAATATAATATCAAAAGCATGGATTCATTAAGGAGATCTAAACTGAAGATATACCTGTCACAATGCAAATTTTTCACTAGTCATTAAGGGTGTACCATGAGTTTTGGGAACTGAGCATACTGTAAACATGGGTACATGAGTCATGAGTTGCATGACTGGAGATTGGAATTCATAAATTCATGGAATATGATTTGTACTTCTGGATGAACTGTCGCTCCTTATATAGGAACTTAAAGCATACATGATTCTATATAAAGTGCATGAATATGAGCTTTGATCATAGAGCTAACTTATAATGCATGAGTAGATATTGTAATGACTGAAGTACAAAAAATTGTATCGAGATAGCAATAGGTCTGGTATCTTCGTCCCCTACTATTATTCTAGAACTTACTAGCATCACTACTAGAATCTGATAACCTGACTTAATTCCTTGCTCTATCATCTCCCCCCTTAGATTAAATCCATCAATATAAGATTGTGGACTTCTGAAATAAACTCTAAATCAAACTGCAATCACTTTACTCTAGAGTCTGAGATATAATAATACACATAAATAATAAAATTCCCCTAAAAGACTACATCTTAAAAGTGTAAAACCTATTGCTAGTATTTCCTTCTGAGAAATAACTCTTAGTTTTCTATATCCTTAATAGTATTTATAATAAATTAAGTGCTTATTACTTCGAACCTTCTGAATCAACATAATACCCAAAGTTCACATTTTTTTCTTCCAGAATTTCAACTCTTCTTTATATTAGCCTAATTATTCATAATTCAAACTTAGATTCTAACCCTTAACATAGATAGCCACAAAACTTCTCACACATTAATACCAACTTACTACTACTGGATAGGAACCATGAAACACTAACCCATACAAAATTTTCTAAGCATATTCAACCTTAAAAAGCGTTTCTATCTTTCTGGTCACTAACTAATCTCTATCCTAACTTAAGTATTAACATACCCTAAGTCCCCTTAATTTGTAAATCTCTATCAAGTGATATTAAACAATCTACACAACATTTTCTGGCTCTATGGATACATAATCTACTAAATTTGGATAAACACTATTTGCACTTTACTTTTGCTAAACTTCTAAGTTCATGCTTCTAACTCTAGGTCATGTGGTCATAAGATTCTGAGAAGGGATCTGAGGGTACATCTGACTTAGCTTAGTGAACAATTTTCATAAACATGAATGAAATTGTTCAATGATTGGAAATTACAGGCACTAATGGGATCTTTTTATGCCCACGTACAATCTCATAACTATCTGTGGGGACTGTATGAGAAAACTCTATCAGTAGGAATTTAAGAATGACTATTCCTATTACCATAAAAATAAGGCACAATTAGCAGGAATGGAGCAAAGTTAGAATTTGCATTTCTTAGAGAATATCTCTACTGTACAATCTAAAATATGAAAGAAGGGATATATTTCCTAAATTTCCTGTAGCCTCTCAAATAAAAGTACAGACATCTCCATACCATTTTGAAAAACTTTACTAGACATGGCTTCATAGACACCCTAGGACACTTGAACCTTGTGTTCTGATACTAAGTTTGTCACAACTCAAGACTACCCCTTGTCGTAACACAGTGCTTAGAACCACAAGTAATCCCAAGCTAACCCATGTACTACCATAATACTTGACCTACTGATTAAAAAAGGTACAAAATCTAAATTAACTTGGTGAAATCATAATCATAAGATATGTTATTTTAATACATTACTGTTCAAAGCTTACAAAATAGTAATTTGAAAGAAAGAGGAAAACTCAAACTACATATAATGACTCTGACTAACCATCTATAAATCCTCTATTAATACTAACTATAGGTAGATGGGACATGACCCCTAACTATCCCTAATCAATACATACGAATAAGAAAATACAATAAAAGAACTGCAACTGACTTGAGTCCTCGAAATAAGAGAACTCATTAAATGTTGGCTGGATATTGTGTTCTACCTGACTTTGATTCTGAGAGTAAGCATTTGAATCTACATCACATAAAAATATAGGCAAAAAAGGTATGCTATCATTACCTTGGAATGTAATGAGTATGTGAGATATGTATTTGTCATAAAAATACTTAAAACATGCTTTAAAACTGGGGACATAAGTCATTTGCTAAAATATGCACTTAGAACATATATATATATGTAAAAGCTGTAAGGCATGGTAAAATTTCTAAGTCATGAGCTAAAATATTTCTATAAACTAGGAAGCTATACAAGCATAACTATTATATTTAATCTCAAGATAATGTTGAATATGATATAAAATTATACTGGGGGTTATTTATGAATACTGAGTCTAAAACTGTGAGATGTGAACTAATGTAATGACCAAGTATAGATATTTACTAAATAAAAACTGAATAATTGAGTACAAGGTCATGCATAATCTGAAAATTGAACATAATCTGAAATATGAACTAAGGGCCGTGGGAGCTAACAATAACTGATATACCCCAATCTGAGCAAATCAGGGTCTAATCGATAATCCTAGTCGGAATGGTGCTAATACCTTGTCAAGGGTACCAACACTGGATGGTGTGGATCCATTAAATTAATGTCTCGAAGGACTAGGGTGTCCTGCCTAATCTGGTGGCGGGGGGAGGGGGGGCCTTGTAACCTACGATGGAAATATAGTTCTGAAACTTAGGGACTGCTACTAATTGTCTCTGTCTAACTAACGGAGGAGACATCATCCCTGCATCACTCGGTGTTAAGTATCACTCCCAACTGAATGACATTGAAAACTTATATATATATATATGATGAATATAGTAGTATTCTTAAAAATAGCAACATATGCATAATCTGAAGTGCTCAAAATATGTCAACTGATACATGCATGAAATCCTAGGTATTGGGTGTTCATAACCCACCAGCTCTATTCATAATAATATTAATTGACATTAAAATAAAATTCACCATTTAAGATCAATAACTCAACAACTTTTCTTAACAAGAAAATTCATGATTTTGAACATGGAAAGATGCTACTTTTATGAGAAAACATGTATTCGGGGTAGGGATGGCAATGGTGCAGTGCAGTGCGGTTGCGGTGCGGGTTTTTCTAAATCCGCAATTTTTAAAACCACATCGCACCGCACTGCATCACCTTTAAATCCGCATAAACCCACCCAACACTCATACCCGCGCATACCTGCACCACACCGCACCGTACCACCCCATGTTTTTGTTTTTATTTTAATTTTTTTGAAAATTTTGTAACTCCATTTAAAATAATAATATTTTCAAATCTACAACTTGAAAATAATAATTAATTTCTATTATATCACTTTTCACTAAGAAATTCTCAAAAAGTATCACGTGTACAAGTAATGATCAAATATCATATTTTTATTAAAATGAATAGAGATATTAAAAAAAAACTATAAAATTATTTATTTGTAGTCTTATACACGTCGTTTTAAGTATCATAAAAATTTAAGTAAAGAATACATATAATTTTAGGTATATTTATGAGAATAATACTAGTTTTTATCTTTTTTAATTTAAACCCGCATATACCTGCAACCTGCACCGCACCACACCATTTAAAAAAATTACTTTAACCCGCCCCGTAACCGCACCGCACCGCCCCGTATATCTTAAAACTCGCACCGTCCCACACCCGCACTGCCCCATTGCCATCCCTAATTCCGGGTTTAATTACAAAATAAACTGAAGAAATTAGGAAAACTCATATAGCTTATCATATGCTTGAAATCTTGACTAATGTCGTGTAAAATAAGCTTGGATTTGACAATAGCATGAATGATATGATATGAGCCTATAAATCATAAATAATCATTAAAATATGCTTATGAGTGACAAATATATCATGGAGAATTGAATATAAGCTTGGAGTAACGATTTGGGTAAAGTCCTAGTTTATAAAAATCATAAATTTCATGAACAAAATCATAATTTGGGCATGAGGATGAAAGGATATCCTCATTGAACCCACATACTTGATTGTTTTCGATTCTTGAATTTAAATTTTTAGGATTTGTACTTGGAGATGAAAAACTCTAAATTTCTTACTTCGGAGAATAAAAAATCGCATATTTCTTGAGTAATTTGTGTGTTGTATTGAGAATGAGGGATTAGGAGTTGTTTAAGCTTTATATTCAGCCTTAGGATAGCTTAAACGATGTAGTTTTGGGGTTAAAAAGTGAAAAAATACCAAAAAAACTTTCAAAATACTTTAACAATGCAGAATTGTCCCGACTGAAGGTTTGAACGATCGACTGTCACTCCCATGACCAACTGTCACTCCAACTGTACCAAAATGACTGAATTTCAGTCTTTTTGCTTAAGGGTGACGGTTTGGTGTGACGGGCCATTGCACTCAAACAAATAAACACCTTTTCGGTAAATCAAGCATAACTTTTTACTCCGATATTGGATTAAGGCGAAACTGATAGAGTTGGAAAGGTAATTCAATTATCTATTTAGGAATGCCATTCTTAGATAAATTATACCCACATATAATAACCAAAACAGACTGGTGGTTTACAACACCATGTAAACAAAAAGTAAGAGTCTACTCAGGTACGTTCAACGAGACAGAAATAAAATGGGAAATAAATAGGAAAGAATTATGTTCATTATATAAATGTTTATTAGCATTTGAACCATATATTGTATATAACAAATTTATTGTACGAACAGATAATACACAGGTATGCTGATGGTTAACAAAGAAAATACAAAATTCAGTTAGCTCACAATTCTTAGTAATCCAAAAGTTATGATCATTTTAAATTGACTATAGTTATGTTATTCACAAGAATATAATCACTAAGGGATGTTTCAACTTGTCTATAAGCTAGGAGCTATTTGAGTCCTTAACATATGTTTAAGTCATTTATCAAACTGTCAAAACTTGAGGTTTGATCTTGAATGAATTTAAATCATGGTTTAATTATTGGCCTAGATTTTCGAGGTGTTACATTCTCATCTTGTCAATATTCATCCCACCCACTCTTCATGTCCCATATTTCAACCACTTCCTTTTTCATTTTTATAGTCAGTTGGTTTAGATTATATAATAAGTTACCTACTCTAAATGGATCAAGGCAAACATATTTATTTTTGAAAAGAAGTACATAGCATATCAAACTTAAGTACTTAATTAAGTCACATAACAACACTTTAAAATAATTATCTAGTACAACAAACATAGCAATATTTTAATGGGATTCTCATCTTGACAATATTTACCCACCCACTTTTAATTCTCCTTATTTCAACCACTTCCTTTTTCATCTTTATAGTCAGTTGTTTAGGTTATTTAATACGTTACCTATTTTAAATGGGCCAAGGCCAACATATTTATTTTTTGGAAAAGTATACAACATAACAAACTTAAGCCCTTAATTAAGTCATATAATAGCACTTCAAAATAATAATCTAGTAGAACAAAAACAGCAATATTTTAATGGGGTTCTCATCTTGTAAGTATTCACCCTACCCACTTTTCACGCTCCATATTTTAACCACTCCCTTTTTTAGTTTATATCTCTCTTACTTAATCTTTATTCGTGGAATAAATGTTCGACAACACATTTGTTCTCTGTCTCCTATCTTCTCTGTCTTCCCCATAACTGAAGGAATAATTTCGTTTTTTCCTTTCCTTCCAACCCCTAACTCCCCCCCCCCCCTCTCTCAAACGAACCTGCGTCTCTTCCATCCTTTTCCTTCTCAAATTGACCAACCACACCATCAGCGAAACCATCAGAAAACAACCATCTATTCCTAGAAACCCACACCGTTTTGATTTTCCAGAAAACAACTGTTCAAATACCATTAAACCAAAATAAAACCACCACCAAACAATCCATAAACTCTAACAATTCTACAGTGATGTTTTATTTTTGTGGTGATCCCGACTTCTTGGGTTGAGGTTGCATAAGCATATAAATTTTAAAAATTATAAAATGATTCATGTATTAAATTAAAAATATAGGGGGGTGTGCGGATTTAATAGGTATAATAGATTTAGTAGGTTTCTAGTGAATCTA
>NC_061112.1:61539073-61560182 GCF_002878395.1 Capsicum annuum
TAGATTCACTAGAAACCTACTAAATCTATTATACCTATTAAATCCGCGCTGGGTCGAACGAAACATAACATGATTCATGGATTATTTTTATGTAAATAATTGAGTAACCTGCAATAACAGGTCAAGTTAACTGATAATGTAGAATATTTTGTTCAATGATGGTGCACAGAACTTAAATTCTTATTTAAGGGTCTGTGTTTTCTAGTTGCAAAACTTCCTCTTTATTTTCTAGGTCATTACATGCTTTCTCCTTCGATTCTGGTGGTTTCAGACGTAGCAGTCTTAGAGAAACGTGCAGATTAATTTTTGCAGGTGTTTGTCTATGAGTTGAGGTCTGTCTCAGTACTCACGAGACTTCTCCTGAGAGCTTTTCGATCATTCCCCCGATCCTGGTGATAGAAGATAATCATTCAAAACCACAGTTAAAAAGGTTGACGGTGGAATAAAAGGATGTCTATTTTGAGGTTGTCTATTTTGTGATGGATCGTGGCCTGGAGGCGAGCCTGACCTAAGCTCATCGATGAGGAACATTCGAGTATCTTCCAGATATATAAGAAAGAAATCACATTATGCCTTAGAAGTAGGGTCTTAGAGCATCTAACATTGTTCCAAGCACACATAATCATTCGCCTGTATGAAAGTTTTCTTTGTACTGGTTTACCTTCTGTAACAAACTCTATACTTTTAGCCCTATAACATGATTTTTGCACACATTTATAACAATTTTCTATTAAAGCCATCTTTTATGGTAAATATTACCCTTCTAGTGAGGTACCTCTTGGGGAGACTCATCCTCGTGGAAGCTCGTTTGTTCAATGTTGAATTTGCAAGTATTGAGCTTGTATCAATGATTGAGGTCATTCGCTGATTGATTTTTTCATTTTGGGTGCCTCTTGCGTCTTTTTAGTCGGTCTTAGTTCGATCAGAGGCGAACCCAAGATTTGAGCTTGACGGGTGCACCTTTATATTTAAACATAATCAGAGGCGAACCGAAGATTTGAAATTGACGGGTGCAACTTTATATTTAAACATAATAATTGATAGTGCCAAAGTTCGACATATAGTTCTTTGAAAACTTAATATTATTAAATATCATTAATTTGGTTTAATATGACAAAAGAGTATTATTCACCCTACTTGAATTCGATGCACTTTTATATTTTCAACAATAAAAGAGAATTTTTGAAAAATAGAAAATCTGAGAGATTTGTTTGTTAAATGGTTGCAACGAGAAAACGTTACATTTAAGCCTATTTCAAACTTTAAATGGCTAATTTTTAAATAGAAAATAAGTCAATGATTAAAAAATAAAATTAAAATAAACATTATATAGTATAAGATAGGGGGAATTTACCTATTGAAATTTGAGGAGAGCTTGTATTTTTTGAATAAAATTAAAATACATAAATAATGTGTGTGTCAATGTTGTCTTGAGGGAGAGAGCAACAATAATGCTACAGCAAATTGTACTTGGAAAAAGAAGAAATAAAACAATTGTAGTTGGGTGGGTTTCGAACCCAAGTCCTCCACCCAAAAAGGAATTTTATGCTACAAGTTCAACCACAGCACCAACACAATCAATTGTCTTTGAAGGTGCACAACATATATTTAGTTAAATTCATTGGTAAAGATACAGATATACAACCTATATATATTGAATTTTTCTTGAGGATAGCGGGTACACGTGCACCCCTTACACTATACGTAGGTCCACCTCTGAACACAATAATTGATAGTGCCAAAGTTCGACATATAGTTTTTTGAAAACTTAATATTATTAAATATCATTAATTTGGTTTAACATGACAAAAGAGTATTATTCCACCTACTTGAATTCGATGCACTCTTATATTTTCAACAATAATAGAGAGTTTTTGAAAAATAAAAAATCTGAGAGATTTGTTTGCTAAATGGTTGCTACGAGAAAACGTTGCATTTAAGCCTATTTCAAACTTTAAATTGCTAATTTTTAAATAGAAAATAAGTCAATGATTAAAAAATAAAAGTAAGATAAACATTATATAGTATAAAATAGGGGGAATTAACTATTGAAATTGGAGGAGAGCTTGTATTTTTTGAATAAAATTAAAAATACATAAATAATGTGTGTGTCAATATTGTCTTGGGGGAGAGAGCAGCAATAATGCTGCAGCAATAATGCTGCAGCAAATTGTACTTGGAAAAAGGAGCAGTAAAACAATTGTAGTTGGGTGGGTTTCGGACCCAAGTCCTCCACCCAAAAAGGAATTTTATGCTACAAGTTCAACCACAGCCAGAGGCGAACCTAGGATTTGAGCTTGACGGGTGCACCTTTATATTTAAACATAATCAGAGGTGAACCCAGGATTTGAGCTTGACGGGTGCACCTTTATATTTAAACATAATAATTGATAGTGCTAAAGTTCGACATATAATTCTTTGAAAATTTAATATTATTAAATATCATTAATTTGGTTTAATATGATAAAAGAGTATTATTCACCCTACTTGAATTCGATGCACTTGCACTTTTATATTTTCAACAATAATAGAGAGTTTTTGAAAAATAGAAAATCTGAGAGATTTATTTGCTAAATGGTTTCTACGAGAAAACGTTGCATTTAAGCCTATTTCAAACTTTAAATTACTAATTTTTAAATAGAAAATAAGTCAATGATTAAAAAATAAAAGTAAAATAAACATTATATAGTATAAGATAGGGGGAATTTACCTTTTGAAATTGGAGGAGCGCTTATATTTTGGGAATAAAATTAAAAATATATATATATATGTGTCAATGTTGTCTTGGGGGGGAGAGCAGCAATAATACTGCAGCAAATTTTACTTGGATAAATGAGCAATAAAGAAATTGTAGTTGGGTGGGTTTCGAACCCAAGTGCTCTACTCAAAAAGGAATTTTATGCTACAAGTTCAACCACAGCACCAACACAATTAATTGTCTTTGAGGGTGCACAACATATATTTAGTTAAATTCACTGGTATATATACAGATATACAACCTATATAGAGAGAGTTTTTCTCGAGGCTAGTTCGACATATAGTTCTTTGAAAACTTAATATTATTAAATATCGTTAATTTATTTTAATATGACAAAAGAGTATTATTCACCCTACTTGAATTCGATGCACTTTTATATTTTCAACAATAATACAGAGATTTTGAAAAATAGAAAATTTGGGAGATTTGTTTGCTAAATGGTTGCTACGAGAAAACGTTGCATTTAAGCCTATTTCAAACTTTAAATTGCTAATTTTTAATTAGAAAATAAGTCAATGATTAAAAAATAAAAGTAAAATAAACATTATATAGTATAAGATGGGGGAATTTACCTTTTGAAATTGAAGGAGAGCTTGTATTTTTTGAATAAAAATAAAAATACATAAATAATGTGTGTGTCAATGTTGTCTTGGGGGAGAGAGGAGCAATAATGCTACAGCAAATTGTACTTGGAAAAAGGAGCAATAAAACAATTGTAGTTGGGTGGATTTCGGACCCAAGTCCTCCACCCAAAAAGAAATTTTATGCTACAAGTTCAACCACAGCACCAACACAATCAGTTGTCTTTGTGGGTGCATAACATATATTTAGTTAAAGAGAAAAGATATATTTCCCCCCCGAACTTATCCTCTCAACTCATTTTAGCACTTAAACTTAACTTTCGTTTATTTACCTCCTTAACATCTTTAAAATGTATTTGTTTGACCCCTAAAGCTGACGTGGCATTTTAAAAAAAAGGGGCGCGTTTATTTATTAAAAAAATTAATTTTAGTAATATTATTTTTAAAATATAATAAAAAATTAAAATTAAAAATAATATAAAAATGAACTTTTTTTCTTCTTTCGTCTTCAAATCATCAACAACAACAATACTCAAACCTCCATTAACAACCTCAAATTTTTTTCACTTTTCTCCATTAACAACACCACCCAAGGACAACCGTTTCCTTTAATTTTTTTTTACTTTCCTCCATTAACAACACCACCCAAGAACACTACTTTTCTTTAATTTTTTTCACTTTCCTCCATTAACAACACCACCCAAGAACAACACTTTCCTTTATTTTTTTTCACTTTCCTCATTAACAACACCACTCAAGAACAACACTTTTCTTTATTTCCTTCATTAACAACACCACTCAAGAACAATACTTTTCTTTAATTTTTTTTTCACTTTCTTCCATTAATAACAACACCTAAAACAACACTTTCCTTTAATTAAAAGGGAGAAAGAATAGCGGGTGGGGCTGGGGGCCGCTGGAAGGGGAGAAAGAACGGGGGTGAGGTGGGGTGGGGGGATGGAAGGAAAGAAGAGCGGGGGGTAGGGGGGAAAGGGCTGGAATGGTATATATAGTACATGTATATTTTTGTTTTCAAAATAAAAATACATAAATATAATTATATAAAATATATATCATTTAAATAAAAATAGGGTAGGGGTGGGGGCATTTTTTATTCAATATATATATATATATATATATAAATAATATTTTTTGAGTTTTAAAAAAAATACATAAAAATAGTATGTGTGGGATTTAAAAAAAAATTCTAATTTCTTACGTGGCAATGACCTGGCACTAATGTGGTACTGATTTTGCACTGACATGGTCTGTGTGTAACCCACTCTCCATTGTGAGAGTAGTATTTAATTTTGAGGGGTGAAATAAATACACTTTAAAGATGTTAAAGGGGGTAAATAAACGGAAGTTAAGTTTAAGTGCTAAAGTGAGTTGGGAGGACAAGTTCAGGGGGGAAAATATGACTTTTCTCTTAGTTAAATTCACTGGTATATATACAGATATACAACCTATATATAGAGAGAGTTTTTCTCGAGGCTAGCGGGTGCACGTGCACCCCCTACTCTATATGTAGGTCAGCCTCTGACCACAACACCAACATAATCAGTTATCTTTGAGGGTGCACAACATATGTTTAGTTAATTTCACTAGTATATATACAGATATACAACTTATATAGATAGAGTTTTTCTCAAGGCTAGTGGGTGTACGTGCACCTCCTACTCTATATGTAGGTCCGGCTCTGTCTACATCCTTTCATTTTGGAACCAAACCACAAATTTCTAAAGCACCTCTGTAACTCTTTGCTCTATCTTGAAAATTTCCCCTCAACGGAGTTGCACCTTCTTGGAAAAGCATGGGCACTTATGAAGATGTCTATCAATAGGTCAAACGAGCAGAGGCGGAACTACATATAGAGTAGGGGGTGCATGTGCACTCGCTAGCCTCCAGAAAAACTCCATATATATAGGTTGTATATCTGTATATATACTAGTGAATTTAACTAAATATATGTTGTGCACCCTCAAAAACAACTGATTGTGTTGGTGCAGTGGTTGAACTTGTAGCATAAAATTCCTTTTTGGGTGGAGGACTTGGGTTCGAAACCCACCCAACTACAATTGTTTTATTGCTCCTTTTTTCAAGTACAATTTGCTGCAACATTATTGCTAACATTGACACACACATCATTTATGTATTTTTAATTTTATTCCAAAGATACAAGCTCTCCTCAAATTTCAATAGGTAAATTCCCCCTATCTTATACTATATAATGTTTATTTTAATTTTATTTTTTAATCATTGACTTATTTTCTATTTAAAAATTAGCAATTTAAAGTTTGAAATAGGCTTAAATGCAACGTTTTCTCGTAGCAACCATTTAGCAAACAAATCTCTCAGATTTTCTATTTTTCAAAAATTCTCTATTATTGTTGAAAATATAAAAGTGCATCGAATTCAAGTAGGGTGAATAATACTCTTTATTCATATTAAACCAAATTAATGATATTTAATAATATTAAGTTTTCAAAAAACTATATGTCGAACTTTGGCTCTATCAATTATTATGTTCAAATATAAAGGCGCACCCGTCAAGCTCAAATCATGGGTTTGCCTCTGCAAACGAGTAGATAGAAATTTTTGGGAAAGGGAAACACCATACCAGAGTTTCATTTGATAGTGTCTCCCCAACTTGTTCACCATAACCAACCCAGCTTTCTCCATGGTCACATCGTTGCCACTGACCGTTGCGGTAAAAAACAACAAGGGCTCCTAAGCATATGAGTTTCCATTATACTTTGGGATCCAGCATTTTAAACCTATTTCGGATGAAAAAAGTAAGAAATTGTTTCATTTTTGTCTTGTCGCAGCAGCGGCCATGTAGGGTACTAGTCATATAATCTAGTCCCTTTGCCATTGGCGGGGCTCCAGGAAAGCAATTTATTTGAGATTGGATCTTAAAGTACTGCACCCTCAACTCTTCCCTCAGCAACTCCAACAAGCTTGTTGTTCGGATTGTGTCCTTAATCCTAGCCTCATCATCTACCATTATCACTCCCTACATTCAATCCTTCTGCTCGCAATCATCTCGATCTTTTTTATCGCTACTCCTCGAAGAGCTTGGAGTCCTTTGATTAGCACTCACCTATAGTTCATCGATATTCCTATCCTACACCTCTAATTAAGCCATCAGTTCCTTATAGAGATATGGTAAAGTACCTTAAGAGATCATGCTAACCGCACAAGCTGGGATCCGCCTCCTTGATGTGAAGATTGATAGTCCCTTTATTCCTTTTCTCCATATTCACATTTGTTGTGTTCAAGTTCAAACGCATTTCTTCATCCAAGAGAATTGATCTCGCCCCGAAAACCCCAGAAAAATTGGCAAGATTACCCACTTCCAAAACTATTTTGCCATTTACCTACTAAAATTATTTTTGATTTAACTTTTAGGGTTAGGGTATAAAAACTTGAAAAAAGTTAAAAAAAAAAAAATGGGGCCCACAAGTGGACCAAGGGACCATTTCATCATTTTTAGAACTTTACAAATTTAATATACTACACTAACACCCTACACTTATTCCAATATCCAAAAAAAAAACCCTCTCTCTCTCCTCTTCAATTCTCTCAACTCCCCCTTAAGAAACCTTCATCCTAAAATTGCCATTTTCGTTTTTCTTCTTCTCCAGTAGCTAAGGGGTCGTTATTGCATCGTAACGTTAGTTAAAATCAAGTTGTGATCATTTCTAGATCCATTTAAATGGGTTTCTTTGCTAATCAATTCATAGTGATGTAGGAAATTTAATTTTTTCTCGAATTTGTTTGATTAAGGAGTTTTGGTTTAGTTCCTATTTTGTTTAGCAAAAAAGTGTTGAATAGTGGGATAGTCTTTGTTTGAAGAGTTATTTTGGCATATTGATTCGAACAACGATCTATTTCTATTCGAAGACCCGTGGTCTATGAAATCAGAATGCCTTAGATTGAAATCAATTTTCAGGCGTATGAAATTCTTTTAAAATATGGTTGCTGAAATAGTGAAAATTGAAAGATTAATAGCTAATTACTTTGATTAGGTGCACTAGTATAATTTTTAGAAATTGTTGTGTTTTGATACTACATGATGGATTTTGGTTCAGTTATTGAAGTGTGTAGTGAACTGTTTGATGGTGGAAGAGTTATTTTGGCATTTTGATTCGAACAGTGACCTGTTTCTGTCTGTAGACCCGTGGTCTATGAAATGAGAATGCCCTAGATTGAAATCAATTTTTAGACGTATGAAATTCATTTAAAATATGATGGCTAAAATAGTGAAAATTAAAAGATTAATAGCTAATTAGTTTGATTAGTTGCACTAGTTTGATTTTGATACTGCATATTGGATTTTGGTGGGGTATTTCTTAATTTTTTGGGGGGGGGGGGGGGGGGGGGGGGGGGGGGGGTCATTTGAGCATTGAGTTATTTCTGTTGATAGACTTGTGGTCTATGAACTAAAAATAGGATATTTGTTCTGAAGGTGTAGATTGTGTTGAAAATGGTTAAAATATACATCCTTTCTAAATGCAAAGCCAGTACCATTTCTGATACTGCTGGTAGCAATAGAAAAAGAAAAGCTGAGGCAGTTGGAAATGTCTCAAAAAGAAAGAAAAATAAAGAGTCGGTGTACGAATCAGATTCGGAGTTAAAAGAGATAAGCGACTACGTCTATTCTAGTGAAGATGTTGCCAAGAACAATACTAGTGGTGACAGTGAAGCAGTGTTGATGGGGATAATGATCCCTTATCTGTGCCATCTCTTTCAAGGTTTATTTTCATTGAGCGGCATGACCTTCGAATGATGATGGACGAGGTCAGATCTTTCCCGGCAAAGATATCGGTCAGATCAAGAATGGCTGCTTATTGAGATTTTTGGCAAGTTCTTGTCGACCAATAGTTGAAGAAAAGATTCAAGCGGTCCTATTTTGGACACCTGAGAAACCTGCCGGAACATCTCAAGTTCAATGGGCAGTTGGCTATTATTTGCTATTGCGACGCGTCAAGAACAATAAGATGCATTATGAGATATAGTTCTGTGTTAATAACAAGCCTGCGTGTTTTGGCTTGAAAGAGTTTTGTTTGATCGCAGGGCTGAACTGCTCATCACACCCTAGTGAATAAAAAATGAAGAGGGTGCTAGCAAAGGGGGAGAATTTTTGCTTTAAGGTGACAAAAAACAAAAACATTATGGCGGCCAACTTGCTACACCTGATCAGAAGGAATAAGCTGAACGAGGACTAGAAGTTTAAGTATTGTTTACTTTAGTTCTTGCACACCATGTTTCTTTCAAAAGATTTGACGAAGGTTGTGGACACAAAACTGATTCGAACGATCGATTCTTTGAGTTTCTTCGAGAATTATCCGTGGGGGAAGAGACATTTCAATTGACCCTGGACTATCTAGAGAAGAAAAGTGACCTGAAGAAGCAGAGGGAAGTATTTGATGAGAAGCAGAAGACATCCTATGCTCTATTCGAATTTCCCTGGGCATTCATGGTATCTACCATAAACCCTTTAGTGAGTTTATCGTAGATTATTCTTTTATTTATACTATGCCATAGACTCTGAGTTCTTTTTTCACTGATGTATTGCTTACAAGTTTGGATCTACGAGGCCTTTCCTCATTTTTGAAAATTTGTTAAAAAATAACAGATGAGCCCTTTCCCATTCCCCGCATCCTTAGATGGAACACTACAATAAGTGATCAGATAATCGAAGGCGGCCCATTCAAGTTCAAAGGAAAAATTACCGAGGTGTGAACTCATTTTTTACTATGCAATAATAATACTACTGTCGTATCGAATGTTATGTAATTGTTAATTGATATTTTGTAGAACGTGCACCTGTACATCATCCCTACTCTTTGTGAGATGAAGATGGATTACATGATTTTCTTTGAACCATATATGGACGAGGTGAAGAATAACGTCCTCGATGGCTTAAAGAAAGAGTTAGAAGCGGTGACTGTACTTATTTCAAATGAGAGCAGTGATGATGATGGAGATTTGGGCGATAACCTCGTTGAAGTATGCGTTGGTGATGATGATATTCCGAGCACCTCCAAAGATGTAGAGGGCACCTCATCCCCCGGGGATCTTCATAAGCGTGTTGTTATGCTCGAGGAAGTGGTGTTGGACATTGCTTCCTATATTAGAGAGAAAAGACTGAAGAAAAAGGAACAAGATGAGCGACAATGCGAGAAAGGTAAATTCATTCAATCAATAATTGATGTTGTTAATGAATTTTCAGCTTTAAATATCAGCAATACTTTGTAATATGATGATGCAGTGAATGTGGACCTTTGTGAATCTGAGAGGAATGAAGAAAGAGAAAAAAGAAGCAAAATGGATAAGTTGGCCTCTGTTGTGGCGGGAGAGGAAAAAAAAGAAGAAAATAAGGACAAAGAAGAAGATATGTGCCAAGAAGAAAGCCCAAAAGAAGCAGCTGCATTAGAAGCAGAAGAAGAAGATGAAAAAGAAGCAGCAGTAAATATTGAGAAAAATGAAGAAGAAGGTGGAGAAGCACCAGCTGAAGAAAGTCCAAAAGAAGCAGCTGCAGAAGCAGAAGAAGAACCTGAAAAAGAAACAACAATAAATGTTGAGAAAAAAAGGAGAAAAAGGTGAAGAAGCACCAGCCGAAGAAGTACCAGCTGCTGCAGATGCTGAAATTGAAAGAGAAGAAGGCGAGCATGAAGAAGAAGCCGAAGCTGCTGAGAAAAACAGAGCTGAAGCTGACCAAAAAGATTTGGTGATGGATATCGTAGGTGAAATCAATAGTAACATTTGTGTTGATGAGGAAGACAGGGAAAAAGACATTTGAATGCTAATATTGTTAATCTGTTGTTGAATGATCGGTAGTTAGGACCAGGCAAATATTTTTTTCTTAGAAACATTGTTTTATTTTGTGGTAGTGGTTATGATTCTGCACTGAATCTGTCTCTATCAAACTGATTAGTGGCATTTCCATTTGAATATGCAGGGTGTTGTCATATTTGGTGCAGTGTATGGTTAATGTCATAGAATGCATACATAATCTTTCGTATACTGCTTGCGTGGTCTATCATTACCACATTGGTCGGTTTTAAGTCGATGTGTTGTTTGATTGACCATTATGCTATCAAAAATAGTATTAACATTATAGAAAAATAGAAGTATTATTATTTATTCAATATCACTACATCCATGTTACACCTTTTCAAAGAACGAATACTAGCATTATAGCACATAATATTATTTTTAGGCCTCCCTTTCTTCGGCCAAAATCAATTTTTGTTTTAGTTGATCCCTCTCTATTTTGGTGTCATGTAGCAACACTTTAAAGTGATCCCTTTGTTCTTCAGATTCTTTGAACAAAGTCATGAGAAAATCTTTATTTTCTTCTCATTGTTGGAGCCTTTGTAGTAGATTAAATTTTACCAAGCCTTGAAAATTTAATGTCTCGGGTCCCGAACTCAACGTTGATGGACTGGTTGGAGGTGATAGCTTATCAAGCCATTTAAAAAATGAGCATGCGCCACTATCCTAGAAAAAAATAATTACATAACGACTAACTTGACTTCATACAAAAGACACACACGGCTTACCTTCGTAATTGCACAATTATAAAATTTACGACTTGGATTTGAGTATGTGCATGATGTCCTCAGGGCAGCTGCATTCCCACAATAAAAAATTAGAGTATTTTTAGAATTGAATGTTTGATAGGCTTGAGACATTGTAAAATTTTTAAAAACAAAACAAAGCGAATGAAATAAAATAATGAGGGATGACCGACCTTATATATGAAGTAAAGATGAAGTGTTAACACTGATGAATTATAAAAGTAGCCATTTATTAACGTTGGAGCAGTAATTTTATTTTTTGAACTGGTGGTGACACTTAATAGACCATCGTAGATCATGGCTTATGTTAGCCATCGATTAGGCTGGTCAACTGTAGACTTAGACCTTTAGATATGCATCGATTAATATCATAAGTATGCTTAGACCACGTTGATCGATGTGCACTGCCATAGACCGTTACTTAGATGTAGCTAAAAAATGTATAAATAAATTAAAAATAAATATAGTGTTGATTTCTACACACGTGAGTGAGTGTAAACAAGACATAAAATCATATTAGAGCTTGTACAATGTGAATTAAGAAGTGTGTGGATTGGTAGTGGTTGAATGTTCAATATGCTAAGAGTAGTGTTTGTCAAAGAACAAGTATGTATTAAGGATATATATTGTATTGAGGATGATGATTGTTCAACTACTATCCATTCCACACACTATTTTGATTTAGGGGTGGTGATGGAAGGAGTATGTGGAATGTGTAGTCATCAAATACAATATATATCCTTAATACATTCTTGTGCTTTGAGAAATATTACTCTTAGCACATTGAACATTCAACCACTAACCATCCACACACTCCTTAATTCACTTTGTACAAGCTCTAATATGATTGTGTGTCTTGTTTACACTCACCCACATGTGTAGAAATCAACACTACATTAATTTTTAATTTATTTATTCATTTTTTAACTACATCCAAGTGACGGTCTATGGAAGTGCACATCAATAAACGTGGTCTACACATACTTAGGATATCAATCGATGCATATCTAAAGGTGTAAGTCTACGATCGACCAGTCTAATAGATGGCTGACATAAGCCATGATCTACTACGATCTATTAATTGTCACCACCAGTCTATAGACCAGACTAATCGATGGACCCTCAAGATTATCTATTTATTTTAATTATTTTGTTCCACCGTCCCTAAAATATGTTATTATTTGTTTAAATCATTTTTAATTTAATTATTTTATTCCACCAGCCCCAAAATATGTAATTGTCTGTTTAAATCATTTTTATTTTAATTATTCTGTTCCATCAGTCCCAAAATATGTTATTGTCTGTTTAAATCATTTTTAATTTAATTATTTTGTTCCACCAGTCCCAAAATATGTTATTGTCTATTTAAATTATTTTTAATTTAATTATTTGCTTCCACCAGTCCCAAAATATGTTATTGTCCATTTTAATTTAACCAGTGATGCATCGACTCACATTATCTACGATCGACTACCATACAAGGTCGATGAATGACGGAGTATATGATTCATGATAGACTTTATAATCACTTTTTACAGAAACTTGAAATTAATAAAGTCAAACTACAGCACTGTTAATTGAGTGAGACATATATATTTGAAATTAGTATTTGTACAGAAGAATAACCGCCACAAGAAAGAAAAATGAATCATGACAAATGTGGTAAGCATAATGTTCAAACTGAAATTGTTCATTAAAGTGAAACTGAAACTTACATTAAACTTGTTCATTGCATTACTTGATAAAATTTACAGCCAAAGAGGGAAAATGGAAGAAGTTTTCTTCAAACAAAGTCCTACTGAGAAAGCTTCTTCAACAATGAGCAAACCAACAAAAACTTAACAACATAAACAAAAAAAAAGTAAACTAAATTATGGGGATGATGGGGGTGATGTAGTCGTTGCCGTCCATTTCAAGACGCTCCAGAATTGCTTGGAGAAAACGAGAAATTTGTCGGAGCTCACGCTCCAAGTAACGGCGGTCTTCTCCCAGGCCGTAGAATAGCCGATCAAAATCATTTTGAAGTAGAAGCAAATCGTAGTGACGAGGGGGAACACGTCTGATTGGTTGAAGGGTAATTCTACGACTAGGCATGATTTCTGATATTTTAAGGAAGAAGAAGAGGGTTTCTGATGTTTTGGGTTTAGGGACAAGTGAAGGGTTATGTATAAATAGGGTCTATACTTATAGACCTATAGATAGCGTCCTTTTATATATCCAACCAATGGTCAGTCGACGCGTGTAGCAATAGAAACGTTTGGTTTGCGTATACCAATAGTTTTTCTTAAGAATAGACGTGTTTGCTGCTTTTAATTAATTTAGAATAGGAAATAATGATTCAATGTATCTATTAGAAAGATATGGCGATATAAATACCTACATAGCATGTTTGATGATTAATCATATAACAAATATATATTATTTAATAGATTGAGTTAAAGATATACCATAGAATATATGTAGTCTATCATAGACAAAGCTTTAAGTTGATAACAACTGAACGTTAAATTATACTAAAATGCACATTTATACCCCCAAAACACCAGCTTTACAACTGAATCAAAATAAAGCCTATCTATGATTTGTTGGCCATGCTACACGTGGTTCTTTTATGCCCAGATTTCTTGCATATTGAACACCTACTTTTGGACTTGAACGTCTCGCCAACGCCCTTAGTGCGTTTAACTTTCTTCCTTCCGAGTTTAGGATCCTAGGGGGTGAAGAAATTTTAGTGTCTAGCAATTCCTGTGGCACATTCCATCCGGCCCCTGGAGGGACAATGTTAATTGCTTCCGAGTATGCAAGGAGGTAACTTACAGCTTTATAAATTATCGAAGAGTACTCATAGATAGAGTTTCCATAAACTACACCATCGCCATACTTTGTTCTTAAAGCTGCCATCGCATGTTCACACGACATTTTCACCAAGTCAAATTTTCGACAAGAATAACTCATCTCCAAGAGATTGACCTTGGCAGTAACACCATTGCCGAACACCGTGTACTAGTTGAGAACCCCGTTTGGATAAGTCACATACAAGGAATCGCTCGCACTCTTGTTATCCCTTAGGATCTTTTTCGTACAAGGAACAAATATGTTATTTTTACCATTGACATAGGCATACCACTCCCTAAACTTTTTACCAAATTTTTTAGAAATTGAATTTAATATGCACGACATGGGTTACTCCCATTCATCCATCAAAACTGAGTTGAGAGACTCGGTGATATTTGTGGTCATCACATCGTACCTATTGCCTAGGAAGTATGCTTTAATGTATTTTTCAAAACCAAGAACATTTTCAAGGACATGTGCTGCCTCGAGACAATTATACTTCAATTCCTTAAAATTCTTGCTAAACTCATCAAAGGAATAAGCCTTTGTTGTGGCGTAGAATAGATAAAGATGTTCTCTACAGTGTTTATTTACACGAAGATTTTCAGCGAGGTGCCTCATGCAAAGTTCGTGATGTGCACGAATGTATACCCCGGAGAAGGCATTGGCGATGTTCCTGTCGGAGATGACACATAGATCTGGTTAATCTTCTACGATAGACTTCAACTTCTGGAAGAAGAAGGTCTAAGAAGCATCGTTCTCTTTATCGATGACACAAAAAGCAATTGGAAAGATGTGATTTTTGTTCTCCTGTACAACTGGACTCAGCAACACACCTCCGTACTTTCTATACAAATGTGTGCCATCGACGGCAATTACCTTTCTCATATGGACATATCCCTGTATGCAAGCTCCAAATGATAAGAAGTAGTAAATGAATGATCCATCAATATAGTTTACCATGA
Organism: Capsicum annuum; assembly: GCF_002878395.1. Lineage (NCBI taxonomy): Eukaryota > Viridiplantae > Streptophyta > Magnoliopsida > Solanales > Solanaceae > Capsicum > Capsicum annuum. The sequence continues at coordinate 61,553,802 of NC_061112.1, forward strand.
TAGAGTAAGAAGACCCTAGATTCAACAACTCTACTATGTGGGAAAAAACCGGCAAGCAAGCATATCCTTGCTCCGGTGTCCTGTGAATGATGTTCTTCGCAATTACACTTCCTTTCCAACATATCCAGTAGCTTGCATGTCAATGCAACTCATTGAATGCAATCCTTTGAATTTCACTTATGCTTGGACCTTTACCATCACAAAAATCATTTACGCATAGTGAAGTAATCGATTCGGATAATATTTTCTTGTTCTTGTAGGTGGCGTGTTCAACACTGCACGTGTGCTTCCCGACATACTTGTATATGAGAAATTTGTTCGAGGTTTTGTACTTCCTTGCCCACAACAACTAGCCACAACCAGGAGATACACATTTTGCCATCAACAATTTGGTGCAGCTCTTCTCCATACAATAATCAAAAGACTACCTCACCGTTTCTCTGTCTAGTAGCATTTTGAGTTGTTTCTTATCAGAAAATGTTTGATCATGATAGAAATTGGTTTCGTCAGAGAAGAAATGTACTGGTTGGGATCCTGTTCCACAGTCTTCTTCTACATCTTGTGAGTCCGATGAAACATCTTCCATATGCACACAGTCATCTTCCATATTTATGGGATGATCGCCATCGCTCTTGTAATTATTTAAATTATTGTCGATTGTCGGGCACCGAGGTGGGAACGGTGATGTATTCATCGATCCTTCGAAGGACCTGTCGACTATATTTATCCTTAAAACATGCCTAAAGCTATCTACATCAACATCCATCATGTAGAGGGACATACGTGTATCATTATTTATGATCGTAGGATTTACTTTTTCCCTCTAATGTATTAGATAACTAATCACCATGTTGCTCGACGCGCAATCTAGATCCCCGCTCTGCTTTATGCTTGGAACCAATTCATTGTATGAACTATTGCGGCGAACAACAATAGGCAGTGTCACCTTGGTAAAAGATCTCTATTTCCAACCTCTGGGAGTATTCACCCATTCTCCCATGAAATTACCTAGAACCAGAACAAATTCTTCAATAGACATCCTAGAATTAACCTTTGGTCGACGGTAGATTAAGCATAGGTTCTATGTCGGGATGTATGCACGGTCGATGAATGATGATGACGGGTCGATGACTACACAGATATCTGTACAGAAACTTGAAAATGCAAATATTTCTTCTAATCAATGGTCATTGGCTTTATGGAATAGAGAAATGAACTTGGAGTCGCCTCAGTTATTATAATGTACTTCTAAAGAGTTTTTAACTGATGTGACTGATTTAAAGTTTTTTAACAATAGTGGAAAGTGTGTTTAATATGATAACAAACTAGTGGGGTAAAATGGATGCAATGGACGAGCTTATGAGGTTTGTGGACTGATTTAGAGCTGATTGCCAAAAAATAACGCCGGAAAGGACACCAAAATCAGAGCTTTTTTTGGACGGAAAGAACCACCTTCTATTTTTAGCTTTTGAATTTATTTTTTTATATTTTTGGAAACCTAGGTATTTTATAATGGTGGATGATGTAGTTGGTTGAAGTGTATTATTAAAAACCTAGGGATGAATTTGTTAAGTTGGAAATATTAGGTTAAAGTGTAGTATTAAAAATATTGTGGGTGAATTTGTTGAGTTGGATAAATTTGTGGCGATGTGGATTAAAAATGATATTTGGCAAATTTTTCATAACTTTTTAATAAACCACAAAATAGTTTTCAAAAGATCCCTTTTGACCAACTTGCCCCGAGAACCCAGGTGTCACGTTACTAGACTTAGGAGTCTGCTCATGGATTTTGTCCCCCACATTGTCATTATTGTCATCTGTTATGACCTACTTTCCTAAAGAGCAAAAACACATAAAGAAACAAGAGAATGTTTGGTAAAATACCCACTTTAAAAACTTAATTTGAAAAATACCCACCTAATTTCTTTTTCATTTATTTTTTTAGGGTTTGGGTTTGGAAAAAGCAAAAAATGGGGTAGGATTGTGGAGTCATTGGACTCTTTAATATTTTAAAAATTTGGGAATAAAATATAACTTTGTAAAAAATACAATATGGTCCCCTTTTATATTTATTAAATTTTCAAACATTTTTTAAATTCATTTAATAAATTCAACAATTTTTCTCTCTCCTCAAATATTCTTTTTCTCCCGATTTTTCTTTATAGTTGTAGAAAAAAAATATTTTTCTCAATTCTTGCTCCCCAAGTTGAAAATTTTCAGCTTCTTTTTCCCAGGTAAGTTTAATCTTCTTCCCCGATCATTTTAGATCCATTTTAGTTTTTTATTGGTTTTATTTTGTGTTAGGGTTCTTTGATTTTGACAAAAATTGCACTTTTCTTCATTGAATTAGTCAAAATCTAAGTGTTTTTAGTTAATATAATCGCTATTCCGCATTTTTAATCATGTTTTGCTTTGATAATGGATAGAAAATTTTTGAATTTTAGAATTTATATAGAGTATTCATTTTGAATTTCTTTACTGAATTAGACTCATTTGAATGGTGTTCTTGTTGTTATGAATTGCACTGCCAATATCTAGAGAAGTTAGATCTTGATTTCCATGTTTGATCTGAGGCATTTTTTTGTTTTTCTTAATAGACCAGTGGTCCATAAATCGACCACTATAGATTTATTTTTGGTTGTAGATCATAAATGATGAAAGTTCATAGAGCAGTTAAAAGGCCTGATTCCACTGCTTCTAGCAGTAGGAAGCGAAAAGCCAAAGAAGTTTCCAAAACTTCGAAGAGGAAAAAGTTGTAATCGATGAATTCAGGTTAGAAAGTGAATCGAAATTGATGAATTTGACTAAATTAGTACACATGAGAGTAATCATGTTGAGAAAAGTGAAGAGAAAAGTGAAGGGGAAAGCAAAGAAGAAAGTGAAAGTGATAGCAATAAAGATGAGGACATAAGAGATAGTGGAGACTAGGAGGAGGAGGATCCCCTATCCTAGATAATTTGTGTAAGAGGTATCTCCATTGAGTTGTAAGACCTAATAACTTGGATGGATAAGTTAGGTTTTTTTCCTGCTAAGATTTTCATAATAGCAAAAATGGCGGTTTATCGAGAGTTTAGAAGGATTCTAGTTGAACAGAAGTTGTATTTAAGAAGACCTATTTTAGGAACTTGAGACATATGCTAGAACATTTTAAGTTTAATGGACAGATGGTCCATTATGTGTTGTTGTGACGTATCAAAAATAATAAAAACTACATGAAATTTGGTTTTGTGTAAACGATAAGCTAGCTTGTTTTGCTTAAAAAAATTTGCTCTGATTATGGGGATGAATTGTTAAGCATATCCCGGTGAATCAAAAACGAACAAAGTCCTCGAAAATGACAAAAGATTTTATTTTAAAGTGATAAAAAAACAAGAGCATTGATGTTGCAAGGATGATTATCCTGATCAAAGGTAATAGGTTGACTAATCAACAAAAGTTGAAGTGCACTTTGATCTGGTTCATGCACTCGATGCTACTGGCAAAGGACCCATCAAAGAAGGTGGATTCAGACCACATCAAGAGAGCAGATGATTTAGATTTCTTCCAGAGATATCCATAAAGAAAAGAGTCGTCTGGGCTGACATTGACTTATTTGAAAAAGAAGATTGATTTGAACACGTAAAAAGAAGCATTTGTGAAGAAGAATAATGCATCATACGCTTTATAGGGCTTTTTCTCGGTGTTTCTGGTACTTATAATCTACCGTCTTATCAATTTATTATAAACTCTTACCTATTTATGTACCAATACATAGACCCTATAGATTTACTTATGCTTCTATTGATTGCAGGTTGGATATATGAGGCCTTTTCTAATCTTGAAAGTTACTCTAGTAAGTCGTTAGATTCTCTTTTTCCTATTCTCCATTTTCTTAGATGGCACACGTCGAAGAACGACAACATAATGGAAGACAACCCGTTTAAGTACAAAGTAAACAACACAAAGGTAAAAGTGTACTTATTATAATATGATAATAATATTAATAAATTAGTGAATGTCATGTAATTTATATTATTTTGATAGATTATACACCCGTACCTTACCCCTACTGCCCGTGATATGGAGCAGACCTACAAGAAAATATTTAAGTCATACGCGGACAAAGTTAAGGACATATCCATTGATGCCTTTAAGGCGCAGTTGAAAGGCGTGACTGTCCTCACTTCATCAGTGGAGGTCACGAACTAAGACAGATTTGGGTGGTCACAATTCCGTCCCAAGTCCAGTATGTGATTTTGATGGTTCAAGTGGACTTAAAACTCACCAAACACTTCTAATGATGAAGACTTGCATGAGCGTGTTGCTTTGCTCGCGAAATCTGTTCTCAATATTTTTTCTTTTATCAACAATGAGAGGCTGAAGAGAATCGAGAAGAACATGAAAAAGAAACAACATCAAGGTAAACTAATTTATTTTTTGTTCTTCCTATTTAATTTACTTGTATAATTTTGGTAATCCATTCAAAACAATGCAACGCAACTCAACAGTCCCCCTTGTAGCCAACATCAAATAAACCTCAAAGAGCTAATAGTCGTAGTGACTAGCCTTGCAGCAACAGATAAAAAAGTAAAAGAAGAGAAGAAACAAAAACAAACAGAAGAGGAGAAGGCTGCAGATGAACAAGATAAGAAACAAAAAGAAGAAAAGATGAGGAGATGATAGTTGAAGAAGAAGTAAAAAATGAGGAGAAAACAGAAGAATATGGTGAAAAGAAATCAGAAGAAGAGAAAAATGAGAAGGCAACTTATGAAGAAGGAGTGGCTGAATAGGAGGATGAAAATATTAAAGAGGAGAAGAAATCAGAAGAAGAAGAAGAAAAAAAAAAGAAAGTAAGAAGAAACAAGTAGAAGAAGAGGAGAAAAAACATGAAGAAAATTAAGTGGGTGTGATGGGCATTGTTAATGAACTCAATAATGATAACATGTAGTTTGGTGGTTTGGAACAAACAATTTTTTTAACGATTTGTTATTTTTAATGATTTGTTTTTTATGGATAATTGAATTACATATATTTGAATGTCAATGATGACATTTAATGATGAAATTATGTTCAGTTATTCCATTATCTTATTAGATTAAATAGTTGATTGTATTGTGTTACCAGTTTAGATATTGTCCTAATTTATAGAGGTCGATGTCAAATATTATAGAAGCCGTTCTCTATAATTTATAGACTTCACCCACAATCAATTTAATAAACTATATATTTATAATGACGACAAACAAGTTTACTGTTATATATTGCATTGTGTTATCAATTCAGTAACTATCATGGTTTATAGATGTCGACTATAAACATCATAGAAATGATTCTCTATTAATTATAGATTACACCCATGGTTGATTTAAGAAATCATAAATCTATTTATTATGTTTCCTAAATTCCTATTACACTTTTCTAGAAAGCCAACACAAACAACAAATCGTACAATAATTTTTTTAGGTCATTCTCTTTTTTCTTCGGTCAAAATCAACCTTTGCGCTAACTGACCCCTCTCCATTCTGATTTCTTTTAGTGATCCTTTCAATTAATCCATTTGCTCTTCGTCTTCTTTTAACAATGTCATGAGTAGATATCTATTTTCTTCAGATTCCCAAAGCCATTGTAGTATATGGAACTTGGAAGCGTCTTGAAAATTTGATGTCGATGGGCTGCTCATCGGCGAGTCTTCCACAAGCCACTTTAATAAAGAACACCTGCCATTATCCTTGACTAAAAATAAGTTATTACATGAATTTACTTAAACTAAAATAAATAAATATAAATCACATATTCATGTACTCACTCACCTTTTTAATCGCACAGTCGAAGAATTTTCAACCAGGATTCGAATCAGTGTGTGTGGTCCTCAAAATAACTGGATTTCCACAATGACATACGTGAGATACTTTTGAATTTGATGTTTGGGATGCTTGAGACATTGCAGTTGCTTAAAAATGAAAAAAAAATAAATCCAAAAAATGAGAGTGTTAAAATAAAAATAGCCTTCCTTTTATATAAAAATAAAAGTGAGATATTACCATTGTATGTGATTTGAAATGTACTTTATTACTGTTGTAAAAATTTGATATTAAAATTCTTTTACTATTGGACCTCTTTCATAGACCTTAAATATAATCTATGTCTTCTCGTGCATTGGGTAGATGATGAACCGTATAGATAGACACTCGGTCAATGCTAAGATATATATGGGTTGGGGCAACGGTAAAAAAAACATTAATACATAGTCAAAAATATAAATAATTAAATAAATAAAATTGATTTGAGGGTCATAGATTGTGTCCAGTGTAAATCATAGACTGAAAGCTTTGTCAATAATGTATCGTATTGGTTTATTGCTCTTAGTAGCATATTGAAAAAAAAAAATTAATTAATAAAAAA